>NC_143484.1:61015014-61334894 GCF_027475165.1 Benincasa hispida | reverse complement strand
TTCTTGTTATTTTATTTCCTGATACAGAGACTAACCATAAGGTGAATTAACTCTTTAGCATTGAATGACTCCCAATATAACTTTTTTCAGGTTGTATTCGCCAGCTTTGGAGAACGATACCTTTCCTCGGTCCTTTTCCAATCACTCAGAGAAGAATGTGAAAATATGCAACATGAGCCATGAAGTACATTTTATTTGGCCTCCAATTCATCACACCTATGCACGAAGGATAGAAGTGGGATGGGAGACGAAGCTGGCCAAGTAATAAGTTTTTGTTGGCTGGCTTTGTTTATTTACAATTTACTGTTTTTATGGTAATGGGGTGAGTTTGGGTTAAGATCCATAGTTATTTGGTGTTTATGTTGTGAACTGTTGTTTAAAAGGTAGGCTTTATTTTGGTGCAACTTGTATGCTGTGTTATTATTGTTCGAGAGAACAGTCCTCTCAAATTGACTGCACTCTAAATGCAACTTTCTTGTGAGGAATTTAGTGACAATAAGGCTTAAACGGTTGTCTTTATTTTTAGATAACTCAGCACCACTATGTGCATAAATTGGATGCAAACTACATCTTCTAGGTTCCTTTTTCTCCTTTTCCGTTTGGTCAACACCGATTAATTACCGGGAGTCTTAGTTATATATTAGTAATTAAATATTTTATAATTTTTAAACAAGTTAACATGTCTATTATTTATATTATATTTATATCATCGATATTTTGATGTTTAGTTTTTTGTATTTTGTAGATTTTTCTACTATATAATAGAAATATCGATTTACCTCACATATCGATGTTGAACCTATGTAAACATGGAAATATTGATAGAAATATCGGCATCTCGATGGAAATTTAATAATATGTATGTAGTTATTATAACTTGCTAATAAATAAATGGAAAAATTATCTTTTTAGTCCCTAAGTTTTGAACAATACGTGGGTTTGGTCCTTGAGTCTTTATAACATGTCTTTTTAGTCTCTAATTTTTTAGAATAGGTATATTTTTTAGTTTTCAAAATGTAATTTTTTAGTCCCAAAGTTTTTAAGAATAGGTTTAAGTCTTTGTGCTATTTTTTTTTTTATTTTCACTTTATATAATTATATGACATTTTGAATTACAAAAATATGTTTAAAAAAGGATTTTTGAAAATAGAAAAATTATTTACACAAATAAAAAAAAAAAAAAAAAACAATTATAGTTGTGATAGACAATAATGTCTATCACATATAGACGCTAGTGGAAGTATATCAATGTCTATATAGAAATTGATAGAAGTCTATTATTGGTATTATCAGTGATAGAAATTGATATAAGTCTATCCCGGACAGATTTTTTAAATAAGTTTTCATTTTTTCTATCTATGAAAATTTCTCTTTAAAAATTAATTTTAGAGAGGAGATAATATTAAAAAAATTAATACATGAACTTTTTAAACTTATTTTTAAAAACTCAAAGACTAAAAATTTTATATTTTGAAAACTTAAGGACCAAATGAACTTATTCTAAAAAACTCAAGGACTAAAAAGCATGTTTTGAAATCTTAGGGACCAAACACGCATATTCTTCAAAACTCGGAGACTAAAAATGTAGTTTTCCCTAGATAAATTCAGACGATGATGGTAAGGGTTTTATAAATTGAAATCCTGAACTTTTGTAAGTATCAATTTACACCTTTATTACGTTCTGTTTGTAAAAAAAACTTGTGTGAAACTTATAATTGTATCAATTAAATTTCTAAACTTTCATAAATGTATTATTAGATTCTTAAATAACTTTTTAGTTGAAAATTGTTTATGCATTTACTCTCGTCTATTTTGTAAAACTAACATTTTAAGAAGTCTACGCATGTTTGAGAATTAACGCATGTATGATTTTCAAAGGTGATTGTAATGAATAGAGTTAAATTGATTGGCTTATGAAAATTTAAGAGTTTAACTGACTCAAATTATAAGTATCACATGAAATTTGGTTGAACGAAATCTAGAGAAAGGTGTAAACAGATACACTTAAGCATGGTTTAAAATTTCCATCGAAATCTCGAAATTTGGCCTCAAAATTTTGATTGAGGTTTCCCCCAATTTTAACAAAATTTTGAGAAATTTCGAATTTTCGAAATTTCGAGATTTTGAAAAAATGTCAAGAAATTTCTATACTTAAAATAATAATTAAAAATTAATGCACGGACTTTTTTAACCTATTTTTAAAAACTTAGGAACTAAAAATGTATATTTTGGAAATTTAAGGACCAAATGAACTTATTCTAAGTAGCTCAATGACTAAAAAGTATGTTTTGAAAACATAGGGACCAAACGCACATATTTTTCAAAATTTCAAAACTTAGGGACTAAAAAGGTAGTTTTTCCTAAATAAATTCGGACGATGATGGTAAGGGTTGTTTAAAGTGAAATCTTGAACTTTTGTAAGTACCAATTTACACCTTCATTACGTTCCGTTTGTAAAAGACTCATGTGGAACTTATAATAGTTCAATTAAATTTTTAAACTTTCATAAATGTATTGTTAGATTCTTAAATAAATTTTTATTTGAGAATTAATTGTTCATGCATTTACCCTAGTGGTCTATTTTGTAAAACTAATATTTTAAGAAGTCTACGCATGTTTGAGAATTAATGTATATATGATTTTCAAAGGTAATCGTAATGAAAAGAGTTAAATTGATTAGCTTATAAAAATCTAGGAGTTTAATTGACTCAAATTATAAGTTTCACATGAAATTTGGTTGAACGAAATCTAGAGAAGGGTGTAAATAAATACACTTAGCATGGTTTAAAATTTCCATTGAAATCTAGAAATTTCTATAGAAATTTCAAGATTTTGATGTCCTCGAATTTTTAATTGGGGGAAATTTCGTTTTCCCCCAATTTTGACAAAATTTTGAGAAGATTTCAAGAAATTTCAAAATTTCAAGAATATTCTGATTCCACCTATTTCGACGAAATTTCGAGATTTTGAAAAAATGTCAAGAAATTTCGATATTTTGAGAAAATTTCGATTTTTTAATTAATTACGTTAGGTTAGTTCAAGTTTTTTAATTTTATGATTATGATTACACACAATTCTATAGTTTCACATGCCAATGTCATTTTTGACAAAAGATTAAGCTTTTTGTTTGTTATTTTTTTTAATTTCCAACTTTTCTTAATTTTTAGCTTTATTTTCTACTCATTTTTAAAGAAATTGAATTTGAAAAAACCACAAAAAAATAATATATATTTATTTTTAACATCATTCAAACTTTTTTCATTAAAATTTCACATCATTTCACCTTAAAATTGAATTGATGTGAGTTTTTTTCTTTCACCACCCAAAACGTTCATAATTTTCATATTATTTCACCTCAATATATTCCTAAACTTTATAATATTTTGTAATTATTTTCAATTTCTTTTTTAAATTTCTTCTCTTGTATCAACATTTACTCAATCATTTGTTTAAATGTCGTTTTACTTTATAGAAATTGTAATTAAAAATGGTCAATTACAATCTAATTAAGTCAGAATCAAAGTTTCATTAACTAATTATAATAATTTCCATCCATTTTCATAAATTTTCTCAAAATTTTCATCGATATCGATATTTACATCGGTATTTTCATAAAATTGGAATCTCAATATTTCCATCAATATCGATATTTCGAATCTCGTACTTAAAAAAGTTTATGATTTAAATTGATACAATTATTAGTTTGAAGTTTTAATTGATATAACCTCCAAATTTTAAAGATGTAAATTGATATTCGTCCTTGTCCTCTCGTGTAGCTCAACAACTGTCTTAGGTAGGCCGGGAGTCGATATAGTATACATAAGAAAAATATTTAAGTGTATTTCCACCTAACTCTCCGATTATAATTTATCAATGCAAACTCTTATATCATTTTATAATATTTTTGAATTTTCTTATTGCAGGTGAGTAGGTTCGGATGCACAAAAAGATAAAGCATCTAAGTATTATTACTCGTATACATAATTGCATGACACTGTCATTTGACCAAAGCCAGTGAGTTTCTGTCCATCCTTTTCCTTTCCTTTTCTTTGGGAAGTTTTACGTATTTCCAGAAACTACTCTCTTAAGCATAAAGCCAAGTTTGGGTATATCCACTAAGAGAGCCACAAAGGAGTAGTCTCATTGGTGAGATTGTTGTATGAATAATTTACCAAAAAATTAGAAATTACATTACCTTAGAAAGAATCTGAGTCCAACGACTTTACATTTCTCTTTAAGACAATTTTACTTACTCTAGTGTCTCAGTTTCATGAGTAATTATCTCCTAGAATAGAATATATCCAACAAACTACACTTTGTGGAAATAAACCCAACTTGCAAATTTATAAGAAAGGGAGAAAATTTCTATGAGAGAAAAATGCTTTTGGAACAACAGTTGTCTTTTTTAATGCAATTTGAAGAAGAAGCATATTTATAAGCTATTCGTGGTCATTCGAATAGTCATGTCTCTTCTTCAAGTTAATTGATTATGAAAAGACATGTTCATTCATGAAACAATTAATTCTACATGAAAGGTCACATACCATTTATTCCAACAATCCCCCATAAATTATAATTTGACAATTTAAGATAAAAAAAAAGAAAGAAAACATTCAATATTTTCCAATGAAGAATCTGCATCGAGATAAGTAGTAAGCACTTTGAACTTTCCCTAGTGAACATCAATTGAGTTTACTTAGCTAATTGGCAGACTTGATGCCTTGAACTGTTAGCCGTTCTAGAGTAAACTAAGACAATTGAAGTCACACAGTTTTTCATTATAACAAAGTTTGTTCTCATAATTGTGTTCATTTTGGCCTTGAACACCGCCTGGTCTCATGAGTGTTTCAGAGAATTCACCTTAAAATTCTCATAGAAGCGGCCCTTTCACACTTATGTAGGTGATTCCTATAAAGAATATCGTATATGCTCTTTTCATAAATAATTATTCAACAACTTATAAAAATCATTAAAAGCACAATGCTTATCCTAAAACCACACTTATACTGTCTCATCAACCTTAGAATGGGTAAGAAGAAAAAAAATTCAATGCAATGGTCACTAAGTTATCTAGAGGTAAATTTGTCCATTGACCCAGATCTTGGGATTTCTAGTCAACTAGGTTGGGTTGTCTCTCTGATTAACTTTTTAAAATTAAAGGCTTTAATCTCACTCACCTTGATGAACTTTCAACTAATTCTCTAGTTAGGTCCTTTACAAGCAGATATGCAATATTATCTTCTGACCTTACAAAATCAATTATAATAATTCCACTATAAAATAGTTGTCTGATTGTATTAAGTCTTCATATATATGTCGAGACTTATTATTGTTCACTAAAGAGGTTTAGATTGTATTCACACTTTAGAAATATCATACAAAAATTTTATAATCTCACAATTTAAGAATACCTTACAAAAATTTTGTAGCCAACTCAAACATATCCCAATCTCTTTTTAAATTGTTATCGAATATTCTCAAACTTGGATTATCAAACGAGGAATAGTCACTTTTCCCAAATACCCCACAATAACAAAAGATTTTAAGAAGGTTTTAACCTTTCCATTATTCACAAGAAATTTCCTATATTTTCATATATGGAATTCCATATAAAATATGAAGGAAATCAAACATGAGAATTTTCATGAGCACCGGAAGGGATCGTTCCAAATTCCATTCGAATTGAACACAAAACAATTATAGTCTAAACGAAAACTAACAGGTCATGCACAACTAGAAATTATAGCATGCTAAACGATGATACAAGGGATAGAGGACGCATACCTTTAAAGAAACATTCTTCACGAATCCCTCGATCAATCTACAAGCGTCCAAGAACAACACACTCAAATGCAACAACCGGTACAACCAACGAACAAGAACACAACGAACGACCAACAGCTCCTCGAACCCAATCAAGTCTAACTCGATCCACGAACTGAGTGAGGACACCACCACAATGGTTATCTTAGTATTCTCGATGTGAGAATCCAGGAATTGTGGGCTCTGTATGATCTTGGCTTGAGGAAGAGACTGGAGGTCTACGATCGAGTAGACGATCGAGCAAGTAGGAGATAAAACACTGTCTATCGTATAAACGATGTGCTTGATCATTTAGTAAACAAAGCCTATTGCATAGACTTTTACTATTCAATCGTGTAGCAATGATCAAAAGGTCAACGATCATAATGTCAACTCTTAAACGATCATTTAGTCTCTCAACGGCTATCACTTAGTGAAACTCTTTCACCTGATAGCTTGTCTCCGTGAGAACTTTCCGAATGAGACAACTACTAATTTTAGGAAAACAAGTTTCCTCTTATCTCATGATTACCATAAAATCACCAATAACCTCTCACTCAATCAGTTATTAGAGAAAAAGAAATTAATTATCATATAATTAATATATTATAAATAAATATGATAACGAACTTACCACATTATATTTATAACCTATAGTTTTAATATTTCATCTCATGAAACATACAAACCATAGTTCCTTTTCTATTTTATGGTACTTAATGTAAATCCTATTTACATTAATTCCTCCACTTGATGTATCTCATACATCACACAAATTATATCATATATAATTGAATTTTCTCTTGTTAATTTGAACACTTCAAATCAACCTAAAAATCTGATTCTCAACTTGAATCCATTGAGCTACTAAGGGGACCTTATGGACCTGTAGCTTGAAGCTCCAACCGTACACGAATAACTAACTAAACTCTTTAGTCACAAGATCCACCATCCGTTAACTGCCGGACACTCCACTAAAGACGACAGCTGCACTCTTCTCACAAATATATTTCTGTGTCCATATTAACCAATCAACAGTGCGATAACTCTTCACAGATCACTCGTAAGTATAACTGAGCCAATTTACCGTTTTGCCCCTATAGTTACATCTAACTCCTTAAGTACTACTGATTCCTCTAATGAACAATAAGTCATAATCCTACTATGACTGGGTCCTCTCTTCCAAAGAGAGGGTGTGACTATTATGTTCAAGACCCAGAATCATCCTTTAAGGGAGCAATCTATCTACTTACCCCTACTTCAGGGAAGGAGTGAATTCCATCTTGTGTAACTGAGTTCCCAGCTCCCCAATCACACAAATCCTCAAAAAGGTAGGCTTGTTGAGTTGGCAATCTAGCCACTCTCATCCATACTCATCAAAGGACCGTTTTCATAGGCAGGAGTTCCCAAAACACTCAAGATTAAGGTCATGTCACCTATGGTCGTTTAAGCGAGATGTAAGTCTCAATTATCAACAGTGTTATATAAAGAGACGAATCATCTCGTGGTCCAGTCTTATATAAACCCTTTGTATAGGACACCCCCACTCGCATGTCTCCACATGAATGGTTAGGATCAGACCATCTGTAGTAGTTTACAACACTTGTAAACTTCTACAAAGCGAGCCGTATCCGTAGTATCACCAGGATAAGGTATCCCTCCTTTATCCTTATACTACAGACCTTTTAGGTTATTACTTAAGGCATAATCCACTTGTATATCTCATATATATGCTTAAGTTTACATAAAATAACCACGGATCTTTGTTTATTGGATATGAGTAAATGCAAATAAAATAACTCTTATTTTATTAATAGCAATGTGTACAAAGTTTACAAATTACGAGACGCCGGGAGAATCAGGACACCAATCCCAACAAAATATAATTAACTTTCAACCATGGGAAGACATATTCACAAAATATGTCTTATCTAGATTTTGGAATCAAAATCATTTTCTGGATCAGAAAATTTCTAACTATAAATTTCATTGTTATGACATCTTCTGTTTTATATATATTATTTTTCTTTAATGATTCCCATAGTTTTTTTTTTTCCAAATCCACCACTACACACATTATATAATGTGTTATCTAGTTCACTCAAAATGTGACTCTTGCATAAATATTTTGCATATGTTTCTATGCCTCAAGTGCAAGGAACTTTCCTTTGTTGGTTTTCTCCTTCAAACATTATAATAGTATGTTTTTTCAAAATTCTCGACAAAGTCAAAGATCTTGTCATCATTTGGAATCATTGCCATTAAATTTCTCCATGATTTTCACAAATGGTGCAAAATTTTGTATCATTGATGACATTTATGTGAAAACGATCACCAAATAATTGTGAACCAACGTAAATAATTTTACCGAACAAGTTCTCACAAAATAAAACTTGAGACATTATTCATTATGTTTGAAACGTAGTGACATGAGAACGTTATGCTTGATATTAAAACATATCAATATAAGCCAATGGAAAAAAATAACATAAAATGTGCAATACTCATGGCTTAAATCATCATGGTCATACAAATAATTTAAAAATGCAAAATTAGTGGAAAACATAAAATAAAAATCGAATGCCACATATGCCAAATGGATGCCAAATAATAATAAAAATAATAATCTCACTACTACCACGATAATAGAACAGAGAATGCAACCCTATCATGAAATATCATTCTTTTCCTTTTTTTTTTTTCTTTTTTTTTTCCTTTTTTCGGATGTTAAAAGAGGAGGAAAAAAATTCAAAGAATAAGAAAGGGAAAAGAAATATTGCAGTCAGAAGAAAAAAAAAATTAATCCAAACTTGGTCAATACTTGTTTTTCCCTCTTCCAGTGTCTCACTCATTGAAATTTTGGCAAATATTGGTGTACTAAATTTTGGCAAATAACCAATCAACAGAGGGAAATAAAATGAGGACAAAATCAAATTCATTACCTAACATATGTAGTTTCCAGAATTATATATTTTTTTGATTGAAAAAAATAAACCAACACATAAAATTGAAATCAAACCAAATAATTAAATGAAGAACATCAACAAAATAATAATAAATGGTGTATACCAAATGAGAGTTTTATTCCAAAGATCAAAGTCTAATCCATACAAGAGAGGAGGTTCTCTATTTATAGAGAATTAAGTGTGGGATAGGGTAACTAATTCTAAATTTTAAAAAATTACCCCAAATCCTATTACTCATATTCTATTCCTCCTAAAAAAATTCGTCCTCAAGTTTTAAAATGAAAATGAAAGTAAAAATAAAAAAGTAAGACACTTGAACGAAAATATTTCTGAACAACCAATACCAACAACATCTAAATTGCATAAGTCTAGCCAAGATTTGTATTTGAAACGAAATAAATTCTTCAACATAATCACCATGAATTAATCCCAAGAATTATGTTGTCCCAACAAGTCTTGTTGTCAATTTAGGCTCCTTTAAAAATGAAAGAAAGCTCGTTTTACAAGTTTGAAGAAAATCCAAATGAATTTGGATTTTAATTATTTCAATAGTGTTAGGCATGAGACATATTGCAAATTTCATTAAAAAGGATTTGACTCCAATCTGGGAAATGGGTTTGGGGTTGATTTGGGTCAAAATGCGTGTGTCGTGGTATAAAACTTGAGTTTTAATTACCTCACTTAAGTATGTTTAAGGATAAGGAAGTGAAGAGGGAAATATTTAAGTATGAGAATTTTGGCTTTCGGGTGTTTAATAAGTTAGCCTTGCAAAAAAAGAAAATTTGGCTAAGTGTTGGACGTGGAAATGGTGGCTGGGCATCAAGTAAGCACAAGGCAAGCAGCGAGTAAATGCTATCGAGCATCGAGTATGAGAAATTGAGGAAGGATCGAGCGTCGAGTATAAGTGGCTGAGGAAGGGTCGAGCATAGAGTCTGAATGATCGAGGAAGGGTCAAGCGTCGAGTATAAGTGATTGAGGAAAGGTCAAGCATCGAGTATCCCATCGAGCATCAAGTTCTTCCCATCAAGTATTTAGCAGAGAACCATCGAAACTTCAACCGAGTAATGACCCTTTTCCATCGAGTTTTTTCATAAAGGATCAAGTTTGCTCGAAACGTTCAGCTTTAAACTTTTCTTTTAGTTATCCAGATAGATGGCTTAATCTTGATCCTTAATCTCCATTAATAGGTGAGATGGCTTAATGAGATTTCATGCATAAGGGCTGAATGTTAGTATAAAAAGGGAAGAGAAATTCAAGAGCTCGTTTTGGATGATTCCTTCGAGCAAATCAGACGAACTTGGTACTGTTTGAAAGCTCTGTAAGTCTAGTTTCTAAAGTTGAGCCATTGGAAGGAAGTCTTGCTAGAAAAAGGCCAGAGAATGAAGGAAGTATCGATGGGTTCCATTTTTGGGCAAATTCGAGCCGTCGACGAAGAAATCAAGATCCAGACCGAACCACATAGAACTTCAAGCTGAAAATTTAAGGTAATATTTTTATCACCTTTATGAGTAAGTTTGTAGAATGGTTTGTAGAATGAACTTTTGCAAGATAAGGTTTGGGGTTTGAGTTACATATTTTGGAATTTAAATCTAGAAAGTGTTAAACAAGCAGGCAGCTTCGCGATTTAGGGCCATTGGAGAAGATTTAAAGCTCCAAATCAAACCACAAAGAGTTTTACGCTAAAATTTTGAGGCAAACACAATTCTGAGCATGTTTGAAGAAGGAATTTTCTTGAAATGACTTCTGGATTTTGAGTTATTGACATTAGAAATTGAATGTGGAATTTGTTGGGCGAACAGGCAACTACTTGCTAAACGTGGGTTTGGCAGCCCAAAAATCCTACTAAGTATTGGGTGTGGGCGTCAGAAAAGAGGCGACTAGTTGAAGTTTAAGCCCTTTTAAATTCGACTAAGTACTTGATGCTCTAAGGAAAGTTACAAAGAATTGAAAGCGAAAGGAATAAATGTGAGCTTAATTCTGAAAACGAGTCTAAAAAGGGAAACCATGGCTAGTAACTAAAGTATTTCGATATGTTCATAGGGTTGACATTAGTAGGAGAAGCTCATCAATCTTAAAAGGTGTTCCCAAAGACTGTGAGTGACTCTAATGTTTACAAATGTTTATGAATGATTTAGCAAGTCATGCTTTAATGAAAGTTATTTATTGATAGCTAGCCTCAAACGTTTGCCAAGCTATTTCCTTTACTGATGTTTAAGTATGCTTGATAGATTAATAACTTATAGAGTATAGATAGGTATGGTCCAGGCATGATGTTCTTAAGTAATTGATGTCTAATGCTTATGAAGTATGTTGCCCTAGACAAAGCCTGAATGGTTAGCGCCTGCTATTAGGGAAAGCTAAGTCTATAAGACAAAGCTAAGTGTGATGTTTATGTGAAGGACTCCTAGTAAAGTATGTTTAGCTCAATACCTCGAAGTGGTAACCGAGCTTAGAGGTGATTGAAGATAGAATCCTAGCTACGTACACATAGGGCCAGTGGGACTAGGAAGGTAATGGATAGAGGAGCCACATCCCAAGAGATGAATTCAAGTTTCAGTAAAACTTGTTAATGAAGAATGTTATGCATTGAGTTGGTTCCACATTAACAAGAATTATGAAGAGTGATAAACTATGTGATTTTAATAATAGTTGTTGATAAGTTTATATTTTTTCAAGCAATTAAGTTTCATGAGATTGATTAACATTTTCTTCAAGTATGTACTTGTTTTATCGCATGCCAAGGTGATATGCTAGTCTTATTTCATATTAAGTATTTTATGTTGAAGCATGCGTTCTAAAGACTATAGCTAAGTTTCTACAAATGATAAGCTTAAAGCTATATTCTGAAAGATTCATAATATATGTGATTTTAAAGCATGATATGTTTTTTTAGTAAGCCGGATACTAAAAGCATGGAAGGTGTCCAGGAAATACCTAAGGTGTTGACGGTACTAAGTAACTTCACGTGCACGTAGAAAGTTCTGAAGAAGAGGCTAAAGTATGGGTCTCTAGGCCATATTTGAGAGGCCAAGTATGGGTCTCCTAGGCCATATTTCAATAACCTAAGGCCGAATTATAGGTCTCTTGGCGTGATACAGACGTTGGGAGCTTGAGCGATGAATGCTCGTTCTCAACTAAGATTCAGGAAGTATTCACAGAACATTATTGTGTTTTATGCTTCAAGTGTTATGGAAGCTGTTCGATGAGTTACAGTTAAAGACATAAGTAATGGTCAGAAGTGACACACCTTGACTAAGGTTATAGAGGAAGTTGGGCCAAAGGGTCCCTCCCCCAACCAAACTTTAGTTTAATAAGGTTATGCTCAAGAGTAGACCAGAAGAGTTGCTCTCTTATAAAGATATTTTATGTGGAAAGGCCTAAGGGCCTCACAGAGTTGATGTCTATGATGCCTATGTTATGTTTAATTACTAGTAGAGAAGTTTTATGTAATTATTTGCTTGACTAATTTCTCAGTTTTCAACTACGTTTTTCAGTTCATGATCTCTTTGTTAAGCATGATTGATATGTATGTCTTTTACGTTTCAAAGGTTAGTCACTCACTGGGCTTCTAGCTCACCCTGTTTAAATGTCTTCTCCACAGGTAGCGGTTACTCCTGATAACGGGCAGAAATGCACGTTATCATAGTACTAAGTTCTTAAACAATGTTGGATTGCGTTGTTGAAATATGTTAAATTGTGTCTATTAAGCATAAATTCTATAATATTGCGGTCGCATGCGTCCAACGCATTAGAGCAGTTGATCTTTATATTTTTGTGCAGAATATGCGTTAACGCAATGTAGAGATTGCGATCATAGGAATATATTGGTCGAGCGCAACTTCACCGCAAGACTTTGCATTGATCGTGCTTGCAAACATTCGTCCAAGAAGAATCACCGCAACTTGATCAGCACAACATGGTGGGCGCATCTGGATGAAAGGATAATTAAGATCGATGGAACAGAAAGCTGACGGCAGTCGGATCCAAATTAAGTTGATAGCCGATAACGGTCACAAAGTACATTCAGCTTTATCGGTGACAATTATTCGGTGCATCAGTAAGGAATTAAAGCTGTCCCATCTGAACAACCGGGAGAGAGAAGCTGCCTTTCACCATGGAAACTCTATAAATACCAAGTGCATTCTTCAGAGAAAGAGTTAAGAAGTTGATTACTTCATCACTTTACAAGTTCACACCTCTGTCCATAGTTTTCTTCCATTTTAAGGTGGACGCGAGGAAGAAGGTGTGCCGATAGATCGTTCCAGCAAGCTTGGGAAAGCACCGGAAGCTCCAAGACAGAGAGAGGGCCGATGCCTGCGAAAGCGGGAACATTTGTAGATCAGAATAGAGATTCAGTGTAAATAGCCTCGATCAACAAGGAATTGCTACCAAGTTCTCTACCTTTACTTTCCATTATCATTTTGTACTCAACTCAGTTATAAGAATGGAATGTCTTTTTCTATATCTGCTCACTCTCTGTTATTTAAGCATGAGTAGCTAAATTAGTTGAATGGGTTGAGAAGTAGTTAGCTAGCATAACGAGGGAATCTTCATCTTTACGATTATCTTGTTTATGTATGCTTCATTCGTCTATTAGAGATACTCGAGAGGGTAGTCTAAAGTCAGGATCTAGACTTGGGAAGATCAGGTCAGAATCTAGGTTTGGAAGAACTAGATTAGAACGCATAAACGGGAGATAAGCACTTAGAAATGAGTACTATTTGTTATTAACGCATCACATGCATCTTAGCAATAAGGTATGATTGTATGCGGTCACTTTGCTTTCATGCATTTTGCATCAACGCCTAGGACAAGAGTAGAGACTTAGAGATAAGCTCTATGGACATTTTGCATTCAACACATGTGTCTTAGACTTAGGAGCCTCGCATTTACATTGGAAAATGACTTGCTGTGCATGGTTGTAACATGATCGCAAAGTTTGACGCATTCCTGAGTAACGCTAACTAAAAGACCTTCTCAACCCGTTCATCGCATACTCATTGCATCTATCAACGTAACTATCTTTCTCAAATCCGCCGCTTTTATTTACTTCTTTTTTCTCATCAATGCAACAACACACCCACACTTTATTTATTTACTCGTTACTACAAAGTTTTCACAACATTACCAACGCAACTATTTTCACAAGTTCCTGTGTTCGACTCTGGACTTACCAGGAGGAATTTACACTTGAATTCCGCTGGGGAAACTTGAGCGCACAACACAATCTATCAACGCATATCATCCATATTTCCATTCAATAAAATAATACATCAAGTTTTTGGTGCCGTTACCGGGGACTTTGAAAAAATAGTTGTTAACGGTAATTTTTGTGATTTCTTTGCAGAACTCTCAATCTCTGGCGAACTATGACCTGGAGATTGAGAGAAAATTTCGAAGGAGACTACGAGACGGCCAACAGCAACCACAATCCGATAAAGAAAAGATGGCGGAGCAGCCTGGAGGTGGAGCACCAAATGATAATAATGTCAAGGCGAATCTGATTCCATTGGCAAATGATCACAATAGGACCATTAGGGACTATGCATCGCCAAACCTCTATGATTTCTCTCCAGGAATCATGAGGCCTGCCCTCGATGGAAGCAGATTCGAAATGAAACCGGTGATGCTGCAGATGATCCAGACTGCAGGTCAATTCGAAGGAAGGTGTGGCAAGGATCTGCACGCCCACCTTCGAAGTTTTATTGAAATTTACAATACTTTTGTGTTCCCGAACATCTTTGCTGAAATAGTTGGACTAACGTTGTTCCCATTTTCTCACTGTGATCAGGCTAGGAAATGGGCTTATTCGCTCGAACCAGGAGAGATTACTTCTTGGGAGCAGGTAGTGGAGAAATTCATGAAAAATTATTTTCCACTTATCGAGAACGCAAAACGAAGAAAGCTCATTACTAATTTTGAACAAGATATGGACGAATCGCTCAGCGATGCTTGGACGAGGTTTAAAAGGTTGGTCTGAGATTGTCCGCATAATGGGCTACCAGACTGCCTTCAAATGGAAATTTTCTATAACGGTTTGAATCCTGCTTCACAAACTGTTGCAGCCGCTGGTGGTCTGCTTGACAAAACTTACAAGGAGGCGAAGAATATTCTAGATCGCATCTCCAAGAACCATGAAGACTGTTGGGAGAGTGACCAGAGATTGAGACTCAAAGATTCCAACGCAAATAATGGTGCCATTGTTTCGCTACAAAACCAAATGACCGCAATGATGAATTTGATTCAAGGAATGGCGATCAGCAGCCCAACACCGCAAAGTGGGCCAATTAACGCAATAAGTCAAAACACCGTATGGTGTGCGACTTGCGGTGATAGGCATGCGATGGAAGATTGCCCGCAAAATTCACAGTATGTATATTTTGTAAAGAATAATCCCTTTTCAAACACTTACAACCCCGGGTAGAGAAACCACCCCAATTTTGCTTGTAAGAATCAACAACAAAATTTTCAACTGTGGCGTAAAAAGAAGGGCCACCAGGATTCTTCCAACGCAACAACGGTCAACAGAGCAACCAAACAAGTAGCTCACAACAACCAATGCAATCTTCTTCTCTAGAGAGCCTATTGAAGAAATATATAGAGAAAAACGAGACAGTGCTTCAAAGTCAGGCTACGTCCATCTACAACCTCGAATTGCAAATGAGCCAGATTGCAAATGTTCTAAAAAGTAGACCGCAAGGGGCGTTGCCAAGTTCAACTGAGCTTCCATGCAACCTAGGGGGATCAGGAAAAGAGCAATGTCAAGTTGTGACATTGCATAGTGGAAAGATTGTGGAAGGAGAAAAGAAGGAGCAGAACAAATCAACTTCCATTGCAACTGAGCCTGAGATTGCAGCAACACAAGAAGAAGAAAAATAAAATGAAGTAGTAGAACTTGAGGTTGTGTCAACCTCAAAGTCAAATGAAACGGGAACCGTGAAAGTTCAATTACCACCTTTCCCTCAGAGGCTAAGGAAGAAGAAAAACGAAGAGGTATAGTACCAACGCTTCCTGTCTATGTTAAAACAATTACATGTTAATATTCCTTTCAGTGAAGCGATTGAGGAAATGCCTACCTATGCTAAGTTTCTGAAGGACATGGTAACTAAGAAGAGAGGCGCTGGAAAATTTTCCACAGTGGTATTAACACAAAGTTCCAAATCTATTATCCCACAAAAGATGAGCGATCCTGAGAGCTTCACTATTCCGAGCTTCATAGGAGGACTCTATATTGGGCAAGCCCTATGTGACTTGAGGGCCAGCATAAATATGATGTCGCTGTCAATCTTTCAACAATTAAATAAGGGGCAACTTGTGCCCATATCCGTGACTCTCCAATTGGCTGACAGATCTCTGGTTCATCTAGAAGGTAAGGTGAAGGACGTGCTGATCATGATTGATAAATTTATTTTGTCAGCTGACTTTATCATCCTAGATTATGGGGCCGACAAGAATGTACCCATCATTTTGGGACAACCTTTTCTATCAACGGGTCGAGCTCAAATTGATGTGCACAAGGGAGAAATTACTTTGAGCATAAACGGACAGAAGCTCATATTTAATATAATTCGTGCCATGAAATTCCCAGATGAGGAAGGTCTACAAGATTCTGACAATGACCTGAATTTGATTGAAGAAGAAAAGTCTGATGAAGAGTGTGAAGAAGAGGATGCCAACACATCCATAGCTGCCTGCAATGCGATCATAGCAAAAACAAACAAAGAAGAAGGAACGATCACAACGCAAGAAGAAGAGCCAAAAGAAGAAAGAAAAACAACGCAACCTTCCCTCGTGGAACCACCAACCCTTGAACTAAAAACCCTACCAATACATTTGAAGTACGCATTTTTAGGACAGGATGAGAAGCTAGCAACTATTGAAAATCAACGCAGACTTAACCCTACGATAAAGGAGGTCTTCAAAAAGGAGATTATCAAGTGGTTGGATGCGAGCATTATCTATCCCATTGCAGATAGCACGTGGGTCAGCCTCATGCAATATGTGCCGAAGAAGGAAGGAATGACGGTAGTCCCAAATGAGAACAATGAATTAATACCGCAAAGGACCATTACTGGATGGCGCATCTACATGGACTACCGCAAATTGAATGCGGCCACAAAGAAAGATCACTTCCCCTTGCCATTCATCGATCAAATGCTGGACAGATTAGCAGGGAACGATTTATATTGCTTCTTGGATGGATATGTCGGGTATAATCAAATCATGATAGCTTCTGAAGACTAAGAAAAGACCATATTCACTTGCCCATATGGGACATTTGCTTTTCACCGTATGCCGTTTGGCCTCTGAAATGCGCCAAGCACGTTCCAAAGGTGCACGATGGCGATCTTTTCAGATTATCTCGAGGACTCAGTGGAAATATTTATGGATGACTTCTCCGTTTATAGGAACCCATATGAAGTCTGCCTAGCCAATTTGGGAAAAATTTTGAAGAGATGTGAAGAGGTGAATTTAGTGCTCAACTGAAAAAAATGTCACTTCATGATAAAAGAGGGTATAGTGTTGGGACACAAGGTCTCCCGAGAAGGGTTAGAGGTGGACAAAGCAAAGATCGATGCAATTGAAAAGCTTCCACCTCCAACCAGCGTGAAGGCTGTGTGAAGCTTCTTGGGGCATGCTGGATTCTATAGACGAATTGTTAAAGACTTTTTTAAGATTGCATGGCCACTGAGAGCGTTGTTAGAGGTGGACAGAAAGTTTAAATTTGACATCAATTGCCTCAATGCATTCCGAGTTTTAAAAGATGCATTGATTACCGCGCCCGTCTTGATTACGCCGAATTGGACATTACCGTTCGAAATCATGTGCGACGCAAGCGGGTATGAGATGAGAGCCACGTTAGTGCAAAAGAAGAAAACTATTTTGCACCCCATCGCATATGCAAGTAAAACTCTGAACCCTGCTCAAATCAATTATACCACCACTGAAAAAGAACTCCTGGCTGTGATTTTTGCATTGGAAAAATTTCGGACATATCTATTGGGAACCAAGGTACTCATTAACACTGATCATTTGACAATCAAATATTTTATGACAAAGAAGGACGCAAAGCCGAGGTTGATCATTTTGCAATGAGGAATCTTGTATGTGTTCCGAAGAAAAGTTGTTCATTTTTCGGGGTCTTTTTACTAGTGAATATTTTGACTAGTGGAGTAGGGTTGACTTAATCCATAGGTTACACCTTTCGCTTGATGGGTTCTCCTCCTTCAAGAATTTGATATCGAGATAATTGATCGGAAGGGGACAGAGAATCAAGTGGCAGATCACTTGTCTAGACTGGAAAATCTCGAGGTTGACCACAATGAATCTGAAGTGAGTGTCGTGTTTCCGGACGAGCAGCTGTTCCACATAGAAGAATTGCCTGGTATGCGGACATCGTTAATTATTTTCTTTATGAATAATTTCCTGAAGATTACACATACCATCAACAGAAGAAGCTCAAGCATGAATGTAAGCATTATTATTGGGATGAGCCAAATTTGTATAAAAGAAGTACAGACCAAATCATTCGATTATGTGTACTAAACGCTGCTCAACAATGCATATTGTCACAGTGCCACGATTCGCCATATGGAGGGCACTTTGGAGGACAACGTACTGTAGCCAAAGTTTTGCAAAGTGGATTCTTTTGGTCTTCCTTATTTAAGGATGCTGCTAACTACGAAAGGAAATGTGATTGGTGTCAACGCATCGGCAACATTTCATGGAAGAACACAATGCCAATGGACACTATCTTGGAATTGGAATTATTTGACGTCTGGGGGATTGATTTCATGGGACCATTCCCTCCTTCGCATGGAAAATATTATATCTTATTGACCATCGATTACGTTTCCAAATGGGTAGAGGCAACTTCATACGCTGTAAATGATGCGGCGGTAATCTCCCAGTTCCTCAAGAAGAATATTTTCACTCGTTTTGGCACTCCTCGTGCCATCATAAGTGACGAAGGACCACACTTTGTCAATCACAATATCAAGGAGCTGCTGCACAAGTACAATATCCTCCATAAGGTCGCCACCGCATACCATCCGCAAACAAATGGTCAGGCCGAAGTATCCAATAGAGAAATCAAGTTGATACTCAAGAAGGTAGTAAAGCCTTCGCAGAAAGATTGGGCAATGAAGCTTGATGATGCATTGTGGGCATACCGAACCGCATTTAAAACACCTATAGGTATGTCCCCCTATGCGTTGGTATTCGGCAAGACATATCATTTGCCTTTGGAGCTAGAGTATAAAGCATTGTGGGCAGTCAAGAAATTGAATTTTGATTTGAAGAAAGCAGGGGAAGCGCGAAAACTGCAGCTGGTCGAGCTAGAAGAATGGAGAGTCAACGCATATGAAAATGTGAAGATTTTTAAAGAGCGCACCAAGCGCTGACAACATAAACGCATATGCGCTAGAAACCTCCAAATCGGACAAAAGGTCTTACTCTTCAATTCGAGATTGCGACTCTTCCCGGGAAAATTAAAATCGTGTTGGTCCCTTCATCATCAAAGCAATATTTCCACATGGTGCGGTGGAACTCATCACCGAGGATGGCAGTTGAATATTTAAAGTTAATGGACAACAGATAAAGGCATATTGCGGAGGAGATTTCCAGCCAGACACAGTCTTCGCAAAGTTGAAAAACTCGGATTATCCCTTGCTCAACTCTTGAACAACTCTTCGTCATTTTACTATTATCAGTATTTCACTTATTTCTCAAAAAAAAAATTTGTTGTTTTGTTTTAAAATCATTTGGCCCTTTCTTTGTCTGTTTACAAGGATTAAGGCACAGGATTGTGAAGAAGCAAATGATCTCATTCCATCACTGCAATCCACAGGAGCAAAAATCGCCGCAAAGATGGATGCATCAATACTCAATGAGGGCGACTGTGCTAAATTTGGTGGTGTACTCTTCCTTATCTTTATTTCAAATTTTGCGCTATCATATTGCATTTTACTTTTCAAAATTTTATCACCGCATCCTTCTTGATTAACGCAATCATATCACAAGTAGATAACTTTAGTAGTTTATCGCACGTTGTTTCTTTGCCAAGTATGATTTCAATGATGAAAAATATACTTCTATCTCTTTCATATATATTAGAGTCAACTTAAATCTTAAGATAGTCACCTTATGAAATATTTCTAGAAGGTAGGGGTTTGTTAGCTTTCTTTCAAAACTTCCTTTACAACACATTCTATGACCATCGCGTGACTTATTTTAATTTCTTTTGGCAATGAGGACATTGCTGTATTTTAAATTTGGGGGTGAGGTATTTATTTTCGACTTTGCTCTATAAAAATAAATAAATAAATAAATAAATATTTGAGAATAACAACTCCACTGTCAACGCAATAGGAAACACATGTTGATAAGAGTTAAGTTGTGAAAGGCACTTACCCGTAGTTGGATGTCGGCATGACACATTTGGGTGCAAGCCAAAACGAAAGTAAGTCACTAGAATCAACGCTAAATCAATGATCGCAACTCCACTATCAAATCGGTATGAGTTTAGTTTGAGAAAGAGTGCATTGCTCGTAGTTGGATGTTCGCATGACACACGTGGAGGCAAGCCAAAACAAAGGCAAGGCACTCGAATCAGCGCAAGGTCAGAAAAAAATAGCAATGAAGAAAATTTTTATGCAAGGATAAATCATTGACACCTTGGTGGAAAATTTTGTTGAAATAAATAATGCGATGTTCCGGAATTTAGTAAAGTCCTTGTGAAAGTTAAGCTTGCAATCCTTAAGTCTTAGAAACATTTAGGAAGAGACTTAAATAAAACTTAAGGAAATTCTGACATATAGGATTTGAACGAAGTATCCTTGAGAAATCTAGGGAAAGAATTTTGCGGTTAACTTGCTAAAAGAATATTTAGCTTATGCTTGAGGACAAGCATTGTTTAAATTTTGGGGTGTGATAACGGGCAGAAATGCACGTTATCATAGTACTAAGTTCTTAAACAATGTTGGATTGCGTTGTTGAAATATATTAAATTGCGTCCATTAAGGATAAATTCTATAATATTGCAGTCGCACGCGTCCAACGCATTAGAGCAGTTGATCTATATATTTTTGTGCGGAATATACGTTAACGCAATGTAGAGATTGCGATCATAGGAATACATTGGTTAAGTGCAACTTCACCGCAAGACTTTGCGTTGATCGTGCTCACAAACATTCGCCTAAGAAGAATCATCGCAACTTGATCGGCGCAACATGGTGGGCGCATCTGGGTGAAAGGATAATTAAGATTTATGGGAAAGAAAGCTGATGACAATCGGATCCAAA
This sequence comes from Benincasa hispida, assembly GCF_027475165.1. Taxonomy (NCBI): domain Eukaryota; kingdom Viridiplantae; phylum Streptophyta; class Magnoliopsida; order Cucurbitales; family Cucurbitaceae; genus Benincasa; species Benincasa hispida. Next base: position 61,313,824 of record NC_143484.1, on the reverse strand, counting down.
TTAAGTTGACAGCCGATAACGGTCACAAAGTACATTTAGCTTTATCGGTGACAATTATCCGGCACATCAGTCAGGAATTAAAGCTGTCCCATCTGTACAACTGGGAGAGAGAAGCCGCCTTTCACCATGGAAACTCTATAAATACCAAGTGCATTCTTCAGAGAAGGGGTTAAGCAGTCGATTACTTCATCACTTTACAAGTTCACACCTCAATCCATAGTTTTCTTCCATTTAAAGGCAAACGCGAGGAAGAAGGTGCACCGATAGATCGTTCTGGCAAGCTTGGGAAAGCACCGGAAGCTCCAAGACAGAGAGAGGGCCGACACCTGCGGAAGCGGGAACATTTGTAGATCAGAATAGAGATTCAGTGTAAAAAGCCTCGGTTAACAAGGAATTGCTACCAGGCTCTCTACCTTTATTTTCCATTATCATTTTGTACTTAACTCAGTTATAAGAATGGATTGTCTTTCTCTATATATGTTCACTCTCTGTTATTTAAGCATGAGTAGCTAAATTAGTTGAATGGGTTGAGAAGTAGTTAGCTAGCATAACGAGGGAATTTTTATCTTTGCGATTATCTTGTTTATATATGCTTCATTCGTCTATTAGAAATACTCGGGAAGGTAGTCTAAAGACAGGATCTAGATTTGGGAAGGTCAGGTCAGAATCTAGTTTAGAAGAACCATATTAGAACGCATAAATGGGAGATAGGCGCTTAGAAATGAGCACTATTTGTTATTAACGCATCGCATGCATCTTAGCAATAAGGTATGATTGTATGCGGTCACCTTGTTTTCATGCATTTTGCATCAACGCCTAGAACAAGAGTAGAGACTTAAGGATAAGCTCTATGGAAATTTTGCATTCAACACATGTGTCCTAAACTTAGGAGCATCGCATTTACTTTAGGAAATGATTTGTCGTGCATGGTTGTAACATGATCGTAGAGTTTGACACATTTCCGAGTAATGCTAACTAAAAGACCTTCTCAACCCGTTCATCGCATACTCATTGCATCTATCAATGCAACTATCTTTCTCAAATCCGCCGCCTTTATTTACTTCTTTTTTTATCAACGCAACAACACACCCACACTTTATTTATTTACTCGGTTACCACAAAGTTTTCACAACATTACCAACGCAACTATTTTTACAAGTCCCTGTGTTCGACCCTAGACTTTCCAGGAAACTCAAAGGAATTTACACTTGAATTCTGCTGAGGAAACTTGAGTGTACAACACAATCCATCAACGCATATCATCCATATTTCCATTCAATAAAATAACGCATCAACTTCCCAGAAGACGACTCTGCTGTTACTCTGCCACTCAAGACCAAAAGTTTAGGAAGTATAAGTTTGGGTTATGTATAAAGTAGTATGCATGTATTATGTCATGTAGGGACTAGTTGAGTGTGTTGGGCTCACTACTTATGTAAAGTGTATAAGTTGTATTATTGAAAAGTAATGTAGAACCCTGTAAATGATTGTTATTGTCTTAGGTTATGGTTGAGTATCTATGCATTTCAGGAATCTAAGTCGGGTTAAGCAGGTTAGTAAGTAGTAAGTGCCAGTAAGAGGGTTGGTAACTGCTGCAGTCACACCTTCTTACAGGTCATTTGGGACATCTGGGAGGGGGTATGACACGTGGGCTAATGAATCCAAATGTCCATTAAGAGGGTTGTGGGCTTCTAGGGTTAGTTCATAAAAAGAATCCACCTTCTTCGTCTGCATAAGGGTTGTTCATCGCATAAACCCATTTTTTATGATTTTCTTCATGAACCACGAAGTCTCCTATTTTCTTCTTCTTCCCGAATGGGATGTCCTTCTCCTTCTTCATCGAATCATTTAGTTTAGACACTTCTTTCCTGCCGGCGAAATATCCAAAATTTTGTGATTTGAGATATGTTGCTTCAAAGTGAAGGAACTCTTATACAAGAGTATCTCTGAGCGGAAGCGGATCTTTCCAAAGACATTGTGGCAGAATTACCACATTTACATTCCAACATACAGATATGCATTAAACTGTAAATTACCAGCATGCTTTAAGATTAACAAACATGAGAACAAGAAAACTTACCAGTTAAAGACTCTTTCTTCTCGACAAATCTCGCTTTCTCCACAAACGGAATCCTCTCGCTCTCGCTGGAATGTTAGGCTATCATTCACCAAAACACCAGTCGTCTACCACGAACGGCGAAGAATGAGAACAACACCACCACTTGGAACCCTTAGTATTCTCGGTGTGAGAATCCAAAGAGTGAGCTTTGTTCGAATTTGATAAAGGGGAGAAGGAAAAAAGATCGTATACAACGATCAAGTAAGTGGGAGAAAGGCGAGTCTATCGTATAGATAAAATGCTTGATCGTTTAGGTGAAGTATACGATCGTGTAGAAAAAGGGCAACGATCTTCTATACGATCGTTTAGTAAATGCTCGGCACTAGACGATCGTTTAGGAAAATGTAAGCGACTGTTTAGAAAGAAGCGCGCGTGTGTCAGCGATTGTGTAGTAAACTCAAGCTATCGTATAGCCTCTGATTTACTAAGCGATAGGCAACAAAACACCTTTGTGAGCAATTAACCATGTTCTTTGCAAAATTGAAAACAATTTTTATTTTATTCTTCAGTACGGAGAAAATGGTGGCCAATTATCCTATAATTATCCAATTAATAAAATAATAAATATAATTATATTATATTCATTAACCTATAGTTTAATATCATATATCAACCATAGTGTTTTCTCTTCCACTAGATATAAATCATATTTATATCCATTTTCCTCCAAATTAATGTATCTCATACATTAAGTCAATCATATCAAATATAATTAACCAGTTCAATCATATCATATATAATCGAACTCCTTCTCGTCAATTTGAACATTTCAAATTAACCCAAATACTGGTTCTCGACTTGAATCCATTAAGCTACCAAGGGGACCTTATGGACCTATGGCTCGAACTCCAACGGTACGTGAATAGCTGACTAAACTTTTTAGCCACGAGATCTACCATTTGTTAACTACCAAGCATTCCACTAAAGACCAACAACTGAACTCTCCTTACCACAAATATATTTTTGTGTCCATTGAATATAACCGATCAACAATACGATAACCCTTCACAGATGCTCGGAAGTACAGTTGGGTCAATTTACCGTTTTGCCCCTATAGTTACATCTAACTCCTTAAGTACCACTAATCCCTCTAATGAACAATACAACATAGTTCTACTATGTGTGGACACCTTTTGGGCCATGAGAAAGTGTGTGGCGCCACATCGTTCAAGTCCAGGATCAATCCTTAAGGGAGCAATCTATCTACTTACCCCTATTTTAGGGAAAGAGTGAATTCCATCTTGTGTAGCTGAGTTCCCAGCTCCTAAATCAAACGAATCCCCAAAGTGGTAGGTTTGAGTCGGCGACCTGGCCACTCGCATCCATGCAAATCAAAGAACCGCCCTCAATGGCAGGAGTTCCCAACTCACTCAGGATTGAGGTCATGTTACCTATGGTCATCCTAGTGAAGTGAAGTCTCTATCATGAATGGAGTTATATAACGAGACGTTAGCACTTCGTGGTCAGGTCTTATACAAACTCTTTGTACAGGACCCCCTCTGCTCGTATGTCCCCACACGAATGATTAGAATCAGACCATCTGTAGTAAGTCACAACACTTGTAACTATTCTACAAAGCAGGTCGCATCCGTAGCGTTACCAGGATAAGGTTTTCCTCTTATATCCATATACTATAGACCATTTTGGTTATCACTTAAGACATGATTCACTTGTATGTCACCACATACATACTTAAGTTACATAATGACAACCTGGGATTTTATTTTATTGGTTTGTGGTAAAGGAAAAGAACATCCAATGTGCAAAGTTAAGTAGTAAAGCAAATACATCAAAAGTGTTCGTACAAACTGTGTTTACAAACTACAGGACACGAGACTTTAGGGTATCATTCCCCACATAAAGTTGACTGGAAATAAGTTTTCGATTTTCTTCCAATCAGTTTACCCATAGGTATTTTATGCTTTTACCTTTCCAATGACTTTGATTTCAGTGACTGGAATTGAGTTTATGTTATGGCGAGATTCATAAAAATTACATATATAATCGGAAGGTAAATCGATGTTGAAAATTACATACGGGCTATAAATGACCTTCGTCAAATTCGAAATTCGCTTTAAGTAAGTCAATGCACAATTTTCTTTCTTGAGTACTTCATCTTCTTTTTCTACAAATAGAGTTTTTTTCATCTTCTTCGCCAGATCGTGTTCTTCCCCTTCTTCTGCACTGCCAGTGATTCCATTCGGGTACCCAATTTTTTTTTATCCAAAACAATTATGCATTGCCTTTCTAATTAGTTTTTCAAACTTTTTTGAATTAGGACTTTCATGTGTTTCATTTTCTTTTACCTTTTTTGCACCTTTGTATTCAACATCACCATCATTGATTTCATCAATTAATTGTTTCTTTTCATCCAGTTCATCTTCTTCACCCATTCGGTTCCTTGTCTTCCTCCCTAGATGACTTTTTGTTTTGGTGGTGTCTTCGTTGACAAGCTTGTGTTCTTGGTCGTTCTTGGATAATCACTGGAAAATCTTGGATGTTTCTTGGAGGAATTTGTTGTTGCAAATTCAGATTCTGTCTTTCTTGAGGATAATTGATGATTCTTGGTTGAGTTTCTTCAATTTATGGCTACAATAAACCAAAATTGTTTTCCATTTGATCAAGTGCCAAGAACATGCGTTCTAGTAAACGATAGATTGTTGGGATTGGTGTCCTAATTCTCCCGGAGTCTCGTTGTTTTTGTACATATTGTTTGATGAATAAAATAAGTGTTATTTCATTTTGGCATTTACTCATATCCAATAAACAAAGTTCCTTGGTTATCTTATGTGAACTTAAGTATGTATATGTGATATACAAGTGTATCATGCCTTAAGTGATAAACTAAATAGATCTGTAGTATAAGGATTAAGATGGGATACCTGATCCTGGTGACACTACCGATACGGCCCGCTTTGTAGAGATTTGCAAGTGTTGTAAACTACTACAGATGTTAGATCCTGACCATTCATATGGAGACGTGTGAGCGGAGGTGTCCTATACAAAGAGTTTCTATAAGACTTGGACCACGAGATTACTAAACTCTATATATAACGCCGTCGATACTAGAGACTTACATCTTACCTAAACGACCATAGGTAACACGACCTCAATCCTGAGTGTTTTGGGAACTCCTTCCTTTGAGGACGGTCCTTTGATTAGTATAGGTGAGAGTGGCCAGATTGCCAACTCAACATGCCAATCTTTTTGGGGACTTGTCTGATCTGGGAGCTGGGAACTCAATCTAGAAGATGGAATTTACTTCTTTCTCGAAGCAGAGATAAGTAGAGAGATTGCTCCCTTAAGGGCTGATTCCAAGACTTGAACATAGTGGTCACAACTTCTCTTTGGAAGAGAGGACTCAGTCATAGTAGGACTATGACTTATGTTCATTAGAGGGATCAGAGGTACATAAGGAGTTAGATGTAACTACAGGGGCATAACGGTTATTGGTCCAACCGTACTTACGAGCGATCTGTGAAGGGTTGTTACGCTGTTGATTGGTTAAGATGGACACATTATATATCTGTGGTAAAAAGAGTTCAGCTATCGGTCTATAGTGAAATGCTCGGTAGTTAACGGATGGTGGATCCCGTGACTAAAGAGTTTAGTTAGTTATTCACATACCGTTGGAGCTTTGAGCTACAGGTCCATAAGGTCCCCTTGGTAGCTCAATGGATTTCGTTGAGGATCAGTTCTTGGTATTGATTTGAAATGTTCAAATTGACAAGAGATAATTCGATTATATATGATATGGTCGGTATGGTGTATGAGATATATCTAATGAAATATTAATGTAAATGAGATTTACATTAAGTACTATGAAATAGAAAAAGAACTATGGTTTATATGTTTCATGAGATGAAATATTAAAACTATAGGTTATAAATATGCTATGATAAGTTGGTTATCATTTATATTTATAATAATATTAATTATTAGATAATGAATTTTTTTCTCTAATAACCAATTGAGCGGGTGGTTATTGGTGATTGATGGTAACCGTGAGATAAAAGGAAAATTATTTTCCTCATTTTAGTAAGTTTTTTTTATCAAAAATTGTTTTGAGATTACTCTCTTGGAAAAAGAATCTCACGGAAGCTGTCAAGTAAATACGATTTACTAAGCGACAGCTTGAGCGAGCTAGACGATCGTGTAGTGTTTTATAAACGACAGACACGGAACTAAGCGATGAGCTAAACGATCGCTTAGCTTTTGCTAAACGATTGGGCATCAACCTATACGATATGTTCAGTCTTCTCCCACTTGCTCAATCGTTTACACGATTATTGTTTCCTCTGTCTTCTGCCTCAAACCAAGTCCAAATAGAGCCCACCCTCTGGATTCTCACACTGAGAATACCAAGGTAGCCTTCTTGGTGGTGTTATACTCAACTCGACACCGTCGAGGTTCTGTGGAGGTCGTTCGTATTGTTAGGGAGTTCATGACCGAGGCAATCGCATAGGATGAGTGTGCGGTGTTTGTGTTGTGTAGATCGTGTTGTTCGAGCGTTCGAGGTTGCTATGTTCGAGCGTTTGTGAGCAAGGAGCATGGAGACGAGTCTACAAATGTTAGTAGTATTCTCCTTGTTTATTTGTACTTTCATGGTGTAATTTATGTATTGAATGCATAACCATTTGTTTCTGGTTTTGACTGTAATTGTAATGTTCATATATGATTATAATTTGGAATGATTTATTCCGCTCCTCGTGAAAATCCTCGTGTTTGATTTCCTTGATATATATCATCGATAGAGCTTTCGACTGCCCACAAGCGTCGGGTTGATTTCTTCTATGATAGGGCGATTGTTTGCTCTGCCTCTTTGAGGGTTGTCACGGGGTCACTGTTAATAGGCCTTTTTCCCGACATCAGGTCCAAGTTTCCTCTAATTGCACTTGGTGTATACCAAATGAGAGTTTTATTCTAAAGATCAAAATCTAATCCATACAAGAGTGAGGGTTCTATATTTATAGAGAATTAAGCGTGGGATAGGGTATCTAATTCTGAAATTTACTAAATTACCCCAAATTCTATTACATCAAAAACAGTATGAAATAAACTCACTGCAATGTATAGAACAATACATATGTTTATCTAAATATAATTCAAAAATGGTGCTAAAAGTGTGGAAAACAGTATCAAAATGATAACATAAATAAAAAAAAAAAAAATCTAAAACAAAATCATTATTATGAAACCCATATGCACACAAAAAAATTACTGGATGTTGTGAAATTAAAGAGCAAAATGAGAACACCGATATGGAGAAAATATAATGTAATAATATTAAATATATAAAATATAATAAAAAATCAAATAACTAAAATTATAAAATTGGATAATATGTAAATTAGTGGAATTTTGAAGTGGAATTCTCACCAATGTATGTGCAATTTTAAGATTCACCAAATGCCACTATTTATAGGTAAAGTAGCAAGTAGGATGTGGACTTACATGGACACCAAGTATGAATAATTACAAGGCACATGGACAACATGAAGGGTGACACATGGCTTTGGGACACTAAGCAATTGGCATCTATTTATTATTATAATATTCATAATACTCCCCCTTAGATGCCCATATATATATGAAATATGTCTCGTTAAAACTTACTAGGAAAAACCCAATGGAAAAAAAACCCTAGTGAAGGAAAAAAAATACATATTTCATATAATACATACTCCTAAAAGAATACAATATATTTACTCCCCCTCATGAAAATATCACTTAAGATCTTTGAGTCGCCGCATTCTGATGTTGTGCACCAAATTTTTAAAAGTTGCGGTTGGTAATGTCTTTTGTAAATAACTCTGCCATATTATCTTTCGAACAAATTTGTTGTACAATGATGTCGCCATTTTCTTCAAGATCATGAGTGTAGAAAAGCTTCAGTGAAATATGCTTTGTTCTATCTCTTTAAATATATCCTCCTTTGATTTGGGTTATGCAAGCTGTTTTGTCTTCGTATAATATTGTTGGAAGATTTTTATCATAAGACAAGCCACACATTTCATGAATGTGCTGAGTTATTGACCTTAGCTATACACATTCTCGACTAGTCTCGTGAATTGTTAGAATTTCAACATGATTTGAGGAAGTGGTTGTTATAGTTTGTTTTACTGATCGCCATGACATAGCAATTCCTCCACATGTGAATAGATAACATGTTTGAGATCTAGCTTTGTGTGGATTAGATAAATATTTAGAATATGCATAACCATCTTGATCAAAATTTGATTTTTTTGAATAAAACAAACTCATATCGATTGTTCCTCGGAGATAACGAATTATACGATTAATTCCGTTCCAATGTATTTTTGTAGAAGAAAAACTATATCTAAATAATAAATTTACTGAAAATGCAATATTTGGTCTTGTATTATTAGCAAGATACATAAGTGCATCAATTGCACTAAGATATAGTACTTCAGGACCAAGAAATTCTTCATTATCTTCTCGGGATCGAAATATATCTTTCTTTATATCCAATGAACGGACTTCCATTAGAATATTCAATGGATATGTTTTGTCCATATAAAATCCTTTCAAAATTTTTCCTGTATAAGTTGACTAATGAATAAATATTCTATCTGCTAAATGCTCAATTTGCAAACTAAGGCAAAATTTTGTTTTTCTGAGATCTTTCTTCTTAAATTCTTCCTTAAGATATTTTATTGCCTTTGAAAGCTCTTCAGGAGTTCCAATTATATTCGAAGTCATCAACATATACAGTTATAATAGCAAATCCTGATTGTGATTTCTTTATAAAAACACACGGACATATTGGATTATTTTGATATCTTTCTTTCAATAAATATCCATTCAGGTGATTGTACCACATCTGTCCTAATTGTTTCAATTCATATAGTGATCTTTGTAATTTTATTGAATACCATTCCTGAGCATTTGATGCATTTGTTTTTGAGAATTGTGTCCCAAAACTCCTTGTAATCTTATAGTTTATAAACTCTGTATAAACATATTGTTGTTAATAAAATTTATTTTATAAGCATATACTCCATCCAATAAACTAAGATCCGAGTTTATTTCATGTAATTTAAACAAGTATGTAGAGACATATAAGTGGATCTTGTGTAAATAATAACCTCAATGATCTGTAGTAGATGGATAAGTCTGGGTACCTTATCCTTGTGACACTATAGATACGGCCCGTTTTGTAGATGTTCCAAATATTGTAAAATGCTACAAATGATCTGATCCTGATCATTTATGTGGAGACATGCAAGTGGGGGTATCCTATACAAAGAGTTTGTATTAGAATGGATCACGAAATGATTAGTCTTTTTATATAACGTCGTTAATAATAGAAACTTACATTTCACTAGGATGACCATAGGTGACATGACCTGAATCTTGAGTGAGTTGTGAACTCCTGCTCATGAAGGTGGTCATTTGATTTGTATGGGTGAGAATGACCAGATTGCCAACTCAACAAGCCTACCATTTTGGGGATTCATCTGACTGGGGAGCTGGGAACTCAGCTACACATGACGGAATTCACTCCTTCCCCCAATGCAATGGCAAGTAGATAAACTACACCCTTAAGGGCTGATTCCGGGTTTTGAACATAGTAGCCACAACCTCTCTTGGCCCGAGAGGACTTGGTCATAGTGGGACTATGAATTATTTTTCATTAGAGGAATCAGTGGTACTTAAGGAGTTAGATGTAACTACAGGGGCAAAACAGTATTTTGGCCCAACTATACTTACGAGCAATTTGTGAAGAGTCATTGCACTGTTGGTTGATTATATCCAATGGACATAAAAATTTATCTGTAGTACGAAGAGTGCAACTACTGATCTTTAGTGGAGTGACCGGCAATTAACGGATTGTAGGATTGTATCAACAACAACAGAGATCATCTAAGCACTCTAATTCACTAATTTTGGCAAAATATAAAGCATGCTCTTACAGAAAACAATTGAGTTTCAAGACATACCTCTTGTAGAACTTCTTTAAAGCTCCTTCTCCAGCTGCTATCTTCTCAAAATGCACATTGCAGACCACCTCAAGATCTTCCCCACTATTCTCTTGATGCTCTAGATTGAGTTGTGGGACTCAAAACAAGCTTGAATCAAGGGATGAAGAACAAAAGCTCACCACAACAATCTTGGTGAAGAACCCTTTCTTCAACCCAAATTTTCTCTAAAATTCTCTATAGATTGCATGCCCGAATTTCACTTCAATCTCTTCATCATATTGCAGATCAACATACAAAGGAGAGAGTTTCATGAGTTGTAGCTCATGCTAGGAGAAGACAAGGAAAAAAAGATGCTATTTGTGTGAACAACTTAGGTGATGGATAATAGAAAACAAGATTTTCCATTTTGTGTTTTGTTTTCTAATATTCCAATTTTATTATAAAATAAAAAATGATATTTCCCAAATCCATTTTGTTTTTAAAAAAATTAAAAAAAATGAAATTAATTTTTAAATACAACTAATTAATTTAATATCAAATATTAAATTAATTAAATTAATTTTTACATATATCCATCTTTATATATTTAAATCATATTTAAATATTTAAATTCTCCTATTCCGTTTAATTCTCAAATTAAACATGTAATTATATCTCATATAATTACTAACTCCCTAAATTCTAATTTGAACGTTTCAAATTATCACGCTATTCTAGAGCTAGTCTGTTATGAGCTAGTAAAGGGACCTCGCGGACCTACAGATCATAGACTCCAACGATCTACGACTAATTGGCTAAACTCATTAGACCAGATTAATCCTCATTTGTTAACTAATGGGTTACTCCACTAAAGCTCATAGTTGCACTCCTCTCACTGTAGATATATTATGTCCACATGATTTAACCATAATCAACAAGTCGACCCTTGACAAGTTGTTCGTAATAATGACTGGATCAAATATCTGTTTTACCCTTGAGATTACGTCTTATTCCTCAAGTCCTTACTGATTCTCTAATGAACAACTGGTTTGTGATCCTATCACTAAACCAAACTCTCTCAGCCCAGTGAGAGGGTGGGGCCCCTTGTTCAAGACCTGGATTCAGTACTTGAGAGAACAACCTTTCTCCTATCCCTAAATCAGGTAGGCGTGAACTCCATCTTGCACCCTATGTCCTCAACTATCTATCCGATCTTACCCCTGAAATAGGAGTCTTATTGAGCCTGCTTTGTTGAGCCAACCCTCACCTATACAAATCTAAGGGTAATCCCAAATAAATACGAGTTCATAGTTAGCTCAGGATTAGTTACCTAGGTTATCTAGGTGAAATAATCAGTCTTATACAGTAAACAACGTTATAAAGTAAAGTGACTTATTTCTTGGTCCGATCTTATACAAACTCATTCCATAGGACGCCCCCACTTCTCATGTCACAACATGTACGAATTAGGATCATATCGTATGTAGCACTTTACAACTCTTTGTAACAACTACAGAGTAGGCCACATCAATGGTGTTACCAGAATAAGGTACCCAACCTTATGAAGGATCTCTTAATGAAGAGTTCCATGAGCGCGTTCGGATCGCTCCAATTTCACCGTGACCGAAATACGCCAAATACATTCGAACATACAGTTATGCAAATATACAGTCATTAACGGCATGATTTGAATAAGAAATAACAAGGGAGAGAGTTCTCATATTAGTTGGAGACACTCTTCAAACTATAGAACTCAACACAGCAAAAGACCTCTACCCGAACAACCAATGCCCAGCAGATGTGTCGACTACAACAGCACGAACAACCGCAAACACACAAACGCAGCGAGAACGACACCACCAGAAATGAGCCTTAGGTATTCTCAGAGTGAGAACCCAAAGTGTGGTCTTCGGTGAGTTTGGTAGAGGTAGGAGGAAGAACTGATCATGTAGGCGATAAGCAAGTGGGAGAGAATATGAAGTTATCGTATAGCAAGATGCTCATCGCTTAGAAGAAACTACACGATCATGTAGATTTTACTGAACGATCGTTTAGAAAAAAGTAAGTGATCGTTTAGCAAACACGACACACCATACGATTGTTTAGGAAAGCTAAACGATCGTTTAGGACTTAGTGTGCGATCGTTTAGGAGCTAGGAAGGCGATCGTTTACGCACGAGGTATGCGATCATTTAGGCACTGAGCAACTATCATATAGGCTCTCGACTTTCAGCGATCGTTTACGTTTTCAAACCAACGCAAACCTTCCGATCTTTTTCGAACATTCAAAATGAAACAAATTTCATTTTATTCATCGGTTACAATAATCGACGCTGTTTCCCCACTAACACACGTCCGAGAGAGATTTTAGGTTAATTATCATATAATTAACTAATTAAATTATTAATAAATATAATCATATTATATTTTTACCCTATAGTTTGATATCACATATCTACTATAGCAATTTCTCCTCTACTTGATATAAATCATATTTATATCTAATTTCCTCCAAAATAATGTATTTCATACATTTAGCCAATTATATCATATATAATTAACTAGTCCAATTATATCATATATAACTGAACTTCCTCTTGTCAAGAACATTTCAAATTAACCCAAACACTAATTCTCACTTTATCAAGCTACCTAGGGGACCTAATAGACATGTTGCTCGAAGCTCCAACGGTATGTGAATAGCTGACTAAACTCTTTAGCCACGAAATCCACCATCTATTAACTGTCAGGCATTCCACTGAAGACCAACAGCTGAACTCTTCTTACCACAGATATATTTTTGTGTCCATCAGATATAACCAATCATGAGTACGATAACTTTTTAAAGATGCTCGTAACTACAGCTAGCCCAAATTATCATTTTGCCCCTGTAGTTACATCTCACTTCTTAACTACCACTGATTCCTCTAATGAACAATACAACATAGTCCAATTATGTGTGAACACCTCTCGGGCCAAGAGAATGTGTGTGGCACCACATCGTTCAAGCCTCAGAATCAGCCCTTAATGGAGCTATCTATCTACTTACTCCTGCCTCGGGGAAGAAGTGAATTCCATCTTGTGTAGCTGAGTTCCCAGCTCCCAAATCAGATGAATCCCCAAAATGGTAGGTTTGAATCGGCGACCTGGCCACTCACACCCATACAAATCAAAGAACCGCCCTCAATGGCAGGAGTCCCCAACTCACTCAGGATTGGGGTTATGTTACCTATGGTCATCCTAGTGAAGTGAAGTATCTGTGATGAACGGTGTTATATAAAGAGACGTTAATACTTCGTGATTAGGTCTTATACAAACTCTTTGTATAGCACGCCCCCGCTCGCATGTCCCCAACACGAATGATCAGGATCGGACTATCTGTGACAAGTCACAATACTTGTGACCATTCCACAAAGCGAGCCACATCCGTAGCGTTACTTGGATAAGGTTTCTCTCATATATCCATATACTACAGACCATTTTGGTTATCACTCAAGACATGATCCACTTGTATGTCACCACATACATGCTTGAGTCACATACAAATAACCAGGGATTTTATGTTTATTGGTTTGTGGTAAAGAAAATAAAACATGCAACTGAGCAAAAACCAAGATGTGAAGTAAATATCATATATTATACAACACGAGCGTTCGTACAAATTGTTTACAAACAACAGGACATAAAACTTTAGGGCATCAACCCCAACACTTTATTCATGTACCATAGATCATTTTGACTATTTACTCGAACCTCATCCACTCTTATGTCTCCACATAAAGTTCAAGTACTTATACAATAGTCATGGGTCTTAGTTTATTGGATTTAGACTTTCATACAATTTATGAAATCAATAATAAGTATATTTATTATAGAAAATATTTATCATTCTACAAACTACAAGTTTTAGGACATAAAACCCAACAATACTCCCACTTGGACTAAAACTTCAGTGGATCAATATATAGAAATTTATACAATGTTGAGTTTACATGGAGAGAATAAAATGTACAAACACAATAAACTAGGGCATTACAATACCCATAAATTCTCCCACTTACCCTAGTGATACAAAACTCGTAGACCTAATCCTACTATGTGACCCTCGAACACTTTAGCCAAGAGGGCCTTCGTAAATGGATCAGCTAAGTTGTCTTGGGAAGCAATCTGGGTGACGATTACATCTCTTCTATGTACAATCTCCCTGATGAGATGGTATTTCCGCTCAATATGCTTTCCCCGATTTCGTGGTTCCTTGAATTTGCAACTGTTCCACTGTTGTCACAATAGAGAGTGACAAGCAGGTGCATATTAGGAACTACTTCCAGATCTGTCAGGAACTTTCTGAGCCATACTGCTTCTTTTGTTGCTTCACTTGCAGCTACAAACTCAGCTTCCATTGTAGAGTCCACAATACAACTCTGCTTGATGCTTTTCAACACAACTGTTCCTCCGTTAAGAGTGAATACTAACCTTGAAGTTGATTTTCTCGAATCAATATCAGTCTGGAAGTCAGAATCAGTGCATCCAGTAAGGATCAAATCCTTAGCACCATACACGAGCATATAATCTCTTTTTCTCTGCAGATATTTGAGAATGTTTATAACCACAGTCCAATGGTCATGACCAGGATTGAATTGAGATCTGCTGACAATTCCTACAGCATAGCATATATCGGGACGAGTACACAACATTACATACATCAAAATCCCAACTATAGATACATATGGAATTCGATTCATCTCCTCAACCTCTTGAGTTGTCTTAGGACTTTGTTCCTTAGACAGGTGAATTCCATGCCTGAAAGGTAAAAATCCTTTCTTAGAATTTTGCATTTTATACCTAGACAACATCTTGTCTATATAAGATACTTGAGATAATGCTAATGTTCTGTTCTTATGATTTCGAACTATTTGGATTCCAAGAACATACTGTGCTTCTCCCAAATCTTTCATTTGGAATTGTGAAGCCAGCCATCTCTTAACGTCAGTTAGATATTCTACCTCATTCCCAATGAGTAAAATATCATCAACATACAACACTAGAAAAGAAACAGTTTTGTTGACGATTTTCTTGTATACACAAGGTTCGTCAACATTTTGTTCAAAGCCATAAGATTTGATTGCAACGTCAAATCTCATATTTCAGGATCTAGAAGCTTGTTTTAATCCATAAATAGATCGATTAAGCTTGCAAACCTTTTGCTCTCCACCCTGCTGTATAAACCCTTCTGGTTGAGACATATACATACTCTCTTCAAGATAGCCATTCAGAAAAGCTGTCTTGACATCCATCATAAAATGTGGCTATGGACAAGAGTATTCTAATAGACTTTACTAGAGAGAAGGTTTCTTCAAAATCTACCCCTCTCTTTGGGTAAACCCTTTTGCCATAAGTCTAGCTTTGTAGGTCTGGGTCTCGTTTTCTCTTGTAGATCCATTTGCAACCAATGGGTTTTACCCCTTCAGGTTGATCTACAAGATCCCAGACAAAATTGAAATACATAGATTCCATTTCAAGGTCCATGACTTTAATCCATTTCTCTTTGTCCACATCGTTCATTGCTTGATTAAAAGACAATGGATCCTTTAAACTATCATCTGGTATAATGCCTTGAGTTTCAATTAAACCCATATACCAATCAGGCTGTTGCACAACCCTCCCACTATGACGAGACATTCTCAACTCTTAAGAAGGATGTGAAATATCGGCTTCATCAACAACTCTTGTTGATGGACCTACTCTATCAATAACTCTTATTGAAGGACCCACTCGATCAACAATTTTGTTAATGCATTTGTCGTTTCTCTAGACATTTCTTCCATTACTAGCTTACTGCGAGGTTGATGATTCTTTATATACTCTTCCTCCAGGAAGGTTGCATTTGTCGATACAAATACTTTATCTTCCTGAGGATCATAAAAGAGACCACCTTTTGTTTCTTTTGGGTAGCCTACAAATAGGCATACTTTTGAACGATATTTCAACTTTCTAGGATTTTGCACCAACAGATGTGCTGGACAACCCCAAATCCTGAAGTAATATAGTTTTTCTCTACATCCTCTCCAGAGCTCGTAAGGTGTTTCAGAAATACTTTTCGAGAGAACCATTTTCAAATTATACACTGCAGTCTCAACTGCATGTTCCCAAAAAGAATTTGGTAAAGAGCATAAATCATCATGGAACGAACCATGTCTAACAAGGTTCTATTTCTCCTTTCTGCCACACCGTTCTGCTGAGGTATGCCAGGCGCTGTGAGTTAAGATTGAATTTCATGTTCTATCAAATAGTTCTAGAATTCTATGTCCATATATTCACCACCTCGTTTCGATCGAAGTGTTTTAATGTTTTTACCTAATTAGTTTTCAACCTCAGCCTTATACTCTTTGAACTTTTCAAAAGTTTCAGACTTTTGGCGCATTAGGTAAACATGCCCATACCTAGAATAATCATCTATAAAACTAATGAAATATTCATACCCTCCTCTCGCTCTAACATTTAGAGGCCCACAAAGGTCTGATTGAATCAGCCCTAGGGGTTCTTTGGCTCTAAGACCTTTTCTAGAAAAAGATCTTTTTGTCATTTTACCTTCGAGACAAGACTCACATGGTGGTGATGAACTGTCTTCCAACTTATTTAGATGATCGCTCTTAACCAATCTCTCAATCCTGTTGAGATTTATGTGACCCAGTCTCAAGTGCCAAAGATAAGCATTTGGAGAAATCTTCATTTTCTTATGAGTCCCAGCAGTTTTAAACATCTTTATATTCAAAACAGCTTTGACCTCAGTTGGTTTTAACATATATAAGTTATTTTCTAATTTTGCAGAGCAAATCTATTTATTTCCCATATTGATGAACATTTCATAATTTTCTAAATAAACTTTATAATTTTGTTCTAGCAAACAAGAGACAGATATTAGATTCCTTTTCATAGAAGGAATATAATGTACATTTTTCAAATAAATGTATTTATCTCCTAAAAATAACTTCCTATCTCCCACTATTTTGGCTGAAACAATCTCCCCGGTCCCTACCTTAAAGATTGTTTCACCTTCTGTCAACTGTCTCCAGGAACTTGTTTCCTGTGAGATAGTACAAACATGATTAGCGGCACCTGAATCAATTATCTGAATTTTATCGTTTTCTACTAAACATGCTTCGATAACAAGTAAATTAAATTTATCTTGTTGTTCAAATTCTGCACTCTCATCTACATAATTCATAATTTCAGATAAGTTGGGAGATAGAGGATAATCCTCTGTTAAAACTCTTTTAGTGTAATCAACTGCTAGTAATTTGTTTGTTGATTTGATTTTACTGTTATTTAAATCGAAAGCGAGTATTCTAGAGGAATTCGACATGCTGATAAAATTCAAAAAAAATCTAATTAGCAAATTGTAACTAAATCCAAGATCAAGTTTTAGCAAAAAGTAATAATGTACCCATAACCATTATTTATTTACAATGATACTTTAGTGAGTTAGAATATGTGCTACCATGGGGCAGTCAGATGCTCCTTCACTAAAGCAAACAATTTTGACCAAACACTATCCCTGGAATAACTCTTATTCCTATTGTCTCTAGAATAACTCTTATTCCTATAGTCGTTTAGTTATCATTTTCGGTCAAGATCTTTACTAACAACTTAGTAATTCTTGTAAGTGTGACCCACCATTTTCAGATCTTATAGGACGGTATGAACTTGCCTCCGAAAAAGAAGACAATATCCAAGATAGAACTATAAAACCTTATTCATTTTACTGAAGCCTGGGTTGTTCCGAATCCTATGTTACAACCCTCCGTAGGGATAGCCATCGCTAAACGACTAGCAAAGGGCCGCTTAAAGCTAATCAACAGGTACAACATAAGAATCTCACAGTTCAAACTAATGGAAGAGACTGTAGGATATATTGACACATATCCTTCACCCACTTACTATGAACTACTTCCTTCGTTTACCTTGATATTGACTCATACAAAACACTTTTCGAAGGGAGGTCACTCCCAGGGTGACACGAAGCGTCATATGAATCTCACGATGTAAAATATGTGGAGACATGGCAGTTGAAATCTATTTATCGAATAATTGATTTATGTTTGAACAACTTCCTCTTATTCACCAAAATCTAGATTTAAGCTAAAAAATACTTTTCGAAGGGAGGTCACTCCTAGGGTGACACGAAGTATCGCTTAAATTTGGATTGTGAACTCATAGAGATGTAAGAGCTAAAAATAACGTATCGTTTATGTTATTAATCTCCCACTGAAGTTCTCTAATAACTCTACCAATATAGAAGTTATTAAACTGCTACTGAAGTGTTCTATTTAGGTAGATTTATACTTAGGTTTTTTTTGCTAATAAAACAACCCTAAGTCTATGTGGTTTATCCAAGTATAACTCTTATAATTGGATTTTAACCTATGATGTCTAGGTGATAAACCATTTTATTAGCTCACCTCGCTCACGTATGCTCGTAAAATCGGTTACCAACGCTCTATAATTCAGCCATAATCCCAAGGTAAGAGGTGTTTCATAAACCGTCAACTTAAGTACCCCCAACCTTAGACAGGATTATATACCGATTGAGTTTGTAACCAAGGTTTTATAAGTTTGGTGGTCAACCTACGTGAGCATGCAGCTGTTGTTTATGGATTTTAAATGTCCAACCCAATTTTATAACAACTTATAAAACTTTAGACATGCTAAACATCCATAACATACATAAGGTATTCAATATTTAATATAACACTTATATTAAATACAAGAAACCCTAACATGTATACTATATATTATAACAATTATAACATACTTTCAATGCATGTAACATGCTTCCTATGGTGGGATTTTAAATCTAAATGGCATACTATATGCACATACAAGATTTATTTAATTATAACATACATCAAATGCATAAATAATTAAACATAGACTGATATGCTTTTAGTTTAGGCATAAACAAGCAAACAGAAGCCTAACTATTACAATCAGCTTCAAAACTGTCTCTGAACCGCTCGAACCGCTCCAAACCAAACCCAAACATTTTGAACCTTAAAGTCTTGCTAAGGCCGATCATGTAGCATTGAAGAAAATTGGTCGAACCGGCTGCTCTCGGTCCAACCTTAAAGTCTTGCTAAGGCCGATCATGTAGCATTGAAGGCAATCATCTAGCTCCATCGCCTTGTGTTGTGAAGGGGTATACGATCGTTTAGTGTCTGCCTCAACTAAACGATCTCTTAGCTTTATCACATAGAACTACATGATCGCTTAGTGTCTGTTGAAGCTAAACGATCGCTTAGCTTTATCGTATAGAATTACACGATCGCTTAACTCCATCGCTTAGCTCTATCGTATAGAACTAAACGATCGCTTAACACCAACGCCTAGTACTTCATGTCATCGTTTAGTATCAACCATAGCTAAACGATCACTTAGCTCCATCATATAGAACATCATCGCGTCGATTAGCTCTTCGTCTACACGATCGCATAGCTCCGTATCTAAACGATCACTTAGCGCTATCGCTTAGCACTTCATCTCATCGCTTAGCGCGCGCATCGTAGCTAAACGATCGTGTAGTGCCATCGTTCAAAAAATCCAATGTATCGTTTAGTTCCTACGCCAAAGCTAAACGATCGTTTAGTGATATCGTATAGAAAATTGAATGCATCATTTAGCTCCCGTAGGTACACGATCATGTAGCGTTCAATATCACAATGACCAGCGCCTATTACCATACAATCGTCTAGCTTTTCTTCACATCGTGTAGCATCTGGAGCTAGACGATCGCTTAGCAACTGAACCTCAACAACGATTTTGAGCAGAAGCTGAAAAAATTGGAACATAGTTTGGCCTCCTTCATTTGTTTCTTCAATTACATCTTAATTTCAACTCTAATGATTCCAAATAAATTACAGACTCTTGCTGACACATAAAAACTCATCAAACAAGAGCCAATTAAAAATTTAAATGATAAATTAAAGAGAATTAAAATGCCAAAACTCAGAAAACCATATCAGTACATCAGTTTCATATTTCTCATATAAAACACCCACCAAACCAAAATTAAACCGAATTGAACGTTTATATGAAGCTTTGATACCAATTGTAGGATTGTACTAACAACAACAGAAGCACAAGGATCATCTAAGCACTCTAATTCACTAATTTTGGCAAAATATAAAGCATGCTCTTGCAGAAAACAAGTGAGTTTCAAGACATACCTCTTGTAGAACTTCTTCAAAGCTCCTTCTCCAGCTGCTATCTTCTCCGACTCTTATTACAGACCACCTCAAGATCTTCTCCACTATTCTCTTGGTGCTCTAGATTGAGTTGTGGAACTCAAAACAAGCTTGAATCAAGAGATGAAGAAGAAAAGCTCATCGCAATAATCTTGGTGAAGACCCCTTTACTCAACCCAAAGTTTCTCTAAAATTCTCTATAGATTGCATGCCCGAATTTCACTCCAATCTCTTCATCATATTGTAGATCAACATGCAAAGGAGAGAGTTGCATGAGTTACAGCTCATGCTAGGAGAAAACAAGGCAAACAAGATGCTATTTGTGTGAGCAACTGAGATGATGGATAATGGAAAACAAGAATTTTTCATTTTGTGTTTTATTTTCTAATTTTCCAATTTTATTATAAAATCAAAAATGATATTTCCAAAATTCATTTTGATTTTTAAAAATTTGAAAAAAATTGAAATTAATTTCATAAATTAATTTTTAAATACAACTAATTAACTTAATATCAAATATTAAATTAATTTTTACACATATCCATCTTTATATATTTAAATCATATTTAAATATATTAATTCTCCTATTCCGTTTAATTCTCAAATTAAACATGTAATTATATCTCATATAATTACTAATTCCCTTAATTCTAATTTGAACGTTTCAAATTATCACGATATTTTAGAGCTAGTCTGTTACGAACTAGTTGGGGACCTCGCAGACCTACAGATCATGAACTCCAACGATCCGAGATTAATTGGCTAACCTCATTAGACCAGATTAATTCCAATTCGTTAACTAATGGGTTACTCTACTAAAATCCATAGTTGCACTCCCCTCACTGTAGATATATTATGTCCACATGATTTAACCATAATCAACAAGTCAACCCTTCACAGATCGTTCGTAATAACGGTTGGGTCAAATATCTATTTTACTCCCGAGTTTACGTCTTATTCCTCAAGTCCTTACTGATCCTCTAATGAACAAATGGTTTGTGATCCAATCACTAAACCAAACTTTATCAGCCCATTGAGAGGGTGGGGCTCCTTGTTCAAGACCTGGATTCAGTACTTGAGAGAACAACCTTTCTCCTATCCCTAAATCAGGTAGGCGTGAACTCCGTCTTGCACCCTATGTCCGTAGCTATCTATCCGATCTTACCCTTGAAATGGGAGCCTTATTGAGTCGGCGCTGTTGAGCCAACCCTCACCTATGCAAATCTAAGGGCAATCCCGAATAAATAAGAGTTCATAGTTAGCTCAAGATTAAGATCGAGTTACCTAGGTCATCTAGGTGAAATAGTCATTCTTATACAGTAAACAACATTATAAAGTAAGAGTGATTTATTTCTTGGTCCGATCTTCTGCAAACTCATTGCATAGGACGCTCCCACTCCTCATGTCAGAACATGCATGAATTAGAATCACATCGTATGTAGCACTTTATAACTCTTTGTAACAACTACAGAGTAAGCAACATCCAATGGTGTTACCAAAATAAGGTACCCAACCTTATTCATGTACCATAGATCATTTTGACTATTTACTCGAACCTAATTCACTCTTATGTCTCCACATAAAGTTCAAGTACTCATACAATAGTCATGGGTCTTAGTTTATTGAATTTAG
Organism: Benincasa hispida; assembly: GCF_027475165.1. Lineage (NCBI taxonomy): Eukaryota > Viridiplantae > Streptophyta > Magnoliopsida > Cucurbitales > Cucurbitaceae > Benincasa > Benincasa hispida. The sequence continues at coordinate 61,291,908 of NC_143484.1, read as the reverse complement.
ACTTTCATACAATTTATGAAATCAATAATAAGTATATTGATTGCAGAAAATGTTTATCATTCTATAAACTGCGAGTTTTAGGACATAAAACCCTACACAGATGTTGGGTAATTTAGTTAAAGAGTTTAATTAATTATCCTATCGTTGGAGCTTCAATCTACAGGTTCATAAGGTCTCCCATTGTAGCTCAACAAGGATTTAATCTTTGGATTAATTTGAAGTGTTCACATTAATTGAGGGAATTAATTAATATAATTAATTATAATGTATTTGATACATTATATATGAGAGGAATTTGAATATGATTCAAATACCAATTATATGAATGAGATTCATGTAATTAAATATAAATATGATTTATATTGAGATGAATAAAATCTTTGGATATGATCCAAATATCATTTATATGAATGAGATTCATATAAGTGAATTTAATATAAATGTGATTTATATTAAATGTCATGTATAGTTAAGAGAGAATAAAATCTATAGTTTATATTGTATTTGATGCAATATAAAACTATAGGCTATATGTTATATTTGATATAACATATAGTGTATATATATAATAACTACTTTATTATATATATACACTATATTATAAAGTAGTTACTATATATATATATATATATATATATATATATATATATATATATATATATATTATTTTATTAATTTATTTGAAATTAATAAAAGGGAAGGAGTTATAACTCCCTCCCCATATTCTCTCAATAACTAACGTGGGATTCAAGTTGGTTGATGGGAATCATCTTCTTCCTGTATTCACAATCTAAGAGAAAGGGTTCTTCGAAAAATCTTCCCTCTCCTCCTCTCCATCACCTTTCCCTCTCTAAGGATTCAAGCAAAGCCCACAACTCCTGCTTGAATCCTTTAATCCCAAAAGAGAATACAGAGGGTTCTCAACTAGTGGTGTCCGTTCGTGAAGAAGGAGATCCGCGAGGAAGGAGTTCCATTTGTGGCTCGTACGAGGGATTCCTTGAAAAAAGGGTTCTTCAAAGGTGAGGTTTCTTGAAACCTATTTTTCGAGTAAAAGCATACTGTAATTTAATTTTAAATGCATATCTACTTGTTGTTTTACTGTAAATTTTGCATTCGATAATTAATGGAATTAGGTCGATCTGCTTCCGTTCAAGGTTCTCCTCACCCGAGTTTCTTCATATGTTTGAGGTACATTAAATACTTCTGGGATTCTCATATAAATATCATTATCAAAAGATCCATATAAATATGTTGTGACTACATCCATAAGATGCATATCCAGACTTTATACACAGTCAAGCCAATTAAATAGTGTAATTGCATCCACCACTGGAGAATATGTCTCCTCATAATCAATACTAGGTCTTTTACCTCATTATTTTCATTTCTTTTCCTCACAAATACCCATATGTATCTTACAGGTATAACACCTTCTAGTGTTCGGACTACTGGTCCAAAAACCTGATGTTTTGGAAGTGAGTTTAATTCTGCCTCGATTGCTTCCTTCCACTGAAGCCAATCTTTTCTACGTCGACATTCTTCAATTAGTACGTTTCCATCTTTTTCCTGACATGATATAGTTTATTGAAATCTAATTATTATCTTTAGGTATTTCACCTTCCTCACTAGTCATGTCGAAGATTTCTTCATGGGTATTTACATCCTTAACCAAGTCTTTTTCATTATTAATTATTTTTTGTTTTCGAGGATTTTTATCTTTGGAACTCACTGGTCTACCACTCTTCTAACGTGTTCCAACCTCATTAATGACAAATTATTGTGTTGAGATATCAATTTTCGATGGAACATTTGCAGTTGGTATATGTGACCTAGTTATTTTCTTTGCATCTATAAATGCATCTGGTAATTGATTTTCTATATTTTGAAAATAAATTATTTTCTGAACTTCAAGTTTACATTGATCTATATGGGATCTAAATGAGACAATAACGATGCATTCCATGTAATTTCTTTTTTCAACTTCTTAATTCCTCCCCCTAATATTGGAAAATTTGTCTCATTAAAATGACAATCAGCAAATCGTACAGTAAATACATCACCGTCAGGGGTTCAAGATATTTAATAATTGATGGAAAATCATATCCAACATATATTCCTAACCTCCTTTGAGGACCCATCATAGTGCATTGTGATGAAGCAATTGGAACATATACTACACACCCAAAAATTCTCAGATAGAAAATATTTGGCTCATGATCATAAGCTAATTGTAATTGCGAATATTTATGATAAGCTACTAGCCTAATGCGTATAAGTGACGCTGCATGCAAAATAGCATGTCCCCATACAGATGAAGGAAGCTTAGCTCTCATAAGTAATGGTCTTGCAATTAATTTCAAACGTTTTACAAATGATTCTGCTAAACCATTATGTGTATGAACATGAGCTACAGGATGTTCAACATTTATCCCAATTGACATACAATAATTATTAAAAGCTTGGGATGTAATACCACCAGCATTATCAAGACGAATGGTCTTAATTGTATAATCAGGAAGTTATGCTCTTAACTTAATTATTTGAGCAAGTAAACTTGCAAATGCAAGATTTTGACTTGATAATAAGCACACGTGTAACCATGTACTGGATGCATCTATTAATACCATAAAATATCTAAATGGTCCACTTGGTGGGTTAATAGGTCAACATATATCACCATGAATTCGTTCTAAAAATGCAGGTGATTCAGTCTCCAATTTAGCTGGTGATGGTCTAATTATCAATTTTCCTTGAGAGCAAGTATCACATAATAATTCATTAGATTGAAGAATCTTTTGGCTCTTCAATGGATGTCCATTTGAATTTTCAATAAATCTTCTTATCATTATAGATCCTGGATGATCGAATCGGTCATGCCAAATTATAAATATGTTTGATTCATGAACTTCAGGTTCATTGTTGCATATGTTTCAATTACTCGTATATGAGTATAATATAATCCAGAAGATAAAGCATACAACTTTTCCAATATACATTTTTCATTTGAGATAGCGGATATGATATATAGATATTCCACATTATTCTTACTATTGGTCTCAATATGATAACCATTGCAATGTATATCTTTAAAACTTAGAAGAATTCTTTTTTATTGACTAGATAACAATGTATTGTCAATTGTAAATTTTGTTTCTCTAGGCAAAATAATATTTGCTTTTCCAAAACCTTCAATCAAATTTGCAGAACCTGATATTGTATTTAATTACTTTTGCTTTCAGCATTGTGAATTTGGAAAGGTATTTTTTATTTGTAAGTATTGTATAGTTGCACTATCTACCAAACATAGATCTTCTTTGCCTATTTTTTAATCACCCAACATAGGAAATGATCAATGTTTCTTCATTAAAAGAAAATAATTACAATAAGAAAAAAAACACTTAAAATAAACAAAAGTTATTAAAAAAACATGAAAATAGGTAAGAGAAGACAATAACATTAAGTCTAGATATTCTCAAATCAAAAGAAACATTTGATGTTCCATCAACTGTGCCAATCTTCACTTTAAGAGATTCAAAGAAATTCGCCATATCCAAATTTGTCATATGGGATGGGTCAAATATATCATTATCCTGGTATGCAAAATTTGCTTCCACATTTTTTCCTTTTTCCTTCAGGGAGGCTTGGTAGAGATCAACTAAGTGTTTTGATATACGACAAGTACGTGACCAATGCCCAGTCATTCTGCATCGAAAGTATTTATTTTCAACACTTTTTGAACTCTTATTTTATAGAGTTTTTCTTTTGTGATCATCATTTTGTGTGGTTCTTTTGAAATTTGAATGATTAAAATGACACCACGAAAATAATAATTATTTCTTCCTCTGCTACGGTCACGACCTCGACCGCGACCGTGATCGCGACCTTGACCAAGATTATTATTAAAATTAATAGCATTCACTTCAGGGAATGGTGTCATTCCGGTTGGACGAGATTCATGATTTTTCATCAATAACTCGTTATTTTGTTCGGCCACGAGAAGACATGAAATTAATTCAGAATATTGTTTAAAATCTGTCTCTCGATATTGTTGTTGCAGGAGTATATTCGAGAGATGAAATGTAGAAAATGTCTTCTCTAACATATCAACGTCAGTATTTTTTCTCCGCATAATGACAAGTTTGAACTGATTTTAAATAATACGGAGTTGTAATCACTTACTGATTTAAAATCTTGTAGTCTCAAATGCATCCACTCATAACGAGCTTTAGGAAGAATAACTGTTTTTTTTTTTAATGATCATACCTCTCTTTCAAATTTTTCCATAAAATACGAGAATCTTTTATTGTAAGATATTTTATTTTCAATCCCTCGTGAATATGATGACGAAGGAAAATCATAGCTTTTGTTTTGTCCTGGATGTCATATTTCCTTTTTTAACTATTTCTCCCAAGTTCATAGCATCTAGGTGAATTTCGGCATCAAGTACCCATGACAAATAATTATTGTCGTTAATATCAAGAGTGACAAATTCTAATTTTGTGAGATTTATCATGACAACACTATCATAAAATATTGTACACTATCATAAAATATTATGCTTATGTTAGAAAATTAATAGATATTGAATATGCAAAATAACATTAAATTTATTAATTATAACGAAGAGGGAAAAATCGACATATCTTTAGGACCTACCTTTAGCAAGAAAAACGAGAGGAACTCATGCTGATAACGTGTTGTGAAATTGAGGAGCACAAAAAGAACACGGATATGAAGAAAATATAATTTAGTAATATATTTATATAATAATATTAAATATATAAAATAAAATAACTAAAATTATGAAATAACTAAAATTATAAAATTGGATAATATGTAAATTAGTGGAATTCTCACCCATGTATGTGCAATTTTAAAATCCACCAAATGAACTATTTATAGGCAAAATGACAAGTAGGATGTGGACTTACATGAACACAATAATTACAAAGCAACATGAAAGGTGACACATGGCTTTAGGACACTAAGCAATGGACATCTATTTATTATTATAATATTCATAATACTGGATAAATATTCACAAAATATCACTCAAGGAGACAAATGGAGATTGAAAGTAAATTCACTTTGCACGGTTAGATATTCCATATATATGGATGAATCACCTATGTGAACACGCAATGATCAATAACAGAGGAAATATATGAACAAAATTGTACTACAAACAAAGAAAACAAATAAATAATTATCCAACAAACAATCCTTCAGTGTTAACAGAATGTCGATTCTACTAGCTTGCGGCGCCATTCACAAATATATATATATATATATATATACACAAATTAAGAACATTATAAAATATAAAATCAAGAGAAGAGAAAGAAAATGATAGAGTAAAACCCAAAGTAAAATCAACATGAAATCTTTGTGTAAATTTCCATAAAATCAGATGCACGAAAAACAGTAAAACTTGCACACCCAATCTAGATGCAATATAAAATTATCTTAATATTATTGTATGAATAATTCATAAAAAATTAGAAATTACATAACCTTGTATCGGAGTCTAACGACTTCATGTTATCTTATTTAAGACAATTTTACTCACTGCCTAAGTTTCATGAGTAATTGTCACTCGGGATAAAATATATTAACTTTCTTATGGAAATAGCACCCCGTCCACAAGATCCAATGAATTACACTTTATGGAAAGAAACCGAACTTGTAAATTTATAAAAATGGAGAAAAGTTTTATGATAGAAAAATGCTTATGGAAAAATTGTCTTTTTTTAATGCAATTTGAAGAAGAAACATATTTATAGACAATTCGTAGTCATTCGAAAAGTTATGTCCCTTCTTCAAGTTGGTTAATTACGAAAAGACATGTTTATTCATGAAATAATGCAACTTTACCTTCACATACCATTTATTTCAAACACGGGTTTTGTTGTAGGTGGTACTAAATTCAGGTTATTGGTTCAATCCTCTCTTATAAAAAGTTTTAGTATGAGAATGATGGTTTGTTGTTGGATGGTATACCATTGAGTAGGGAAATCTAGTTGGTTAGTGGGCTCAAGAAGTCTTGATTTGTATAAAGAAATGGGGATTGCCCCAGACAAGTCAAAAGTCTATTGGTAGGCCTAAACCTAAAGAAATCTGGGAGCCACGAAACACAGATCTCAATAAGAAAAAGTCTTAACCTCAAAAAATGTTTAAAAATAAATTATTTTATAAGATAAAAAATTATTTTTGTTGCTAATTAGACCTTTGATTTTTAATTTTGTAGCCGATAGATACATTATTTAAAAAAAAAACAATATAACCTACTAGATACACAAATTGAGAATTCAAGACCTATTATATATTTTTAAAAATTCAAGAGCTATATATGGACACAATTTTAGAAGTTGGGCTAAAATTTTAATCTTATATATTATTGTGCCCCTCTCAACCTGAAATTATGGATTCGTTACTAGCTTTGGGACTTGTGCTTGGTCCAACGTCTTGTAGCTACGAGTGCATCTACCTACTCTAACATACTACAACATACCTTTAAAAGTTTGAAATGAATTAAATCAAAACACTAAGACTAAATATGGTTGTGATTAAGGGTCAAGTTAGAGGTGGTCTTCATCGAAGTTGGTTATCTAAGGTGAATGTTAGTGTTGGTTAAGAGAGGTGGTGTTCACCGGAATTGATCATCAAAAATGGTCTTTTTCGAAGTTGTGGACGAAGGAATTTGTAACAAACCTTTAAACAAATCAATATTCACCCTAGATAAATCTCTCTTAAGAATAAGATAAAAAAATAAAATAAATAAAAAAAAAAAAATATTATATCCGTGACCTGATGAACATAAATCTCTCTCAATTAAGATTACTTTCGAGATTTTTTTTTCAATTTCATCATTCTGGTATTGGTGAACCGTCGAAGAACAAGAAAGCGACTGGTGCGCCACTGTTGCAAATGGAAAAAGAATGGAAAACATGGGCAATGGAGAGGAAGGGGAGTGAGAATCAAGGGTAAATCTGGTATTTCCTACAAAAATCCTAATGTCCTCACATGGGCCAAATTTTATTTTTCATAATCCATCTTATTTTTTCAAATTTCAAAACAATTTGGTGGTCCATTATTTTAGTTCCGTTATAAATTTAGAATTTTTTTGGCAATTCGAGCTATGACGGGTTTGGTTCTGAAAAAATGATAAAATCAACCAATAATAAGATTTATGATTTTTATCCTTGTCTAGTTCGTAGTTTTTATTAATGATGAAACTACAAATACATAGTAAGTGTTGAATCATAAACTTGTCTAGTTCGTAGTTTTTGTTAACGATGAACCTATAATTATATGGTAAGTGTATAATCATAAACAATGATAAGATTTTGTATGGGGTTATCAATTATGTATATAGGATAGTTGCTGATGGCTTAATCCTCTACTATCCTTCTAATAGATTCGTTTCATTACTCAAAAGAACCGTCATTCCTGAATTTTCGCACATAGTTAATGTTTAAATGCATATTTTATTATTAACTTAGATTCTGTTTAAGCACTTCTTGAATTAATCTCACTTGGATTAAATATCCAAATTTTTCTACCAAATTTATATTTTCAATATCCATATATTATCAAATTTCATTTATCTAATCAAATTTTAAATTTATTCAAATATTAGAATTGTTTTTCATTATTTTACACATATTTTTAATAAATTAACTGGATATTTTTTTCCATATTTTTTAAGGTTAAATTATTTTGTATATGTTATTAGCTTCAATTGCACATATTTCATATTTAGTCACTATTTTAGGTGACATTTTGATAATTTCTGACTTGTCCTTGGTTGGTTTGTATGTCCAGAATATTGTAAGTGTAGAGTTTTATTAATAACTAAGATATAACTAAGATATATAAATAAAGTGTAAGTAGAGAGCTTGATTAATAACGGGATATAAATAGAATGTAATTGAAGAACTTGATTAATAATCAAATTAATCCTATTATAATCTAATAGATCCAATTTCAAAACAGAAAATGAGTTTCATTCCTTAATTTTCATCATCTTTTGGAATTTGAATTTTTTTTTTAATATTCAAATTAGATTTTGATAACTACTTCACGAATTGATTTTAAATAAACCAATTTCTTCCTTATTTTTCTCCCCTAATTGATTCAAATTAGTTATATTTGACTTAACCACTTTTCCAAAATATTCAGAATTAATCAAATTTTAATTTGTTTTTCACCATTTTGGTTTTAATTTATAATATATCTTTAAATTTTACATTATTTTATTCGTTTTTATTATTTTAAATTCATACTAAAATTTTTTATCTTGATTAGGAATTTTACTTAATCTTTTATACATATTATCTTCTAACAAACTGTATATTTTATTTAAATTTTATCATTTTTTGTATTTTTAATCACCTTTTATTCATTAACATCTTATTATATTATTATACCATTAATTTTTCTTTTTAACAAACAAATAAGTATTCATTTTTACAATCGTAATGTTTTTGTTATGACTTTACAAAAAGTTAGACTTCTTTTGTAGGTTTCGTGGTTGATGGAGTTATAAATGATTTATGAATACAGTGTAATTGTAAATAAACAAATTCTGATTTTTTTTTCTCCGAATTATATTTGAATTTATATTTTATTATCAAATTAGATTTTACCTAACTACTTATCGAATTAATCATAATAAACAAAAACTTCCTAATTTTTCTCTCTAATTTATATTTGAATTTGTTTTTTATTATCAAATTTTGATTATTTCCAACTAACTTTCGATTTGTTTAAAAGTTTGTTACAAATTCAATTCTATCTAAATATTTTTTCATTATTTTATACATATTGTTATCAAATTAATTTGATTTTTTTTTTTTTTCATATTTCGATGTTTTCAATTTTTCTTATAGAAATAAGAATGGCTAGTTGTATTTAAAAAGAGACATATAAATGGGAATTAAATTTTAAATGTTTTGAAACAGATTTATATATATATATTGTTTAATTTAATAATAGTAACAACAACAATAATAATAATAATAATAATATTATTATTATTATTATTATTATTATTATTATTATTATCATCATATTCATTATCATTATCATTATCATTATTAAAATAAGATAACAGAAAATCCTAAATCTCATTATCTTCATCTTCTTCAATTAGCCGCCCTCCAAAATCTAATTTTCTCGTTCTTAATCTTATATTTGCGATAGTTGGTTCAACAACCCTTTCTTGAATTCTATCGTCTTGACTAGTTTTTTACAACCACCCTCACCGGTTCGCTGACCTTTTTCGTGCGCACACATGTTTCCTGTTTTTGTTTCTACTTTGAACATCATTTTCAACAATGTCGGGGATTAATAGTATTTAAAGTTGGCTTTCAAGATCCAATGAGCAAAATGGTCATATGGAATGAAGATGATGAAACTCCTTACAATTGGTTTAATGTCAAATGCAATCGTTTTCCCATAGTCACATCATCCTGAAGTTGCAATTCATTCAAACACTCACTTGCCAACAATAATTTCACTGTTACAATTAACTTGGTTCTTTCTCATCTTGGAGGAAGTCCATCATTGTAGACATCCATAAGTTTCTAATAGCCTCCACCATTTAGTCCTTCTATAGGTAGTTGGAAGCGTTAAGGATCATATTAGATGATTTTTTATTTTTGTTTCTGGAATGTTTAGATATTGTGTATTTGTGGTTCTAAAATGTTTAGATAGAATGTATTTGTGGTATTCGAGTTGTTTTTTTAGCAGTGTATCTTTGCATTCTCGTTTGTGTTTTAGGATAGTTTTGTCATTTACTAATTAGTATTTCCTATTCTATAAACTCGTTTTGTTATTTTTATAATTTTGAAACTTTTTTGCCATTTTTCCAAATGAAATTTTAAAATTTACTATTTCTCTTGTCAACACAAAACTTTATATTTTAGCTTAATATTTGTTTAGTTGTTTAGTTAGTATTAATTAGTTAATTATGTTATTTTGGTAAGGCTTTAAAATAGGGAATTTAGAGTTGTAATAAATAATTTTTTAAATATCCATTTGAATATAAAATTTGTGTTGTTGGAGTGTATTATGTCAACTCTAAGAGATGAATTTTCCGTGCTTGGCTATGGACTTGGCCGAATACCTTTTTGTCGCTTCATCAATGATGAACTAATATAGCATAATAGTTGTGGATACCGTTTCAGATTGTAACGATAACATCCTCTATTACGGTGTGGTTTTGGTATCATACCTATGTATAACTTTATCATTTTCATTTTTCTAATTAAAGTAGAACTGAACTCTTTAAATTATATGAATTTTCTTAAGTATTTTCATCTGGTCAATTAACTTATTGTTTAATTTGAATAGATTGAAGTTCACCCTATGTTTCTTTGGGTTAATTATATAATTGCATTCCCTGAGATTGTAGCTGGTAGGTAAGACTCCCATGGTTTACCTGAACAATATCATCGGAGGGTGTGCGGCAAATATTGCTGCTAAGCTTGAAATGATGCAACCATGTTGCAGTCTAAAGGACAGGTGAGAAAGTCAATTTTATTAAAACTCTTTTGATAAAAGAAAAGGGTTTACAATACACTTTGAGATTTACTTATTTTTAAAATTAAACACTTGAAAAGTTAAATCAAACACATTTTACATGTCCTAATGAATAGATTAATATGAATATGAGCATGGAGTCATACTATATATCTATACTTATTGTCAAAGAATGGGTGCATATCTTCTCACCAATTATACTCAAAATGTCTTCAGGATTGGATATAGTATGATTTCTGATGCTGAGCAAAAAGGACTTATTACACCAGGAAAGGTAATAATATATGAGACGTAATTTTCTTGCTTCTTGGAAACTACATTTTCATTACATTGGTGATTTCAATTAAATTATACATTGTATCCCTCTTTACGGTGTTATGTTAAACAAATTATCCATAATCTATTCAAGAACAAAAGTTCTTCTGAAGGGATGACTTCTTTAGGTCAACCTTACTGTGAGAACGTATTGTACAATGGGATTCATTTTGAGAAATGATTGAATTCATCTAAAAGTGCTCCTTAGTTTGTGCCTTTATTCAAAAGCCTTATTTACTGATTTTTCAAGTTTCTTCTTTTAGTTCTTTGTTGTTTTTCGTTTCATTCTTCTTGTTATTTCATTATTACTACATTGTTACCCTCATGACATTGGATTTCATGAAGTCTATTCATTCTTATCTAATTATTGGCTACGTTTTCTAATTAAGGGATTCATGTAGAAGAAATTGGCACAAAATGAGAAGAGAAACAATCTTTTAAGAAAGAAACTTTTATTTAGAAATATACAAGGATGAACACTTAGAAATTACTCTTTCACTCTCAAGACATTCACTCACTTTTCTACACTAACTCTTTAGCTTTTCTTCCCTCACATATGGGGTCACACCTCCTAGTTATAGGCATGAGATCCTTGGAGCCCAAGTAAAAGAATTTTTTTAGGCTATTCTTGGATTCTAAATATCTAAATATTTTTTGGTTTATTCTTACCTAAAGTTGTTCTAGAATATTTCTAGATTTTTCCTTTGAGATATTTATTCATTCTACAATATAGTTCTAGAAAAAATCTCATTTACATATTTATGTCACATGGTGGATACTCCAAGAACCTTCTAAACTAGTTAGTGTTGCTATATATTTTAACACTCTCCCTCAGCACTAACTATTCTAGGTCGTTCAATCATCTCGAGCTGCTGTCTAAACTTTGCATGTTTGTTTGCAGGTAGCCCCTTTGTGAATATATCTGCAATTTGATCTTCTATTTTTATTTGTTTTATCTCAATTTCCTCTTGAAGTACCTTTTCTCTAATAAAGTTGTAATGTACCTCTACATGCATGGTCCCTGCATGAAATACTAGATTCTCAGCTAAGCGAACTGCAGATTAGTTGCTACAATATAAAGTCACTATATGGTTAACTTCTTGGTGCAAATCCTTCATTAGTTGCTTTTTCCATATTCTCTTGTGCTGCCATGGTCACTACTCTATACTCTGCTTCTGTGATAGACAATACAACTATTGCTTTTCTCTTGCTACACCAAGAAACTACTCCACAACCAAGTTTAAACAAGTAACCAGTAGTTGATCGTCGTGTATCAAGATCTCCTGCATAGTCAACATTGCAGAAGCCTTCTAACTTTCAGTCCTCCTCTTTCTTATAAGAAATGCCATATTCACTTGTTCCTCTTAAATATCTTAAAATTCTCCGAGTTGCTTCAAGATGAGGCTTCTTCAGATTTTGTATGTAACGACTTACAACTCTGGCAGAATATGAGATATCAGGTCTTGTTAAGGTAAGGTAGATTAAACTACCTACTAACTAATGATATATCGTTGAGTTTGCAAGATCTTTACCTTCATGTATGCAGAACTTTTTGTTAACCTCCATCGGTGTAGATATTGGCTTGTTGTCACTCATGTTATACTTATGCATAAGATCTTTTACATACTTCGTTGTTCAAGGAACAATCCTTTTTCTGAGTGTTCCACCTCTAGTCCAAGGAAATGCTTTAGTTCTCCAAGCTTTTCATTTCAAATTAGACTAGTAAATTCTGTTTTGTTTGTCAAACTTCTTCTATGTGGTCTCTTGTTATGATTAGATCATCCAATAAGACTAATATGATTGTGATCTTTGAGTCTTGAGCTTTGACAAATAAGTTGGAATCTGCTGGAACTACTACAAAGGCACTTTCAACTAGAAATTTTGCAATTTTTCCATACCAGGCTCTTGATGTTTGCTTCAAACCTGTTGGGTTATTCAATCTTCACTAGACCCAAATACTCAAGATCAACACTGAAATGATGAAGAAATGACTAAGAAAGATTTTGTCAAATCCTCGATGTTGGATACTCGACACTTGATAGGTTTCTACACGATGCTCAATGCGAATTTTCTTCTCTGTCTGACGAGTTTCTGTTGAATCCTTGATAGAACTCGATGAGAACTAATTGATACTCGATCTTACTCGATGAGTCTTGATCTTTACTCGGTGCGACTCGAAGGTGAAAACGATCAACTCGAAGCAACTCAGTAGCGAAGATCGATGTACAATTGAACTCAATACTCTGTATTTGATACGATTTGAAATGAGATTGTATAGCGTGCGATTTGCAGGAAGATTATAGTCGAATGAACAAGAAGATAAAGACAAGAAGAAGAAACCACAGAGGTTTACATAGTTCGGCAAGGTTGCCTGTGTCCACGGAAAGATTCAAGTTCTTTCACTAAGAAGATTGCATACAACTTTTTGTTTGTTTACAGAAAATTAAGAAATGATGAATTCACACTCTCTGTTTTTTGTTTTTCTGATCAGAGGTATTTATAATGCATACCAACTGACCATTACAACACAAAGTTAGTTATAAACAAATAATAAGTTGAGGTATTTGAGTCACAGCTTCTTCAAATTCTCCACTTTGACTCTAATGTCTTGCAATCTTCTAATCTTCTTGATTCTGACCATTCTGCCTACCCTGTGTCAAGAAGCTCGAAACCAACCTATTCTAGACATTTAACCAATTTAAGCTTTGAAATAGGTTTTGTCAACATGTTAGTTGCATTATCTGATGTGTGGACCTTTAGAATTTATATCTCCCCTGTCTCAATTTTATCTCTGATGAAATGATATTTGATATCAATGTGTTTAGTTCTAGTGTGGTATGGTGGATTTCGGGATAAATGGATAGCACTTTGGTTGTCACAATAGAGTTTTACCATTGTTTAATCTATTCCAAAGTCTTTCAGCAATCCCTTAAGCCACAATGCCTTTTTGATTGCTTCTATTAAGGCCATATATTTAGTTTCTGTTGTAGATAAGGCTATTATAGATTGTAGTGTTGCTTTTCAGCTGATTAGATTAGGACAATAAAGAAATAGGTAACCTATTAAGGACTCCTTTTTGTCCAAATCACCAGTATAGTCAACATCCACATATTCATAAAGTTCTAAGTTTGGTTCAGCTAACTTTTGGTAGACTAGTCTTAAGTTTTTATACTAAACTAAGTACCTTAGGATCCATTTAGTAGCCTCCAAGTGTCTCTTACCTACGTAGACATATATCTATTAACTAGGCTAGTTGAATATGAGAGATCAGGTCTAGTAGAAATCATTAAATACATTAGACTTCCGACTGCTCGATTATAGGGTATGACAGCCATCTGTTTATGATGTTCTTGGTCAGAATCTTTAAGAGAGTTAGCTGAGGATAGCTTGAAGTACTGAGCAATAGGTAAGCTCGCAGGTTTAACATCACTCATATTAAACCTTTTTAGGATTTTCTCATAGTAGTTGGACTGAATGATGCTTAGAATAGACTCCTCCTTGTTCCTTAGAATTTTAATTCCTAGTACCTTACTTATTTCTCCCAAGTCTTTCATATACAACTCCCTTTTTAAAAGGTTTTTAACATGGGTTAGATCTTCCTTGGACCTACCTGCCAGCAATATATCATTCACATATACGAGTAGGTAAACCTTGTCCTTATAAGAATCTGTATTTACATAAACACATATGTCAAATGAATTTCTTTTGAATCCAATGTTAGAAATATAGTCATTGAATCTTCTATACCAGCACCTAGGTGATTGTTTTAACCCATAGATTGACTTGTTGAGTAAGCAATAGAGATTTTCTTTTCCTTTAACTTCAAATCTTTTAGGTTGCGTCATATAGATTATCTCCTCTAGATGTCCATAAAGGAAGACAATTTTGACATCTAGTTAATACAATTCTAAATTATTTTGAACAGTTAAGAATAGAAGAAGTCTTACGGAAGTTTGTTTGACAACTGGAGAGAAAATCTATGAATAGTCTATTCATTCCCTTTGAGTAAATCCCTTTGCTACCAACCTTGCTTTGTACCTAGGCTTTTGATCACAAGATGTTCCTTCCTTAAGTTTGAAAACCCATATAGAGGCAACTGATTTGTAACACTTAGGCAGAGGAACTAAAGACCAAGTGTCATTCACTTTGAATGCATCTCCTCATTCATAGCTTCTATCAAATCTCTTGCATCAACACAACTTGTTGCTTCCTCAAAGGTTGTTGGTTCTGAAGGAACTCTTTTGACAGAGAACCTTTGAGCGGAAGCGAATCGTCCAAATCTCATTTCGATTGAACGCATACATTTACAGTCATACAAGAACATATTATGCATACAACTAAATTATAACATGCTTTTGAAATAAAAACAAAGTTTATAGATTATACCTTTGAAGAACCGTTCTTCAAGTTAATCCCTCAATCTAACTCGTTCACGAATGCGCCGAACAAGTCATGAACTCTCAGCGAATAGTAGTAAGCAAACTCGAACCAATCGAGACACTACAACTTGGTGACCTTGGTATTCTCAATGTGAGAATCCCGGAATGGTGGGCTCTGGCTAATTTTGGTTAGAGGGAAGTTTGGAGTTGGAGGAGGAAGATGATCAAGTAGAAGGCAAAGCTATCGCATATCAAAGTCTGTTGATCGTTTCGAGAAATGAGTCTATCACATAGGCTCTTAAGGTTATCATGTAGTTACTCGATTGTGAATGCTTGTCACTTGGAATAAAATTAAAATCACATTTTCATTTATCCCTCATTTGCCATAAAACCAAATAACTTCCGACTAAAGGGTGGTTAGCAAGAAAAGTGGTTAATTATCAAATAATGAATACATTATAAATAAATATGATAACTAATTTATCATTTATCTTTATAACCTATAGTTTTAATATTGCATCATATACAATATATAAACCATAGTTCTTTTTCTCTATTTTATGGCATTTCATATAAATCATATTTATACTAAATTTAATAACTATAAATCTTATTAATAGAAAATATATTTAAATCATATTCAAATATTTATTTCTCCAATTAAACAATAATGTATCAAATACATTATGTCAATTATATCATATACAATTGAATTAATTGAATTATATCATCTATAATTAAATTTCCTCTTATTAATTTAAACATTTCAAATTAATCCAAAAATTTATTCTCAACTTAAATTCATTGAGCTACTAAGGGGACCTTATGGATCTGTAGCTTGAAGCTCCAATGGTATGTTAATAACTGATTAAACTCTTTAATCACATTATCTACCATCCGTTAACTGTCGGGCACTCTATTAAAGACCGACAGCTACACTTTTCGCACTACAGATATATTTCTGTGTCCATTGGATATAACCAATCAACATTATGATGACCTTTCACAAATCACTCGTAAGTACAGCTAGGCCAAATTACCATTTTGCCCGTGTAGTTACATTTAACTCCTTAAGTACCACTGATCCCTCTAATGAATAATAGATCCTAGTCATACTATGACTAAACCCCTATCAGGCCAAGAAAGGGCGTGGCGCCACATTGTTCAAGACTTCGAATCAGCTCTTAAGGGAGCAATTTATCTACTTACCCCTGCTTCGGGGAAGGAGTGAATTTCATCTCGTGTAGCTGAGTTTCCAGCTCCCCAATCAAACGAATCTCCAAAATGGTAGGCTTGTTGAGTCGGCGATCTGGCCACTCTCACCCATGTAAATCAAAGGATCGCCCTCATAGGTAGGAGTTCAAAGCTCACTCAGGATTAAGGTCATGTTACCTATGGTCATCCTAGTGAAATGAAAGTCTTTATTATGAATGGCATTATATGACGAGACTAAACATTTTGTGGTCCGGGCTTATACAAACTCCTTGTATAAAATATCCCCACTCGCATGTCTAATACACGAATGATCAGAATCAGATCATTTCTAGGACTTTACAACATTTGTAACATCTACAAAGTGAGCCATACTCGTAGTGTCACCAAGATAAGGTACCCAGCCTTATCCATATACTACAGACCATTTAAGTTATCACTTAAACATGATCCACCTGTATGTCTCCACATACATGTTTATATTACAACGATAACCATATATGTTAGTTTATTGGTTTAAGGTTAATGCAACTAAAATATCATATATTTCATAGACAGAAGTGAATAAAGTATCATATATTATTAATCACATAAATGTTTGTTCATACAAGATTTACAAACTATAGAACCCTAAGAGATTTAGAACATCAACCCCAACAATCTCCCACTTATCCTAAAGCTAGTGGGGTGCACAAGATAATCAAATTACAAGTACACAAAACAATAAATTAGGGCACAATACGCCCAGTATAAGAGGTTCTTGGTTATTAGGAGCTACAACAGCATTTAAATTAGATTCATATAGTTCATTTCAGTATATTTAGCTGGTGGGGTAATGGTTCTCCTTTGTCTATCCCTAGCTAAGACATACGGACCTAAATCAGGTTGTTCACTTATAGTCTTTTCTTGTTCCCCTGCATCTTTCTTAACTTTTCTTATGTCACTAGGTAGGTTAGATTCTATTGGTTGCTCAGTAAGTAACTCCACCTCAATTCCTGAGGTGGATGACTCACCTTCATCCTCAAGCCTTTTCTCCTTTTGCATAAACATCTCTTCTTCCCTAAAAGTGATGTCTCTGCTCATTATGAACTTTCTCTCAACTGGATGCCACATTTTAAACTCTTTGACACCCTCTGTAAAGCCTACAAACATGCACTTGACTGTTTTGGCTTTCAACTTTCCCTTATTTTAATGAACAAACCCTACACATCTAAAGACCTTGAGGTTATCTAGGTTAGGAGGATGATTAGTCCACTTTTCCTCAGGGGTAAGCAACTCTAAAGATGTGTGAGGGCACCTATTCAAGGTATACACTGTGTAGGCTGCAACTTCTACCCAATAATTTTCACCTAAGATGGCATTAGAAAGAAAACACCTAACCCTTTCCATTATGGTTCTGTTTAACCTCTCAGCAACCCCATTCTATTGAGGTGTATACCTCACCATTCTATGCCTAGTTATATCATTCTCACTACAATATTTGTCAAAGTATTCATTGCAAAAATCAAGCCCATTGTTGGTTTTAGAGTATTTTAACCTTTTAGATGTTTGATTTTCTATCATGGCTTTCCATTCTTTAAACTTCTCAAAAACTTGGTCCTTAGTTTTAAGAAAGTATATCCAGCTCTTCCTAGAAAATTCATTTATAAAGGTTAGAAAATATCTTGAGCCATTAAGGTTTGGTGTAGGAGATGGTCCCCATAGGTCAAAATGGACATAATCCAATGTTCCTTTATTGGTATGCTGAGATTTTGTGAAACTTTGTCTGGTTGTTTTACCTAGAATGTAGTGTTCACAAAAGGAAATGTGTTCACTAATACCTTTGGGCAATATACCTTGTTCGGAAAGTGCTTGCATCCCCTTTTCACTAATATGGGATCGTCTTTTGTGTCACAAATCAGCTTCTGTTAAGCTTGTTGTTGAAATCATGTAGGCACTGGTCATCATCTCTACTCCTCTTACAATATAAAGGTAATTGATCTTTTCACTAACCAACAAAACTTTAGAATCCTTAATCACCTCAAGGACTCCACCTTTTCTTTTGCACTCTCACCCAATGGAGTCAAGCATACCTAGAGATATCAAGTTTCTCTTGAGTAAAGGTACATGTCTCACATTTCTGAGAAGCTTGATTGATCCATCCTTTAGCTTTAAAGATACTGAACCAACCCTTTTGATTTTGCAGGCTTCATTATTCCCCATGTACAAAGATTCTCCATCCACATCCTTGTAAGTATTAAACCAAGGTCTGAAGCGTGTCATATGATAGGTACAGCCAGAGTCAAGTACCCAGTCATGCTTCCCAAGAGGGCTGATTTGGTTAGTTTTGTTTCAAGTAGAGGCTAAGGCATTAGAATAAAAGTAGGAGCTTTCAACCACTGAAGCTTCTGGTTGTTTTCCTTTCTAATCCTTCCCTTTTTCTTGATTTTTTTGTTTCAAGTTGTAGCAATCTTTCATCAAGTGTCCTTTCTTCTTGCAGTAGTTACATCTAAGCTTGGTCTTGGGTTTATGCTCTTCACCAGACTGGTTTTTATTCCCTTTAGATTGATTCTACTTGTTCTTACCCTTGATAAACAGCCCTTTTGCACCAAGCTGCTTTTTTTATTGACTGAAGCTCCAACTCTCTAGTTCTCAATGCTGAAATAATGGCATTAGTGGTAACTGGTTCTCTTCCATATTTCAAAGCATTCTTCACCTTCTCATAGACTTCGGGTAGAGAGTTCAATAAGACAAAGGCTTTATTCTCATCGCCAATCTTCTCACCAAAGCTCTTGAACTCAAAAACTATCCTCTTAAATTCATCCAGATTGTCTGATAGTGGCTTGGCAGAATCCATCTTAAAAGTGAAGAACTTCTCCTTTAGATACATCTTGTTGGGGAGATCCTTAGTTGTAAAAATACTTTCTAGCTTGAACCACATCTTGTTGGTCATGTCTTGATCAATCACTTGTCTCAAGATGTTGTCACTGAGATTAAGAACCAGAGTCCCATAGGTTGTAAACTTCATGTCTTCCCTTTCTTGAGCTATCAATGTAGGCAGCAAAGTCGATGGATCTAGAAGGGCCTTGTGAGCTCTCTACAGTCCAAGAATGGATTTGACTTTTGCTTTCCATAGACTAAAATCACCCTTCCTATCGGACTTCTCTATTTCATATCTTGCAATAACCATCTTTGATCTGATCGAGTATCGAGTCTGGATTTCTTGAGTATCTTGATGCTCCAAGAATGATGACCTTGATGATCTTCAAACACTCTGATACCATACATTGTTGGGTTATTCAATCTTCATAGGCCCAAATACTCAAGATCAACACTGGAATGATGAAGAAATGACTAAGAAAGATTCTGCCAAACCTTCAATATTGGATACTCGACGCTCGATAGATTTCTACTTGATGCTTGATGCGAATTTCCTTCTCTGTGTGATGAGTTTTTGTTGAATCCTCAATGGAACTCGATGAGAACTAATTGATACTCGATCTTACTCGATGAGTCTTGATCTTTACTTGGTGCGACTCGAAGGTGAAAACGATCAACTCAAAGAAACTCAATAGTAGAGACCGATGCACGATTGAACTCGATACTCTGTATTCGATACGATTTGAAACAAGATTGAATGGTGCGCTATTTATAGGAAGATTACAATTGAATGAACAAGAAGATAAGGACAAGAAAAAGAAACACAGAGGTTTACGTAGTTTGGCAAGGTTGCCTACGTCCACGGGAAGATTCAAGTTCTTTCACTAAAAAGATTGCGTACAACTTTTTGTTTGTTTACAGAAAATTAGGAAATGATGAACTCACACTCTGTGTTTATTTTTCTGATTAGAGGTATTTATAATGCATACCAACTGACTGCTATAACATAAAGTTAGTCATAAACAAATAATAAGCTGAGGTATTTGAGTCACAACTTCTTCAAAACCATATAAAGCCTTTCTCAATTTACAGACGTAGTCATGATGAGCTTCATCCTCAAATCCTTTTGGTTTCTTTATATATATTTCTCGATCTAGCTTTCCATTTAAGAAAGCGTTCTTAACATCCACTTGTCATAACTTCCAATCCTTACCAGCAGCAAGTGCTAATAAGACTCGAATGGTGATGAGCTTTTCTACATAACCGAACATCTCATCATAGTCCAAGTCATACTGTTGAGAAAACCCTCGAGCCACCAGTCGAGCTTTGTATCTCTCTACCATCCCATGTGCTCGAGTTTTAATTTTATAAACCCATTTAAAAGATATAGGTTTAACATCTTTAGGCTTTGGCACCAAGTCCCACGTTTGATTCTTTCTTAATGCATCAACTTCTTCTTCCATGGTTTCTCCATCGAATATTCTTTGACGCTTCTTTGTGTGTTGTTGGCTTCTCAACTGTTGCTAATGTTGCATTCACATACATGGAATTAGGTTTTCTTAGTTTTGTTGATCTCCATAATTGTGGCTCTTAATTATGCACTCCACTTTACCAAGGACTTTATATCCTCAATTGCTCTTCTTCGTCTTCGTTGTTTTCTTCTTCTCTTTCTATTGGAGCTTGTTGTACTTGACTTATTTCTTCTGGTCCTTCTTTGAAAGATTTCTCATCTTTGAGTGCCTTTTCTAATTTGGGTGCCCACCATGATGATGCTTCATCAAATATCACATTCCTTGATGTATAGCATCATCCACTGATAGGATTAACACACCTCCACCATTTTCTTTGGTTGTCATATCCAACAAAGATGCATCTAATTGCTTTCTTATCAAACTTCTTTCTCAGGTGATATAGTACAAACACATATCACACATAACTAAAGGCTCGAAAGTGTCCAATTATTGGCTTGATATTTAGCAACCTTTCATAAGGCGACATGAGCCTAAGCCTTTGTTGGGGAAGTTTGTTAACCACATGGGCTGTTATTCTCACACATTCAGCTCGAAATCTTCATGTCGCTCTATTTTCATGTAACATGTTGCGACATACTTCTGCAAGATGTCTATTTTTGTGTTTTTTTCACTCCATTTTGTTGTGGAATGTTTGGACATGTCAATTGATAATGTATCTTATGCTTTTGCAAGTATTGAGAGAATTAATTAGACGTATATTCTCCCTCGTTATCTATATGTAGGCATTAAATTCTCTTTCCTAATTCATCTTCAACTTGTTCTTTGAATTCTTTAAACTTTATAATTGTTTCATATTTCTCTTTCATAAAGAAAACTCAAACATACCTGGAGAAGTCATCAATAAAGCTCATGTAGCACATACCGATAATTGAAGATTGCTTGACAAGACCAAATATGTCAAAATGCACCAGCTCCAATGGCTGCTTTACTCTGAATTTGGACTTCTTGAATGGTAGTTGATGTGCCTTCCCATATTGGCAACTAGCACAGACCATGTCTTCTTTGATATCAAGTTGAGACAGCCTTTTAAGCATAGACTTGTTTATCATTGTCTTCAGTTTGCTATAGCTAATATGACCAAGTCTTGCATGCCACAAATCAGCTGTTTCATTCTTTCGTGTTTTATTCACATAGGTGGACTCTGCTAACATGACGTAGATGGAGTCCATTCTTTGCCCTTCCATGAACGACATACCACTGACTTTGAGATTATGGTACACCTTGACATCGTTAGGTCCAAACACGATGAAGTTTCCTAATGATAATTAAGATAATGACACCAAATTCTTCTTCATTCCAAACACATAAAATACGTTTTTCAGTTCCACTTGATTGGAATTGGAGCGAGGCATTATCATAGTTTTGCCAACGTGGGCTATTGACAACTTTGAGTTGTATGCAGTTACAACAACTTGACTTCCTTTGTACTTAGATGTGTTTTATAGCTTCCTCTTATCTTTTGTCATGTGGTTAGAACAGTCTGAATCGCAATCCAATCATTTTCATAATTTACCTCTTCTACATGGAGAGCCAACACTTTGTTCTCCACTGCATTGGATATTGACTAGGTTTTAGAATCTGTTGTTGTAAAACATGCATTTGCATCCCATTTTTCTTCACCAATACTCTCAGCCTAGGAGGTGACTGCGTTGTTTTCAGTTGTATTTTTCTTTCAACGATAATTTCTAGCATAGTGGCCTATCTTTGCACAGTTATAACATTCGCCCTTTTTTTCTATGCTCATGATTTTAATTAGTTTTATTAGTTCCCCCCAACTTGAGAGCATTTTGGAGTTTCTTCATCTCCTTTTGATCCTACTTGCTTTTGATATTTTGATTAACCTTTTATTTGGCCAATAAAGAGCACTTTTTTGTTATTGCTCTTTATTGTGACCTCCGACATTTTCTTAGCCAATGCTTCTTGACTAGCAAGCATATTTTCTAGGTCAATTAGAGAAGGTTGGACTGGCCAACCTTGAATAGCAGCAATAAAGCTTCTATATTCAAGTTTAAGTTCATGAATAATAATCATTCTCATCCTTGATTTTGAAATAGGGGAAGTAGGATCAAATTCAGATTTCACGGCATAGAGTTTTTATCTTGGTGAAGTATTGGTAGATAGCCATCTCCCTTTGAGCAACTGACAGGAGCTCATTCTCTAGAAACTACGATCTTGCATCATTTTTCTTCGAGAAAAGTGAGGTAAACGTGTCCCATGCTACTTTTGATGTCTCTGCTGTATTGATTGCTCCAATATTTCTTCATCAACTGTGGTTTTAATTGCAAACATGGCCTTCCCTGCCTTGATATTCCATTTCTTCAAAGCAACAACATCCTCAGATGAACTGACTTCAGTGCCTCCCACAACATCCCAATAGTCTTGGTCTTGAAGATATGACTTCATGCATGTAGACCATGTTTTATAGTTCTGAGTATTGAGCTTCTTGATTCTTCCAACAACTTAAAGGTCTCCCATCATTTTATAGTGATGAATGCACTCCATGAGTAGCTGTATCCCAGACAACAAACCTCACAGTCCCAGACTATACTCGATCTTTAGAAGCCCCACCACTGCAAGCTATGCTAGCTTGGCTCTGATACCACTTATTGAAAAAATTGTCACAAAAGGAAGAGAAACAATCTATTTTGAAGAAAGAAACTTTTATTTAAAAATATATAAGGATGAACACTTAAAAATTACTTTTTCACTCTCAAGACACTCAGTCACTTTTCTACACTAGCCTTCTATCTTTTCTTTGTTCACATATGGAGTCACACCTCTTATTTATAGGCATGAGATCCTTGGAGCCCAAGTAAAAAGATTTTTCTAGGATATTCTTGGATTCTAAATGTCTAGATATTTCTTGGTTTATTCTATCTAAAGTTGTTCTAGGATATTTTTAAATTTTTTTTTTTTTTTTTGAGATATTTATTCACACTACAACATAGTTCTAGAAAAAAAAAAAAAAAAAAAAAAAAAAAAACTCATTTACATATTTATGTCACATGGTAGATACTCCAAGAACCTTCTAGACTAGTTAGTGTTGCTATATTTATTAACAATTCGATCTACTGCATTGCGCTCATTTTTTATTTCTTTTGTTGAAACTTATTTTATCTTATTAGTTTGAACTGATCACTTAAAGTAGCTTTTAATTGAGTCATAATGTTGAGAAGGTTAAGATATAAACGAATCTCACCAAAGAATACGAGACTAAGAGTCTAGAGATAAGACTTATGTAACTATAGAGATAAGGTACATCGTAGAACTAAGAGATTGCATGAAACTATCTAAGTTCTAATTAGCTAAAGATATATAGGACTAATTATTTAGGTTTATAAGAGTACTTAAAAACAAGGCTGGATAGAAGTTGTTCCCAGTTCATAGGAAAATTGGTTAATGTCGATCTAATGCGGCCTGCATAGCTTAAGACAGTTTATCCGTAGGTTGAAACTTAACTTGAATTCGTTGTCGTGTATTTTGCCAACACACGAACACCCTACTTAATAACATAACACTCTCGTGTATTCTTTCAGAGTACTTTGGTTGAACCTACAGGTGGAAACACAGGAGTTGGTCTTGCATTTATTGCTGCTTCAAAGGGATACAAACTAATAATTGCAATGCCAGCTTCCATGAGTATGGAGAGGAGAATTGTTATAAGAGCATTTGGAGCCGAAGTTGTATTAACAAATCCAGCGAAAGGCATGAGGGGAGCAGTTGAGAAAGCTGAAGAGATTTTAAAAAAGACACCTAAAGCATATATGCTTAATCAATATGACAATCCTACTAACCCTAAGGTACGAAGTTTAAGATCTTATGTGAATAGATCTTGATCACCTGGTTATTTTAATTTAAGACCAAGTAAAATTAAAAAATTTAGGCTTTGTTTGGTAATCATTTTGGCCCTGTTTCGTAACCATTTTGTTTTTTGTTTTTTAAAAATTAAGCCTACTTCCTCCTCATTTATTACCACGATTTGCACCATTTGAGTACAATAATTTAATTCTTAGCTAAATTTAAAAAACAAAAACAAGTATTTAAAAATTACTTTTTTATTTATTTTTTTTTCTAGAGTCTGATATGGGTTCCTGGTTTTTGTAAAGGAAAGGTTTGATGAAATATGAATTTGAAGTCTTCAGGTACACTATGAGACAACCGGTCCAGAGATATGGGAAGATACTAAAGGCAAGGTGGATATTTTAGTTGCAGAAATTGGAACAGGTGGCACAATTTCTGGCGTTGGCCGATTTCTGAAAGAGAAAAATCCAAATATTAAGGTAACAAGACATTTAGCTACTTTTAATTAAGTAGCATTGTATTTATTTCATTTAAAATTGAGAGAATAATGTTGTGTCTCAATTCTACAGATTATTGGTGTTGAACCTAGTGCAAGTAACGTAATCAATGGAGGAAAGCCAGGTAAGTAAACCATTCAACTTCTACTGATTATTATTTATGCATTTTATTTATTTATTATTATTATTATTATTATTGAAACACAGGAAATCATCAAATTCAAGGAATTGGAGCTGGTTTTATATCCAATAATTTGGACCAAAGTGTAGTTGATGAAGTCATCGAGGTCTGTTTCTAACCTTTATTTATATTGTTAGCAGATATAAAACGCATAAACACTCATATTTAGGTTTCCATTTGAAATTCTGACCAAAACTTACTGATGCAGATATCCGATGAAGAAGCTATTCAGACGGCAAAACAATTGGCACTGCAGGAAGCCTTACTGGTTAGTGTATTCAGTTATCTTTTTTATCAAAAAAATATCAGCTAACCAGAGAGCAAGTGCTTTTTCAGCTATCTCAAGTATAATAACTGGGTCAGCTCTCTACTGCATCCAATTGAAAATTTGATGGTTTGCTTTCTTTAAAAAAATATATTAAAAAATTATTTTTTTACGTGTATAGAAAAAGGAGTATGGACTTAGGTCGCTGCACATAATTATTGTTCTTTTTAGGTCCATTTACGTATATTTCCTGACATTATCTCATTGACTTGATATTAGGTGGGCATTTCTTCTGGAGCAACAGCAGCTGCTGCATTGAAAGTGGCAAAAAGACCTGAGAATGCTGGAAAGCTTATTGTGTATGCACCCCATCTTCGTAATTGTTGTACTAAAAAAATCTTACCGGACATCTAATCACTTCCAATATAACTTTTTTCGGGTCGTATTTGCCGGCTTTGGAGAACGATACCTTTCCTCGGTCCTTTTCCAATCACTCCGAGAAGAATGTGAAAACATGCAACATGAACCATGAACTACATTTTATTGGACCTCCAATTCATCACACCTATGCACGAAAGAATAGAGGTGGGATGGAAGACGAAGCTGGGCCAAGTGATTAAGTTATTGTTGGCTGGCTTTGTTAATTTATAATTACTGTTTTTATGGTCATGGGCATAGTTATTTGGTGTTTATGTTGTGAACTCTTGTTTAAAAGGTAGGCTTTATTTTGGTGCAACTTGAATAATGTGTTATTCTTGTTCGATAGAACAGTCCTCTCAAATTGATGCACTCTAAATGCAATTTTTAGTAAGTTGAACCTTACGAATTTCGATTTAGATTTTTAGACAAAATTTTCTTTAAAAATTATTCATGAGAATTTACTGATCTAATAGTTTATATTGTAAAACCGATATTTTTAAGAAGTTGAATTAATGTATGTCAAAGGTAATCGTAATGAATAGAGTTAAAATTGATTGACTTATGAAAATTTAGGAGTTTAATTGAATCAGATTATAAGTTTCACATGATATTAGTTGAACGAAATCTAGAAAAGTTTGTGGTTTAAATTGATACAAGCATTAGTTTGGAGTTTTAATAGATATAACCTCCAAAGTTTAGGGATGTAAATTGATATTTACCCTTATATTTATTCTCCTCTCTGTGTAGCTCAACAACCGTCCTTAGGAAAGTTGGAGGTTGATATAATATGCATAAGAAAAATACTTCATTCTAGGCTATATTTATCTATGCGCATTCCAAATAATTCTCTAATCATAGTTTGTCACGTGCATATTCTTCTTAGGTACAGTTTAAACTACACCTAAGTCCGTACGCTCTCTTTCTATCCACGTAAAAAATAACTTCCTAATATTTTTTTTTGAAAAAAAACAAACAAACAAAGTGCCACATTAGATGAGTGGAAATGGGTTTTTTCTCTTTCTTATAACCTTTTTATAATTACTTTGAATTGTGTTGTTGGGAATGAGTAGAGTGAGATGAAAAAAAGATTGTGCATCCAAGTATTATGGCTCAAATGCATAATTGACCAAAATAATGCTAGTGAGTTTTTGTCGATCCTTTTTTTTTTTTTTTTTCTTTGGGAACTTTTATGTAATTCCAAACAACTATTCTCTTAAGCATAAAGCGAAGTTTGGGTATATTCCACTAAGAGAGCCACGTAGGGGTAGTCTCATTGTTGTTGGTGGTACTAAATTCAGGTCCTTGGTTCAATCTTCTCTTATAAAAAGATTTACTAAAAGAATGTTGGTATCTTGTTGGTTGGTATACCATTGAGTAGGGAAATTTGGTTGGTTAGTGGGTAAACAAGTCCACGTCTGTATAAAGAAATGAGGTATCTTGTTAAAGGTTATCGTCTATGCTCAAATTCAAATTTAAGGAAAATTGGAGAGATAGAAAAATACACGTTCTAAAAGGGAAAAGTTAGAATCTTGGGTTTTGAGTCGATGAATTATATACCAATTAAAAAATAATTAAGTCATGCTCGGTCTGGTACCCTGCAACCTCGAGCGGCACAAACTATCCTGACTTTGTCGGAGTTACATATAACCACAGTCGAATATCATAGAGAGGACATTATAAATAGCCACATCCGATGATCCCAAAGGAGAAGAATAATAATTTTATGTTAAATCTACATCGATTGACCTAAAAGCTTAAGCTAGGTGAAGGTAAATTTAATATCACATCATATAACATCTCCCAAGTGTGCTTAGCTAAAATTATATACTCTGTGTATTAACTTAGACATTAGAGTGTGGTAGGCTCAACACCACACCGATGCAAGGGATTTTTATTTATGTAGGTCAGTTCGATTGAAAAGCAAGACTAGACTAAAAGAAGTGGGCTTAATCATGTAGTCCACAAAAGTCCTGTGACGACAATGAACACAGCAAGTTTCCCATATGAACAAAGCATAAATATGTGTTTGTGAATTTTAATGTAAAGAAAAGTGAAGATACGAAGAGACAAGTAGTCCAAGAGATGAGTTTCAAAAAGTATGTAATCAATTTGCAGTTCAAAAACAAAAGAAATCTATATACATGTTAAAACAAATGTTTATCTTGCCAATAAGAGCTCAGTTCAACTGACATATCTATGTACCAAAGACCGAAAAAAAATTCAAAAAGGTTACCTTCATAATTTTGCACGTGAATTAAACAATGTTTTAAAAATAGGTATGAAGACATATATTTAAGTTATATAATTAGTGGGGTGGGCACTGTAGCATAGTCCTATAGAAAAATAATATGATAGTAAAAGAGGTGAAGATTGAAGAGATATGAAGGGAGGGAAACTAATTTTATACAAAAGAATTAGTTGGGAGTCTAAAGATAGATATAGCTATCACTTGCCTAACGCTAGCCTTTTTTTTAGGCTCTCAAATGTAAAGCACATGGAACCTACATTACAATTGATGGTAAGGGCAATAACAAAGTTCAAACAACTATTTAACTAAGCAAAGTTGTGAAACACTCGTTTCTTTTTCTTTAAATAATGTGAGGCCATGCTTTATAGGCATCATCAAAAGTCACTATTACTCTGCGTCTAGTTGTTGAACATCTCCCATTAAAAATTTTGAAAAATCTTATGAGTTATTCATTCCATTGTTAATTAGTTTTGAGATTCAACCTTGATATGTATCAGACTCTATAAACCCTAAATATATGTTTTAAATCATCTTCAAGATTCTTTAAGAAAATTTCTTATTATTCACGAAATTTCTTGGAAGACAATTTTGGGCTATTAGATCTTATACTTTGTCTATCAATTTATGGCCGTTAGATCTTCCATATTGTCCAAGGCCAATTTGTGACCATTAGATCCCTCACATTGACCGGGGTGAATTTGGAGCCATTGGGTTTGCTCGATATCCAAGTTTCTTTGACAAATAGGTGGAGACTCATGGTAGCCATACAACCTGAATATCTCTCAAGTGAGCAAAATGTAATAAAAATAGCGAGAAATTTTGTTATTCCTCTGTAAGAAAGAAATTTCGTAACTCTTATTTTATATAGTGAAATTCTTCTATTTTTGCATGTGATTTTTACCTTAATTTGTATAGAATTTTCCACGTAAAATCAATGTGTATTAATTTTTTTATTATCGTTCTTCATCATTATTATTCTCAATCTAATTTAGCTGCAATTTTACTCTATTCGGTTATCATCCTTTTCATCATAGTATGCAATTCAATAAAAAATAAAATAAGGTAAAATCTAATAGAATGGTGTGAATAAAAAAGAGACACCCACTTACAAAAATCGAATAAATAATTAGTTTTGAGATAAAATTTCGCATAAAGCAGACAAAATCCAAGAGAATAAACAAAAGATTTCAGTTTTAGGTTGGACCTAAAACCCAATTCTAAGGCTTTGGTCATACATTGGTATTTAAGTGAAAGAAGGTGGCTAACGTGGGATTAAAACATGGAATTAACCTTTTCAAACTATTCTTTGTAACATATAAAAAGTCAAAATTGAAGAAACCCTCATTGATGAAAGAAATATAAGGGGAATTACAGGAAATAGCAAAATCGGGAGGTGTCTTTTGATTTTTATCAAAAAAAAAATTAAAATAATAAGATTTTTAGTAAAAGCAGCATACATGATATATATTTTTTTAATCTCCAAATTGTTCTTGGTATGGTCGATTAACAATTTTTTTGAGTACTATGTAATTGTTATATCATGTATAAATTCTCAATACAAATATAGTGTAAATGAAATCGTCTATTATGAGATTGTGTATCAATTCTCAATTGAAATATAATGTAAATGGAATCGACGGCTATGAGATTTCAACCGAACGAATTCAAGAGATAAATGTGTCAAATTATTTTCCATTTTAAAATTTGAATTAACGGTTTCATATCTGTTTTAATTTGATTTAACCACTTTTTAAAAATATTGAGAATTAATCCATCCTTAATTTGTTTATCACCATTTTGATTTTAATTTGTTATATAGCTTTAGATTTTACATTATGTTACTGATTTTTTATTATTTTAAATTCAGATTAAAAATTATTTTATCCTGATTAGGATTTTACTTAATATTTTATACATATTATCATCTAACAAATTGTATATTTCATTTAAATTTATCGTTTTTTGTATTTTTTTCAATCCCTTTTTATTCATTATCATCTTATTATATTATTATACCATTATTTTTTTTTAAACAAACAAAAAAGTGTTCACTTTTGCAATCTTGTTGCTTCTATGTCTCTACAACAGTTAAGTTTCTTTCGTAGGTTTTGTGGTTGATGAAGTTATAAATACAGTGCAATCGTTGAAGCTTAAATGAAAATGGAATTATGAATATAGTGTAATTGTAAATTAACGAGCTCCCTGATTTTTCTCCCCGAATTATATTTGAATTTATATTTTATTATCAAATTATATTTTATCAAACTACTTATCGAATTAATCACAATGAACAAAAACTTCTTTATTTTTTTCCCAATTTATTTTTGTATTATCAAATTTGATTTTATCTAACTAACTTTCAATGTGTTTAAATGTTTATTACAAATTTAATTGTATCTAAATATTTTTTCATTATTTTATACATATTGTTATCGAATTAATTTGATATTTTTTTTCCTTATTTTCAATGTTTTCAATTGTTCATATAGAAACACATAAAAATGACTTGTTGTACTTAAAAAGAAACACACACATATATATACAGTTTTTTATTAATATTAATATTACTATTACTATTATTATTATCATCATCATCATCATCATCATCTATCATGGAAGAATAGAAATAAGGAGATAGAGTGTTTTTACTATCACAAGAAAGATCACTTCAAAAATCAGTGTAGGAAATTAGAAGAGGATCAGAAAAAAAAAACAAGAGGTAAATTTGGTTGAAAGTGAAGAAGTAACAATAAATTTGGCCGAAACTGATAAAGAAATAATTAGTGATGTTTATGTCTGTATTGAGAGTTACATACAAAATAGTAGCCATTCATCTGAATGGACAATTGATAGTATAGCTTCAGTACACATAGCTTCAGATAAGAGTCTATTCACATTTTTCACATCAGAACATCGTAGTCTAGTGAGAATGGGGAATGGTAGAGTTTTCAAGATCCCTAGGATTAGGAACATTAATCTGAAGACAGGGTTTGGCGAAAAGTTAGTACTACGAGATGTCAGGTTTATGCCTAGGATGAAAATAAATCTAATCTCTATTGACAAATTGGATGATGAGGGTTACAGGTGTAAGTTTGGTAGTCGCCAGTGTAAATGCATGTTGGGATCCTAGATAGTGGCAGTAGGCCACAAAAATTTCACACTGTACAGATGTCGGTTTAGTGTTATCAAAAGATCAAAGAGACAGTGGATGCCAGTTAAAATTGTAGATGTCAGGTGTAAAGGTACAACTGAGCCAACAACAATGATAACAAGTGTTGATCAATCAGATCAAGGTCCATTAGTTCAAAAGCAATTGGAAAGTCCGAGAGAGAAAGTTGATGGCTATTATGAACCCCAAATTATTAGACGATTGAATGAATTGATGAAGTCGCAAAAGCGAATAAGGGCATCAAAGTGGAAGGCCAGAGCAATTGCTAAGGTCAAGGATAAAGTCTCCAGCTTGACAATAGGTTTGAAGGAAGTAGTCAAACCATTTGCAGGATGTATCTTCTTCAAGAACAGGTGTTCAGGAGTGAAGAAGATGTCAATTGATACCACTTCGCTGAAGTGGGAGTATGTGGTTGTCCTTTATGTCTGGGGGATAATTTCACATAGCTTGTCTATACCTTGAGGCAAGCACAAATGAGTTACAATTATTTTTCTTATGGTTTCTTGTTTTGTTACTTTGTTGAGCTTACAAGTTTTATGTTAAACCTTAGAGTTTGCCAAGAAGATAAGAGATAACAATTATAGTGGGAGTTGAATCTTAGAATTTGCCAAGATGATAAGTTTTGTTACGGTGAGAGGCAAGATCGTCGTTTTGTCTCCAAGTGGAAAAATGTTGGGATTGTGGAGACAAAACTCCACGAAGAAGCGCACACATATTGATGGAATATATGTATGTATGTATGTGTGTATATATATATATATATATATATATACATAGTTTTGAACAAAAAGGCAAAATTGAAGAAATTCGTACACATGATGAAAGAATTATATATAATATTTATATGATTTTTTATTTTTATTTTTTTTACCAAAAGTCAAAAATCAAGAGAAGAAAATTTATGGTTCGTGGAGTGAAATTTTTGGGCTTGGCCCATTTGTACCCTAAGTAACATATACATATATATGTATATATATTGAATAGAGATGTGAGGCTGGAAAAAAAAAAAACAAAGGAAAGCAGTAGATGGAATTCTTCTTCTTCTTCTTCTTTTTTTTTTTTGGAGACTGACGACAGACAATTTGTAGTGTTGTGCGACAAAAGCACAATTTTTCTAGTGCAGTCTGATCGTGACAGAGATTATTGAAAATACAGTGTGTATTTTTAGGTTTTAGTGTGTTTCTTTTATTGTTTATTCTAATTACCGAGTTGTGGTATTTGGATTCAAATATTTTGTGTTGGGCTATTTGGGGAGAAATTTGTAGTGCGAGTTTTGAGTATTTTTACAATCTTTATCATAGTAGAACTTGCAGATGCAAAAGACTGGACGTAGTCCCGAATTTGGGGCAAACTAGTATAATTTTCGGCGTCGTTCTGGTTGTTAAATTTTGGCTCTATCTTGTAGAAGTGAAAATTTTAAATATAATTTTGTTTTCGCATTTTATTTATATCATTTTAAGTTTCCAACATACTAAATATCCTTTAAAACGCAACCAGAATTTTAAGACAGAAATCATGAGCAATATTTTACATTGTCAATTTTAGACATGTCAAATTATGAGAATGTTGTAACTTTTAAAATAACAAAATATATTAATATAGAATCATAAATTTGAAATGAATAAATGATAAGGGAAGGAGACAAATTTTTAGAATAGCTAAATATAAAAGTTGGTTCAACTTTTGAATGTTAGAATAATTTAAGAAGTGATTATTGAATTGATTATTAAAAATTAAAACATCATTTTGGTCTATATGCTTTAAAATTTTTGTTGTTATTTATAGGCTTTTTACGATAAATTTTGAAAACATATTTAAATTTTTTATTTTCTTACATGAAAATTATTATTATTATTTAATCAATTTCAGTAAAATTTAATTTTGAGTGACTAAATTTAAGATTCACTGAAAGTAGTAGATTAAAATTAGACTATTGAAAGTATAGGAAAATTGAACAAGATGGGACTGAAATAGTATTTTAACCATCATTAAAAGACTTTTCTACAATTATTTGAGTTTTTCGTACGATTAACCCATTCACAAGCACATTTATTATTGATGATTGGCCTCAAACATGTATGAATTATTCTAACTTTTTGCATACGTCATAGCACACTATCACAAATGTATAAATTATTCCAACCTTATGCTTATATCATAACATACTACTGCATTAACGATGTTATCCCAAATCTTTCTATTGTGTTTTCCTCATTTTTCTCTATCAAATCTATCGCAACGATGTCATCCCAAATCTTTCTGTTGTGTTGTAATAGAGATGATCATCATCTTAGTGCTACACAAGACCATCCCTAATGCGATACATTATAAAATGTGTAAGTTTGTTGTATTTTCTCCATTTTTGTCACATTTTGGTCACAGTTTATTGTGAATTTTTTTTATCGCGATAGAGATGACCATCACGTTAGAACTACAATAGATTTAACTATTCCTAACTCGATGATACATCTTAAAATGTGCTAGTAGGTTATGACATAAGTAGAAGATTAAAACTCATACATTTGTGAGATACAGATCATTAATCATAAAAGATTTTGGGAATGGATCATCTGTAAAAGAAAACTCCAATTGCTTTGATAAATACGATCTCAAATGAGGCCTAAACATAGTCCTAAACAAATTTAGACGTATATCATCAACCATTGAAATAGAAGGAAAAAAAATCAAAATTTAAGTGGGAACGAAAAGAATAAGCTCGCTTAAACAAATCATATGCAAAACTATATATATATATATATATAAGTTTTGGAAAGTCAACGTATGACTTATGAGTGGTGATGGGTGGAAATCGGCGATACGTTTAGGCTTATTGAAATTGCCTTACCCACCGTCGTGAATGGCGGAGGAAGTTTCGCTTTACTATACCATTTTATGCCCCTCTAATTCTCCCTCCACATTTACCTTCTATATCTTTTCTCTGCCATTTCTTTTTCGGATTTCAATTTATATTTTTTTTCAGAAAAGCCAGGATTTACTTTTTGCTTTAAAAAAATGACATATATCAATTTTTATTTTAAGAGTTAGTTTAAATTTTTTAAGTGGTATCAATTTAAACCCAAACCAATAATTGTATCAATCTAAACTTTAAACTTTTATAGCTGTATCAATTTAAATCCTAGACTTTCATAAATATGTCAATTTAAACCTTGAACCAAATAAATTTTTAAATTAATATACTTATAATAGTTCAGGGTTTAAATTGATATAACTATTAATTTGGAGTTTAAATTGATATAACTCCCAAAGTTCTGATACAATTATTAGTTTAGAGTTTAGTTTGATACAACACCTAAAGTTTAGCGGTATAAATTGATATTTTTCCCCAAAAAAATTGGATAAATATCAATACAAATCCCTAAACTTTGAGGTTGTATCAATAATTAAGACCTTAAACTTTCATAAATGTATCAATTCAATTTATAGTCAACTAAATTCCTAAATTTTCATAAACCAATAATTTTAGACACTTTCCTACCATCACTTTTGAAAATCATCCATACATTAATTCTCAAACGTGTATAGACTTCTTCAAATATTGGTTTTACAAAATGGACTATTAGAGTAAAATGCATTGATGCTTTTTCAAAGGAAATTTTGTTTAAGAATATAAGTTTAGGAGTTTAATTGATACACTAATAAGTTGAATTCACATGAAGTTTTTCCAAACGTATGAATTGATACACCTACAAAACATCAAGATTTGAATTAATATATGCTTACAAAAGTTCCAAATTTTAAGTTGATATAATTTATTAGTTCGGGGTTTAAATCGATACAACCCCTAAAGTTTAGTGGTATAAATTGATATTTTTTTGTAAAAATTAATTAAGTCAACTTTTAATATATATATAAAAAAAAAAGTAGACTAATCTGATGAGACCATGAACTTTTAATTTGTGTTTAGTTACTATGTTTGTGAATTTTAAAAGATGTAAGATAAGTAAGTTAAAAGATCTATTATTTATAAGATCGAAAGTTAAAACGTCGTTGGACAGATGAACGATTATTTGAGAAGAATGTTGTAAAAAATGTGACAAAAAAAATTACTCAACAACTAGATAAAGGAAATTCATAAATATACAAAATAAGAGATATAACTCAGTTGATATGAAATCTTTTGAATAAAACTCATAAACAAAAGTGTGAACGCATATGTTTAAAGTATGTTGAGGTGTTTATTATACCTAATACAAACACAATATAGATATTATGGGAAAGTAGGCCTTATTTCTAAAATCGAAAATATATGTTGAGATGTTTATTCGAAATTCTAATTTCTTTTAATTTTTTTTTGTGGGGGTCATACATGAATATATGCTTTAATCACTTAAGTTATTGCAATTTTGACAATGTTATAATAGTATTAAAATCTAAGGTTGGGTTCCTAAAAATAATAATTATAATTAAAAATTTTAAATAAAATCCTAGGTTGGGTTCGATGATAATTTTGTTTCTTAATTTTCTCAGTTTCTATTTGTAGAACTTCAATTCCTTTATCTTAATTCAAATTTTATCTGTTTTGTTTTGCTTTTGTTTTTTTCCCTTATTTTTAATACTTTTTAACAATTTTTTTTAAAGACATGCCTATGTATTCTTGTTTTTTTTTTTTTTTTTTTTTTTAAATAGCTTTATTTACCATCCATTTTCTTAATGGTAATTTACATGACATTTCTTTAAAGTTTAGAGGTTTCAGATTCCATCGCCACCTTCGTAATTGTTGTATTAGAAAACAATTATAATTTTTATATAAATTTGAAAAATAATTTTCGGAAACTATATTTTTTAGAATTTTAAAAATATTTTGAAAAGCAAGTTAAAAAGATGGTGCCAATTGAGCATACTTCCGAAAACTAAGAAGAGAAAATTAAGTCACAAAACAATCAAGGACTAATTTTTCAATTTTCTAAAGTTTGACTTGATTTTAAAAATATTATATAAAAAAGTAAATAACAAATAACAAATGTTACAGCTACCGCCTTCTTAAGTTGAATTAATTTGGATTAAAATATTTTAAAGACTCAATCCAATGGTTCATATTGTAAATTTCTACAACTTAAACAATTCCTATAAAATAATGAATCCAGTTGAGTTGTTTTTAGATAACTCAATCATTTATTTAATTTTTTTTTTAAGAGTAAAATATTAATATATAAAAGATATTTAACTATTTTTTAATATTAAATTAATATTAATAACCCAATTTATATATTATTAGTTGCTCACTTGTTGGCCTCAAATGCCCTCATGCATCGATTTGAATGTATTTGGGTGCATGATTCATTTTCTTTTCTTTTTGTTGATCAATATGTTGATTCTGTTTAATTAAATAATTGTTGAAAATGGCAGGACCCTCAGAATGAGGGATAGTAAACGGTCAAGACATGACGGTCAAGCAAAGAGGAAAACCTGCAAAATAGAAACTCGTTATAGGTTGAGTCGCGGAACTGTCCTTAAGATATTTCGCGACTCTGCCCAAGTGTGCAAGCAGGTCTAGAAATTGCCACGTCGTCCCTAGGATAAAACAGTCAAAAGAAACCCGAAAATGCACTATCCACCGGAACACACCCTTTCTAAACCCACTACTCGAAAAACTAAAATGGAAGAGTGAAGAGAGGAAAAATGAAATGAAGTGAAAAATGAGTTGTGTTTCTCGAACAGTTGAAGGTCATGCTTTTTATTAAAAATAAATAAAAATAATAATATTTTTGTTAAATTAATAATCACACACGCGTCACATCCGACCGATCGGACGATGACACGTGTAAGACGTCCACCGAATCCACATTAGTGTATCTCCTCACTCCCTCCAAAACATGGATATCCCTTGGGTCCAAACCTAAAACTCAAGATTAGAGTACATAAGAGAAACTTTCAATATCAAATTTTTCAACGTTGAATCTTCCAATCAAAAGATTTGGTTATATGTTGTTTTGAAAGTTAAATTTTCACTAAACAATAAATAGATCCAAAGTTAATTATTTAAATTCGGTAGAAAAAAAGTGTGATGATTAATTTCACCGTACAAAATTGTGTCCCTCTCAAAGGGGTTTAGTAATTAAGGAGAGACTAGAGATTAGCCCCACCTTCCTCTCAGCTCCCACTTTTATTTTCCTTTTTTTCTTTTTTTATTCCTTCTCATAATTTATCTAATCTTCTTCAGTTTCCCACTTGGCTTCTCCTCGTTTCCCATCTCTATTTATATTATTCCCCCTTTAATTTCTTCACCTCCTCAAACCTCCATCCCTTTCTTCCATGGCTTCCAAAGAATTCGACCTCTCTTCTTCTCCCTTCTCCGAAAGGTAAATTCAATTTCATTACAACCTCCATTATCTCCGATCTCAGATTCATCCTCCTCTCTCTCGATATCTCCTTTTTAATTCTTCACTAATTTCTTCCGCCGTCGTTCTCCTGCAGATGGTGGTCCAAAAACTCGGTGGCGATCGTCACCGGAGCCAATAAGGGCATCGGATTTGCCCTAGTTAGAAAATTAGCGCAATCGGATCTCACTGTGATATTGACGGCGAGAGATGAAGGAAGAGGACTGAAGGCTGTTGAAACGCTACGAAATGAAGGACTCCATGTTCTCTTCCGCCGTCTCGATGTTTCCGATCCCGTTTCCATTAACGCCTTCGCCGCCTGGTTCGCTTCCAATTTTCAAGCCCTCGACATTCTTGTGAGTTTTCTTTTCTTTTTTTTCTTTTTTTTTTAAAAAATTAATATGTGAATTAATCTGCGTAGTGCGTAACTTCTCTCTCTGCTGTGCATCACTTATTTTCAGTCTCACGCCTTCTGTTGCTTACAGAACGCAACTACTTTTTCCATTTTTTTTTCTGAATTTGCAATTTCATCCCTCAACTTACATGAAATTAGGATTCTTCTCACACGTCACGTCACGATAAACACTTCAGCTGATGTTGCAGCCTACTCTGTTCTCATTGCATCTAAACCTGGTTTAAAATGTGATGGCGAACGAAAATGCCCAGATTTTTTAAATATATATATATATTTAAATTAATAAATAAATGTTTTGTGATTTTTAAGCAAATTAACCTTTTTAAATATATTATTAATATTTTTTTATTTTATTTTATGTTTTATGAACTTTTTTTACTATATAATTAAATAGATTCATCTTCTTACGTAATTATGAAAATGTGGAAATGTCAAAATATCCACGGAAATTTAATAGCACGGTGTAAATAAGGTTTTTAATTATTAAGCTCTTTTTTTAAGTAAATAAAATTATTAAGCTTCTTTTTTCCTTTTTTTTTTAAAAGACAATTAAGCCCTTGTTAATTCCCATAACCATTTTATTTATACAAAATTATTTTAATTGGTAAAATTGTTGAAAATATTTTTAAATATAGGATCTATCATAAATAGACACCGATAAACATATAAGTAATAGATGATAGTAGTCTATTGATAAACCGTGATATTTTGTTACATTAGTAAATATTTTTATTCATTTTTCTATATTTGACAACAATCTATTATTTTTTAATTATCTACTTATTCTTTTTTATCATTAAAAAAATTATTTTGTTTTTTGTTTTCTTTTATTCCCTTGGTTTTATTTTTATTTTATACGGAGCATGGCCTGGACTTGTACCAATAACTTTAAAATATGAGGTTGCATCTCCACCTATATATATATATATATAAAAGATAGTAACTTTAAAATATTGAGGTATGTAACATTAAATTTTGTTACGTGTATACTATTGGAATGTGTAATGGAACACGTGATTTAAGATCCATATAAGGAAAGATAAAATTCATAATAGTTTTAAATTAAAGTCAAAATGAAATAAATGTCATAGGATAGATATAAAATAGGATTTGAACTGGTTTTCAACCCAAATTACCTACCTCAATGCTTGAGATATTAATAAGTTTTCCAATGGGTTGATAGATCCAGTCCTCATCTTTCCTTGAAATGTATATTCATAAGGACAATTTCATTTATAAGTTTAGTTCGTGAGTTTTAAAAATTATATCTAAATGTCTCTGATATTTTATTTTAGCATTCTATAAGTTTCTAAATTATTTTATAATTTTTTAAAATTTATAGGTATGTTAGGTACTAAATTGACTTTAGGATTCCATTTTGAAAAAATCAAGTGATCTTACAATTTTTATATGATAGATGAGTTATTCTTCGTATTACCAATTGGTTTTGAGATTCAACCTAATGTTATCTAATAATAAGTTTTTGAATTTTATTTTTTTTGTCTAAATGATTAAAGATCTATTCTACACAAAGTTGAAAGCTATGATATTTATTACATTTTTATATGCTAGAGATATATTCAATAAAAAATTGAAAATTTAGATTCATTTGATAATAATTTTCTATTTTTGAAAGTTATAGTTATTTCTTCCCAGTTTTTTTACTGTCGTTTTTATCTTTCTTAAAGAAACATTTAAGATCTCGTTGGGTAATCATTTCATTTTTTGTTTTTGGTTTTTGAAAATTAAGTTTATTTCTTCTCCGAGTTTTACAATGATTTGTATCTTTTTTAATATAATGGTTAGATTCTTAGCCAAATTAAAAAAAAAAAAAAAATCTATTTTCTCTTTTAATTTTCAAATTTTGACTTTTTTTTTAAACTATTGGTAAAGAGTATATAACAAAAAAATGAATTTGAAGGTGGAAGTAGAATCTATAAGGCTTAATTTTCAAAAACAAAGATTAAAAAACTAAGGCCCCATTTGATAACCATTTAGTTTTTTGTTTTTGAAAATTAAGTCTTTTTTATTCACATTTTTTACAATGATTTACATCTTTCTTAAATACAATAGTTGAATTTTTAACCAAATTCCAAAAACAAAAACAAATTTTTGAAAAGCTACTTTTTCTAGTTCTCAAAATTTGATTTGGGTTTTTTAAACCATTGGTAAAAGTTAGATAATAAATGAAGAAATTTAGAAGTAGAAGTAATGTTAGATAATAAACCATTGGCTTAATTTTGAAAAACAAAATACAGGGCTTAAATTTTTAATCAAGTTTAAAAAACAAAAGTAGACTTTTAAAAACTACTTTTCTTACTTTTCAAAACATGACTTAGGTTTTTTTAAAACATTGCTAAGAAATTGATGACAAAATAAATAAACTTAGCAATAAAAAGAGTGTGTTTAATGTATAAGCTTAGATTTAACAAACTAATATGATTTTCAAATGAGAGTCTAATAACCCCTGAACATGCTGAATTCGAAAGACTTGTAAGACACAAACTCCAAAATGATTCAACTTGTAATTTATTATAGGAGACAAGATCACATGTTATGCTATTTGTGTGTGTGTGTGTGTGTATATATATATATATATATATATATATATATAGTTGTACCAAGATTTAAAAAGTAGTAAACAAGGTCAAAGAATTATTGGGAAACGAAACGATCTCACCTTTTAGAGTAAAAAGAATAAAAAGGAAAAATTATGTTGTCATGCTCATGCATCCGTAGAACTTCAATAAAGCTTTGTGTAATTATTTCAACTATTGATTAGCTAAGCAATTTCTTTAGTTTAATTTCAATTCAATGTCGTTAGATGCTTGTGGTAATACTTACTAGGTGGGCGGTCTATGTGTTTATGAATGGTATAAATTAGGTAAAAATATCTTTTTGGTCCTTATGTTTTTTGGTAAATATCTTTTTGGTCCTTATGTTTTTTGGTATAGTTTCTATTTGATCGATAAATTTTAGAATGTCACACATTTAGGCCTCGTTTGATAATCATTTAATTTTTTTTCTAAAAAAAATTAAGCCTACAGACACTATTTTCATTTCCAATTTTCTTCTTTTGTTATCTCTTTTTACCAATAATTTAAAAAATCAAACCAAATTTTGAAGACTAAAAAAAATGTTTTTAAATAATTGCTTTTGTTTTTCGAATTTGGCTAAAAGTTTAACCATTGTATTTAAGAAATGCAAGTCATTATAAGGAATAGGGAAAAAATAGACTTGATTTTCAAAAATAAAAACAAAAAGAAAATAATTACCAAACGAGGTTTTAGTTTTTAACATTTGAGTTTATTTTAATTTAGTTTCTAAATTTCAATATATTACAATTTTACTTCTAGAATTTGAGTTTTGTTTCAAATTGATCTTTAGGATTTAAGATTTTACATTTTAAACCTTAAATTTTCATTAAATACTCACTTTCTATCATGAACGTCAATTTCTATTAACTAATTAAAAATAATTATGAAGTGAAATTTTAAATTTAATTCTAAAAGTGATGAAAATATTGAAACTTAATTAATTATAATTCTTTTAATTATTTTTCATTTATCAATATAAATTAACACTCAAGATGGAAAATGAGTATTTAGTGAAAAAATCAAGATTAAAAGTGTAAATCTTGAAACTTAGAGACCAAATTGAAATAATATTCAAATGTCAATGGTAAAATTATAACATTTTGAAACCTAGAAACTAAATTGAAATCCAACTTAAAACATAATGATTAAATGTGTAATATTTTGAAATTTAAGGATCATATAGAAACTAAATCCATAATCAAGGGAGAAAAAATATTTTTTTTTCCTAAAAATCAAGAATTTATAAGAAAAGAACATTATATTGTGAGAGAAGTCAACAAAGATAACATATTGTGAAAGAAAAAAAAAAAAAAAAAAACAATCTTAATTTTCTTTCCTAGGAAAGAAGGAACCATGTGGTTGGTTGGATGTTCCCAATTAATTTGGTCGTTTTATGAGTCTTTTCTTTTTCCTGTATTTCCACTTGAAGTGGGCACATTCCAGTCTTCATGACGATGATAATGATAATAATAAATAAATAAATAACATGCACTTTGACTGTTAGCTCCACGCCGCCCCCTCACGAGGACAATATTTTACAAGACATGCTACAATAATATAATATTCCAGTCAAGAGGAGTTTGGTAAGTTATCCAACTGTAGTTGGACAATTGGGTAGACTTTAAATTTCAAAGATTAAAGATACAGGTGTAATCGAGTATGCACCCAAGTTTTTAAAAATATTTTGAAGTTCTTTTTTTGTGTTGTATGTTTGAGAAATACTGTAAAATGATGAGTGCAGTTTAAGGAATATTTGGTTGTTTATTTACTTATGCAGGTTAACAATGCAGCGGTGTCGTTCAATGACATACACGAAAACTCAGTAGAAAATGCAGAAACAGTAATGAAAACAAACTTTTACGGTGCGAAATTATTGACCGAAGCTCTATTGCCTTACTTTCGCTCTTCTGCTTCCAAAAGTCGGATTCTAAATATCACCTCAAGGCTGGGAACTGTAGATGTAATTTAAAAAAACTCATGCCTTTATTATTTATTTAACTTTGAGATGATTTATTGTAGATATTGATTTGTGAGAAAAAAAAAAAAATATATGCAGAAAGTAAGGAACATGAAAGTGAAAGAGATTCTGGAGAGTGAAGATGTGGGGGAAGAGGACATCGAGGGTGTAGTGAATGCATTTCTAAAGGACGTGAAGAGAGGGACGTGGAAGAAGGCAGGCTGGCCGACACTGTGGACGGATTATGCTGTGTCAAAACTAGCGCTGAACACTTATACGAGAGTTTTGGCAAAGCGATACGGTGAGTATGGGAGTGTGAGTGTGAATAGCTTTTGTCCTGGCTTCACACAAACGTCAATGACACGTGGGAAAGGAACACACACCGCCGATGCCGCCGCACTCGTCGGAGCTAGACTCGCCTTGTTGCCGCCTCATCGTTTACCAACTGGCCAATTCTTCTTCTGGGGGCCTAATTATGATATACCTAGAAACTCCAAATTATAGCTAAACAACCTCTCCATGCACTCCCAACTCTTTTTCTATCCTCTTCTATTTAGCTTAAATGCTAAAACATATCCTTCAACTTTGTATTTTCTTTCCAAAGTTGCAATTTAATTACTCTTCGATTTTCATAAACATTAAACATTAAACATTACACTTTTGAAGTAGAAATTCTTTA
This sequence comes from Benincasa hispida, assembly GCF_027475165.1. NCBI lineage: Eukaryota > Viridiplantae > Streptophyta > Magnoliopsida > Cucurbitales > Cucurbitaceae > Benincasa > Benincasa hispida. The sequence continues at coordinate 61,248,499 of NC_143484.1, read as the reverse complement.
TAATTTCAAATGAAATAATGACTTAAAACATTGTGGTAGTGATAAATAACCTTAATTATGATTATCCAAATTTCTATTCTAAATCAAGTTCACACCATCTCATGTTTCAATTTCTGAATGAAATTTTAAAGAATTTTTACTCGAAAGATAATTTCAAAAAAAGTTGAAAGTTGAAGTGTATATATATTGTTTATTAAAAGTAATCAATCTTCTTTTCTCATGTGGCCTTGTATGTATTATTGTTTTCGAATTTTTAGTTTACATCTCTTCCTCTAATATTTTGTTTGGCCAAACAAAGCAAGGAAAATAATAACAAATATCTATATATGAAATATACATAGTGCATTTTTTGTAGCATCTATCTTTGTGCATCGTCTTATCAAATTGTCTAATCATAATTTGTTAAATGGCAAATTCTTCATACTTCTTTCTTGAAATATTTTAATTATTTTTTTGTCTGTGTGAGGGTGTGATGCATAAATAAAAATAGGTGTATCCCGAAACAGAATGCACCCAACTATTACTCTTTATACATATATTATTTGTATCCCATCCTTGATGATCTGTTTTACTTTTTCATTCTTGTGACTCTTATAACTAGGAATAAGGGGTGATTAGTAACATGTAAAAAGGAACGTCCTTTCAACTTATTTTAACTATTAATAATAATATGCATCTCAAAGGTATAGCTTCTTTTCTTAAAAAAAGGATAATAATAAATATCTTGTAAATAGGTAAGACTTATCGATGGACTCTCTATCCTTTCTTTTTTTTAGTCATCTAATTGGTTTATATTTTAGGATAAAAAAGATGGTTAGAGATCTTTTATTTTTCAACCCAATTGCTCTCTTGATTTTGGAAAAAACTCTTTTATCAATATACTGCTTCTTCTGCACATTCTCCCTACCCCATAACATAGAGTAACTAATAGTTAGGATCTAGAAAAAAATGGATAACTTAACTCACTCATGACAAAAGGTCCTTTCCGCATCAAGCATTAATATAATTTTAACGTTTAATTAGATCTTCGAATTAAGAACATAAGTCCGTTACTGTTTATTTCTTTATAATTGGAGTATAGTGTCATATCCATTTATTCATTCGATCCAACTTAACTTGACTTTTTTTATCTTTTCACATCAAGACTTCAAATAAGGTTTAGCCTACAATACCATTGAAATGTGTGATTTAAGATCCATATAAAAGAAAGATAAAAATTCAAAATAATTTTTAATTAAAGTCAAAATGAAATAAATGTCATAGGATAGATATAAAATAGGATTTGAACTGTTTTTCAACGCAAATTACCTACCTCAATGCTTGAGATATTAATAAATTTTCCATTGGGTTGATAGATCCAGCCCTCATCTTTCTTTGAAATGTATATTCACAAGGCAAAAGAATTTCATTTATAAATTTAGTTAATGGGTATTAAAAATTATATCTTAAATTTTCTAACCATTTTATTGTAGTGTTTTATAAGCCTCTAAATTATATTATAAATTTTTAAAATTCATACATCTATTAAATATTAAATTGACTTGTAAGTGTGAGTATTCTAGTTTGAAAAAAATCAAGGGACTTTATACTCTTTATAATTCTTTTTATTATCAATTGGTTTTGAGATTCAACCTCATGTTATCTAGTAATAAGTTTTGGATTTTTTCTTATGTCTATTTGATTAAGGAGGAAATGTTCAAATATTGAAGCTAAACAGGTCCGAGCGGTATTGTTCATGTAACAAGTGGCAAGCATTCGGCATTCCATGCTCGTATTTTATGGTTGTTTGCTCACATTTTAACATGAACTATGAAGATTTTATTGAGGACTACTACAAATTGTCAACTATGCTAAATGTTACTCTCCTCAATTTCCACCTGAACCGCATGAAGATTACTGAATCACGCATCCTAACATACCCATCTTACATCCTGATCCATCGTTGTTGAGAAAACCTGATAAACTGAAAAGTTCACGTTCACAACCAGATGGATTGGACAGAACCAGCCATTCGACAACAATGTGGATTTTGTAACCAGTTAGGACATAATCGAAGGAAGTGTCCTTCGTTACTAAGACGAGTTTCAGATAGTTAGGGATTGAAAAATAAATAATTTTGTTATTATATACTCATTTTAGTGTATATTCAATTTTTTTATTATAATTTATTGTATATTAAATTTTTTTTATTATAATTTATTGTATATTCAATTTTTTATAATAATCTATTGTATATTCAATTTTTTTTTATTGTAATCAATAAAGTTTTACATTATTCTTTACCCTCATACTTTTCTCTACTATTCAATTATAGTCAATTTTAATATATATATTTTTTAGATCATGGCTTTAAACCCAGGACCTGTTGATCCCAATGTTTTGTACAACCAGTCCATTCATCGATCATATGTTATATGGAGAGATCGTACTACTGGAGAAATATCTTGCAGGCGTTAAGAGGCATTTTGTTCACTTGATGTTCCTGCCACTGTTAGCTAACCTCCATGATGAGGCGGTATTCGTGGGGTGGAGCATGCTTGGCATGGTTGTATAGACAACTATGCAAAGCAACAAGACCTGAGGTTCGAGAGATAGTTGGGCCTCTCATACTTTTGCAACTATGGGCTTGGGAGTGATTTCCAACAATGGCTCCACAACTACCTCATGTTAATGATGCTCAGTTAGTTGGACGAGTGGTTCTTGGTATGTTGTTTTAATTCAATTTAATTTTTATATCACTGATCTAGTTAATTTAAATTCTAAATTATCGATTTAAAAATTTAGGTGGAGAGACAAATTTTGTGTGACTAAGATAACCACACATGTAGTCAACCAGTATAGATACATGTTTGATCTGCTTCAACCTGAACAGGTATATTACACTAAACCTAATTGATTATTTTATTCACATTTTGATTGTATTTGTCTTAATATTCTTTAATATAATATCTTGTGTTTTAGGTTATTTTGGAGCCGTACAAAATTATCATGCATACTTTGCCTAATTTTTGTACGAATGGTCAAAACATATGGCAGAAGATGAGTCCTCTCATATGTTTTCACATTGGTGAGTGGCATCTTCCTGATAGGGTGATGAGACAATTCGATTTTCAGCAGGATGTCCCATCGCCTTGTAATACTGAATCCGTACTGCATGATATTGACCTAAAGACTGGAGATTGGTCCGAAAAAGTTGCACATTTGGTAATGCGATGGCACTATCGTGCAAGGTTTATTGTAGTGGGGGTTTCTCTTGAACAGTTTGACATAGATGTCACTCCAGAATATATTCATTGGTATAATAATATCACAAGGCGCTACGTCACTCGTCCGAAGCAGGTGTGGGTCATCTGGTAAATGAATGAATATTATCTAATTATTTTTAATTTAAATTTATTTTAAATATTGTCTAATTGTTTTATAATTTACAGAGATCGAACAACAGTAGACTCCGTGAGGTTGCGAATGATCCGAACCAGGTTCTTGTTATATGTAGTGACAACCAAAGCTATATGGGGGAAATTCATTATATGTACAATATACCTATTGTTCCTCCACCAGCTCCTAGACGTAGAGGACCTGTTCGGAAAGAGGATGAGTTTGATGAGATTTCACATAATGTGGAAGAGTTGTCCCCTATGATGCAGACGCAGAGTCAAACTGATTATGTTAGTCCGATGATGATAATGCCAGCATTTGGTTTAGGACATTATGACTAGAGGCTAGTCCTTCGTCTTCATACGTACATGGACATGGTCGGGGTCGTGGAGAGCATAATGAATATTTATATTATGAAGCGCCTACAGAGGTACCAGAGCTACATCAAGAAGAACCTGAGCAACCTCAAGTTCGAAATCGACGACGACAACCAGCTCGACGATGACGTCCGCCTTGTAGGACACATTGATTTTTGTAATTATTTTTATATAAATGAAATATTTAATTTATATTTTTTATGAGTTATTATTTTTTTTAATTTATTCTTTTTATATATTATGAATAGCAATTATTTTGATATAGAAGCTTTTAAATGTCATTTACATAAATAACAGCATTAGATAGTCTAAATCTAAAAAGTTAGGTAAAAAAAACTTCAATATTCAAATTTACATATTTTAGATAATAATTTGGGGACATAATAAATCAAATCAACACTCAAAACCTTCACATGCAAGTCTATAAATAAGACTGTATTATTGATATAAAGAACAGAAATTTTAATCACAGTATCAATAGTTTAAAAGATTTTACAATAATGATCCTGGATTCTTTTTGTACATTTGGTACCAAGATTTTGATGGAGTTTTTTTCTTCTTTTTTTTTTAAAAAAAATTATAAATAATAATAAAATATTTTGAGAAATTGTTTTTATAAAATGGAAAATTAAAAAAAAAAAAAAAAAAAGAAAGGAAGAAAGAAAGAAGAAGGTGGAATGTGTAATAATTAAAAAAAGGAAAAAAGAAAAATTTGTACGGATATCTCGCTCTCGCTCAAAATCTTGATCTCGCTCTCGCTCTCAAACTCTCACTCTCTCAAAATCTCGCTCTCTCAAAATCTCGCTCTCTCTCATAACCTCACTCTCTCTCTTACTCTTCCTTCTTTCGTTCTCTCCTAATACAAAATTATTTTTAACATATCAAATAATTATGAGTGTTATGAGGAAGGTTTTTCGTTCTCTCCACATCAAATAATTATGAGGAAGGTCTCCGGAATGATAATTAAATAGACTCAATAATAATGTTAGGACAAAGTCGAGGGTTCAAAGTTCGACATACAAATGTAAAGGGAAAGGGGAAGATCGAGGGTTCTAAATTCGACCCATCTAGGTCGAATTTTCAACCCTTGACTTATTTATTAAAAAAAAAACAATATTTTTACAAATAGTTTGAAAACAACAATATTTTCCTAAATAGTTTCTAAAAGGACAATATCCTTTTAATTTTCCCAGTTGAAAACTATGTGATTTAGTACATTTTCATTCGCAGGAGATATATTCAATACAAAATTAGAAGTTTAGACTCATTTGATAATAATTTTATGTTTTTGAAAGTTATAGTTATTTCTTCTCTATTTTCTAGTTTTCATCTTTCTTAAAGAAATATTTAAGGTCTCATTTGGTAGCCATTTCGTTTTTTATTTTTAGTTTTTGAAATTAAGTCTATTTTCTTTCCAAATTTCTTACAATAATTTGCATTTTTCTTGAGTATGATAGTTGCATTTTTAACCAAATTAAAAATAAAAAAAATAAAAGCGACCTTTTTAGCTTTCAAATTTTGGTTTGTTTTGTTAAACTATTTGTAAAAATTAGATAACAAAGGAAGAAATTTAGAGGTGGAAGTAGAGTTTGTAGACTTAATTTTCAAAAACAAAAAATAAAAAATAAAAACTAAGGTCTTGTTTGGTAATTATTTGGTTTTTTATTTTTGAAAATTAAACCTATTACATTAATTTTTCTTACAATGATTTGCATATCTTTTAAGTACAATGGTTGAATTCTTAGCCAAATTCTAAATTCAAAAAACAACTTTTTGAAAGCTACTTTTTTTTAGTTCTCAAAATTTGACTTGGTTTTTTAAACCATTGGTGAAAAATAGATAACAAAGAAAGAAATTTGGAGGTGGAAGTAGTGTACATAGACTTAATTTTAAAAAATACTAACAAAAAAAATAAAATGATTACCAAACGAAGTCTAAATAGTTACCAAACGGAACCTAAATTTGTAGTAAGGTTCCAAAAACAAACAAGAATAGGTTTTTAAAAACTACTTTTCTTACTTTTCAAAACTTGACTTAATTTTCTTAAAACATAGATATAAAGTTGATAACAAAATAAATAAAGTTGTAAAATCAGTATGTTTAATGTATAAGTTTAGATTTAACAAAATAAAATGATTAAGAATCTAGTAACATCTAAATATGTTGAAATAGAAAGAGTTGTTAGACACTAACACCAAAATGATTCAACTTGTAAATTATGCTGTGTGTGTGTATATATCTACCAAGATTTGAAAAAGTAGTAAACAAAGTCAAATAATTATGGGGAAACGAAACGATCTCACGTTTTAGAGTAAAAAGATAAAAAGGAAAAATTCTGTCGTCATGCTCATACATGCGTAGGACTTCAATATAGCTTTGTTTAATTATTTCAACTCTATTGATTAGTTAAGCAATTTCTTTCGTTTAATTTCAATTCAATGTCGTTAGATGCTTCTCGCAATACTTACCACCTCCGCCGACTATGTGTTTATGAATGCTGTATCCCTCAATTTTGGGTTTAATTTCTATTTCTTCATTATATTTTAAAATGAGAAATTTTCATATATAGAAAAAATGTCAAACTATTTAAAAAATAATAATAATATTAATAGACACTGATAGACTTCTATCAGTCTCTATCAATAATAGACTTCTATTAGTTTTTATCAAACAATATTAAAATTTTGCTATTTTGTATAAATAGTTTCGTTTGTTTTTTCTATTTTTGAAAATTTCACTTTTAAGATGTTACACATTTAATCTTTAAGTTTTGAGTTTAGTTTTAATTTAGTTTATAGATTTCAAAATATTATAATTTAACTTTTGAGACTTGAGTTTTGTTTCAAGTTGGTGGTTAGAATTCAAGATTTTACATTTTTAACCTCAATTTTTCATTAAATACTCAATTTCTTTTATCATGGCCCATCAATTTCTATTAATTAATTAAAAACAATTATGAAGTGAAATTTTAAATATAAATTTTAAAAGTGATAAAAAAAATAGTGAAACTTAATTAATTATATATTTTTAATTCTTTTTAATTTATTAATATAAATTAACACTCAAGATGGAACATGAGTATTTTGTGAAAAAATCAAGGTTAAAAATGTAAATCTTCAACCATAGGACTAAAATGAAATGAAATGCAAATATCAATAGTAAAATTGTCACATTTTGAAATTTATAGACTAGATTGAAACCAAACTCAAAACGTAATGACTAAGTGTATAATATTTTGAAATGAATGAATCAAATATAAACTAAAGGTTAAACGAAAAAGATATTTTCGAAGAACTTATAAAAAAAACATTATATTGTGAAAGAAAGTCAACAAAGACGACATATTGTGAAAGGAAAAAAAAACTGTCCTAATTTTCTTTCCGAGGAAAGAAAGAATAAAGTGGTTTGGTTGGACGTTCCCAATTAATTTGGTCGTTTTATGAGTCTTCTTTTTCCTGTATTTCCACTTGAAGTGGGCTCAGTCTAGTCTTCATAACGACAACAAAAAAGGTCATGCACTTCCCCCTCACGTGGTCAATATTTTAAAAGACATGCTACAATAATATAATATTCCACTCAATAATGTTCCGGTCAACGAACAGTTCGGTAGGTTAAGGAATTGTGGTTGGTTGCGTCCATGTTTTTAAAAATATTTTGAAGTTTCTTTTCCTTTTTTGTGTTGTGTGGTTGAGACATACTGCAAAAAAAGATGAGTGCAGTTCAAGGAATATTTAGTTCTTTATTTACACATGTAGGCTACATATATGAAAACTCAGTAGAAAATGCAAAAACAGTAAAGAAAACAAACTTTTACAGTGCAAAATTACTGGCTGAAGCTCTATTGCCCTACTTTTGCTCTTTTGCTTCCAAAATCCGGATTCTAAAAACCACCTCAACACTGGGAACTGTAGATGTATTCAAAACAACTCGTGTCTTTTATTTTATTTAACATGGAGAGGGTTATAATGTAGATATTGATTTGTGAAAGAAAATATGCAGAAAGTAAGGAACATTAAAGTGAAAGAGATTCTGGATGTGGGGGAGGAGGACATCGAGGGCGTAGTGAATGCATTTCTGGAAGACGTGAAGAGAGGGACATGGAAGAAGGCAGGCTGGTCGGTGCTACGGATGGATTATACCGTGTCGAAACTGGCACTGAACACTTACACAAGAGTTTTGGCAAAGCGATACAGTGAGTATGGGAGTGTAAGTGTGAATAACTTTTGTCCAATGACATGTGGGAAAGGAACACACACCACCGACGCCGCCGCACTTGTCGAAGCTAGACTCGCCTTGTTGCCGCCTCACCCTTTACCAACTGCCCAATTCTTCTTCTAGGGCCTAATTATGATGTGTACCCAGAAACTCCAAATTATAGCTAAACCTCTCCATACACTTCCAACTCCTCTTTCATCCTTTTCTAGTTGGCTAAGTTGCAATATTATTCCTCTTCATAAATGTTTCACTCTTAAGAGTACAAATCCTTTATCCAATGAAAATTAGGACCGGAAGTGATCAACAACTTCAATTATCATTATTTAAATTTCCGTTTTAAATCACACGTTCACACCATCCCATGTTTCAATTTTTGTATGAAATTTTGAAGAATTTTTACTTGAAACATAATTTCAAAATGTTTACAAAAGTTCAACGGTAGTACTTTTTTAAAGAAGTAAAGGAAAAGGTTCAAGTGTATATATATTATTTATTAAAAATAATCAATCTTCTGCTCTCGTATGACCTTGTGTGTATTATTGTTTTCGAATTTTTAGTTTACATCTTTTCCTCTATTATTTTGTTTGGCCCATCCAAAGCAAGGAAAAGAATAAGAAATATCTATACATGAAATATACATAGTGCATTTTTTGTAGTACATATCTTTGTGCATTGTCCTATCAAATTGTCCAATCATAATTTGTTAAATGACAAATTTTTCTTACTTCTTCCTTGAAATATTTTAATTATTTTTTGTCTGTATGATGAGAATGTGATGTATAAATAAAAATGAGTATATCTCGAAATAGATGCACCAAACTGTTATTCTTTCCACTGTATTATTTGTATGGCATCCTTGATGATCTATTTTACTTTTTCATTCCTTATGTAACTTGTAACTCTTATAATTAGGAACAAGAGGTGATCAATAATATGTAAAATGGGACATCTTTTGAGCTTATTTTAACTGTTAATAAATATGCATCTCAAATGTATAGCTTCATTTCATTTTTTTTTTTCAAGCGTGAAATAACATCAAACATTGCCACCAACATAAATCAAACACAAAGCACCATTAATTTGTGGTTAAACTATAAAATTAATAAAGTTCAATAATGATCATGAATATCAACGTGAGCCTGACTTATTTTGTTTTTAATTAACTATTTATTCTTTTTCACCATTAAAAAAATTATTTTGTTTTTTTCGTTATTCCATTGATTTTATTTTGATTTTTATATGACAACATGAGAATGACCTACATGACATGATTGAAATGTATAATGGAACGCGTGATTTAAGATGCATATAAAGAAAGATAAAATTCAAACTAGTTTTTAATAAATGTCATATAGGATAGATATAAAATAGGATTTCAACGGTTTTTCAACCAAATTACCTACCTCAATGTTTGAGATATTAATAAATAGTGTTGATTTTTTTTACCTTAATCTCAAATTAATTAAATTTAAATAATTAATTTATTATTATTATGAGGATAATAAACCTACTTTTATTTATTAATGATTTGAGTATTTTGAATTATTTATTGTGTAGAGTTTAGAACAACAATCCCAACTTAATTTGAATTACTCAAATCGGAGTTCAAATGAAAAAGATATGACCAAACAAGCTTAACAGAAAAATACCCGAGATGATAACATGGCGGCTTATTCATTAAAGTAGACCCAATTGTAAGGTGATATGTGGAGCAATGAAGGAGAAATACATGATAGTCTTTTACTTTTTGTTGAATTTTAAAAGAAATGATTTTCTTAAAATATATATTATTATATTATTTTATATTTGTATCGAATGGCTAGTTGGGCACATGAGCTTTTGCTTTTTATTGAGTTTTTAAAAAGATAAGGAATTTAATATTATTTTTTTATTTGTGTCCAAGGATTAGTTTATTTAAAAAGGAAAAACCTCCACCATTGATTTTTCTTTTTCAAGATCTAAAGGCTCCAATTGAATTTAGTTTTTACCTTTTCACTCTCTTTTTAAACTCAACTTATTCTCCAACTTTTCATAATTTTCAATCATCTCAAAAAATACAAAGCTCCCATTGTTGTTCTCTCCAAGCTTCAATTTTATTCTTTTCATCTTATTCTTGAGAGAGATTCATGTATTGTGAGGAATGATTTGTTGTGAGTTTAACATTTGTAAAATCACTCTATTAAGAGAGTTGTAAGAGTGATCTTTAACATTTACAAACATTTTATAAAGGTTACTCTTGATCATGAAAAAGAGCCATCGTAACGATTTGATCCTGATCCATGAAAAGGATTGAATTTGCTCTTGAATTCGCAAAAAGAGCGGTGTAACAGTTAGACTCTAATCCGTAGAAAGAGTCGATGAGATCCTTATTCAAAATCCTAAGAGGTACTTGGAAAAGTAGATGTAAGTCAAGTTTGACCGAACCACTATAAAAAAATTTTATGTTCATTTCTTTACCCTTATACTACTTTAATTTTACAATTAATGTGTTATTATAATTTATTACATAAAATTAATTGCAATATTTATTCTTAAAATTAATTGCTCATGGTTGTATATTTTGATTGTTATTTCTTAAATTTCTACATTCATTATGAATCTTGTTACTAGAATCCAATAGAGTACTTTAGAGTAACATTATTAACTTCTTGATTATTTTGGATTGAATTTTTTGATTACTTGTTAGCTTTTTAATTGGATCCACTTAAAGAAAATTTTAATTAATAGAGAGTTTTAATTAGTTTGATTAAACCATTTCTAGTTGCTATACTGATCTTACTGAGAGATCCAATCATCATCTTTCTTTAAAATGTATATTCACATGGCAAAAGAATTTAATTTATAAGTTTAGTCTATTGAGTTTTAAAAAATTATATCTAGATGTTCCTAACATTTTATTTTAACATTTTATAAGTCTCTAAATTATTTTATAATTTTTAAAATTCATAAATTTGTTAAACATTAAATTGACTTCACAATTAGTGTTAAGATCCCACTTTAAAAAAATCGAAGGACTTTATATTCTTTATAAGATAGATAAATTATTTTTCTTATTACCAATTGATTTTGAGATTAAACCTCATGTTATCTAATAACTTGTTAAAATTATGAGATTTTATTATATTTTATATGCGAGATATATTCAATACAAAATTGAAAGTTTAAACTCATTTAATAATAATTTTTTGTTTTTGAAAATTACGATTATTTCTTCTCGATTCAAGATCCATTTGATAACAATTTCGTTTTTTGTTTTTGAAAATTAAGTCTCAAATTTCTTATAATGATTTACATCTTTCTTGTGTATCATGATTGAATTCTTAGCTAAATTCCAAAAACAACAACAAGTTTTTAAATTTTTTTTTTTTAAATTTTTAAAATTTGACTTCAGTTTTTTAAAATAGGGATAAAAAGTAAAGGTGTGAAGTCAAATCTACTATCGAACTGTAGATGCTTTTTCCAACTCATCTCATACATTATTAATCCTTGCGAACTGTACATGCTTTTTCTAATAACTCATCTCATACATTATTAACCATACAACTTATCCCATTTCTAAACATGGTTTCATTAAACAAATCGCCAGAGTTTCAATCATAAAACATACATACAATAGTACCATATATATATATATATATCAAAATACGTCAAAATAAACCACTCACAGTTTTATTCCAGCTCCTTGTGGATCCTCAGCTACTTCAATCTCAATTGGACACTAGGCATTGGGCGCGTATGGGGGCGCTGATGGCGACACTGGTGCACAGGTGGGTCTTGGGCGCACACACAAGGGTTGCAGCGGCACGTTGGCGTGCGTTGATGGGCGGTAGGAGGCGCGCACTGGGGCTAGGCGTTGAGTGCTGTGAGACACATGCTAGCAGGACGCAAGGCGCTGGCCATCAAACGCAAGGAATGCGTAGAGCGTTGCTGGCGTGCGGGCAAATGCACTCTAGGCGAGACGTGCGGAGGCAGAGATGCGTGGTTGGGCGGTGGGCGCACAGGGCTGGTTCTTCTTCAACCTCCTGCCAACCAGCACTCTGCTTCACCTCTATTTTTCAGCATCTTCCGTTCTAATTTCTTCCATTCCGACCAAATTCAACCCAAATAACTTACATATAACTTCAAACAACCTTTAAATTTACTAACCTTAAGATTTGAGGCCACGAAAACTCCTCTATAACTCACGATCAGCTCAGATTTTCGCACTGCTCTGTTTCCATCAATTTTTCGATTAGCCTTAATTCTTCTTAAATTTGTTCAACTTTCGGACTTCCAATCTCTTCAGCAGCCTCAATAACACTTCTTCCCTCATTCCTTTTTGCAAATTTACAGGGTTTGCACGAGTACAAACCGACAACACCGTTTCTTCAACAAATTATTTTCTTCCAGCTCCTGCTTTCTTCATTTGAACGTGGCTTCAGCTCCCTTTTCTTCACTTACTTCAGTTGAAAACTAAATTAAAGTAATTTTAAAAGAATTTAGTTGAAAACTAAATTTAACTTCCCCTTGAATTCTAATCCAAGTTTTTCCTCTCTCTCTCGGCTACACCCTCAACCTCCTCATAATTTTTTAACAATTTTCCTTTTCCTTTCCAATTCCTCCTCTCACCAACACTTCGCATACATATTTTTTCTAACTTAATTTGTCCCTTTAATAACAGAATTTAATTTAATTAATGTTTTAAAATTGATTTTAACCAACAACTCAAATTTTCTCTCCATTATTAAACTTAATTTAATTGAAGGAAAATTTTAAACTATTTACAAAAAATAGTAAAAAAAAAAAAAAAAAAAAAAAAGAAGAAAACACTAACAAACACTGATAGCGTCGGATAGATTTCTATCTGCATCTATCAACGATTGAAACTGATAGAAATTGATAAAAATCTAAAATAATTAAATTTTACTATTTTGTGTAAATAGTTTCTCTTATTTTTCTATTTTTTAAAATCCCCTTTAATTAAATCCATCATAGATCACTTTATTCCATACTTAACACTTTTTCTTTTCTAAATAATTTAGCTTATAATCTTAATTTTCACTCAATTCATCCTAAATCATTTAATCCTCAAAATATAGGTCTTAGGATTTGCACTACTACAAATTTGATCTTTGTTGATACGTAAAAAATGTAAAAGAATTGTCTATGCTGATGAACAGAAAACGTTAAGAAAACCAACATCAAGAAAGCTTGACCATCAAGAACACTGATTTTGTTGACGACCAAAAAGTCACCAAAAAACCTTATGTTGACGTTTTCAACCATAAGAAAAAAGGTACGTTGATGTTTTTTGCCCATCAACTATATGGAAAAAAACAAGAAGAAAATCATTTTGTTTATACTTTTCAAACGTCGAAGGTAATATTAACATTTTTTATCCATCAACTATTTTTTTAGAAACGTCCAGAAAACTCTTTTTATTGACTTTTTTTGCTTGTCAAAAAAACTATTTTATTGTCCATCAATACATGTTTATATTGACGGGTTTTAAGTGTCAATTATACAATTTTATTGACGTTTTTTTATCCATCAACTATATCAATTTGAAAATAATAATAAAAAAGAAAGATATGAGTCATTAGGACCCTTTATATGCAATCTATAATCGACCCCAAACATGCTTTGAACTTGAAATTTGTATTATTACAATCAAAATATAATTAATAGTTTCCAACTTGTATTTTACAAAGAACTAACAAATGTCAACTTCACAAAACTAACAAAATTTTTGAATTATCCCGAACCACCGGTTACAAAACCAACTAACAATCCCCATACCCAACCACAATACTCATCATTGCTTCTAGAGATATTGCACAACCATCAACTCTAAAACTCAAGTGTTTCCTTAAATTTGAGAAATACTTCATTCTTCTACCCTTGAAAATGAGGATAACATTTGCACCAAGTTCAAATAGGGGATAGAACTTTTTGGCCTAATCAATAGTGGTAATCTGGAGGGAAAAAAAGTAATTGATTTAAATGATAAAATATTGAAAATATTTTCAAGTATAACAAAATGTTACTATCTATCAGTGATAGACAATGATAGATCACGATAGACATCTATCATCAGACGATAGACCGTGATAGATAGTAATATTTTGCTATATTTGTAAATAATTTACCCAATTTTTTAAATGTGAAAACACAGAAAAAAAGGCAATCGAAGAAAAGAATTAATGAGGAAATCCTCTCAAGCTCCAATTGCTAAACATTGTTGATGGTTATTTTGGCCACAAATATATCCAATTAAACCTAACCATACACAATTAGAACATTAGCTTAAGAACTAAATAAATATCAGGAGACTTAAAGCAATCCAATGATTGGTATATGCAACTTCAGGAGAGAAAACCTATATGTACCACAAAACACAAATGCAACATACGCTCATACGCTCGAAACGTATTCCATTGGAACCAGCAGAAGTAAAATCATAAGTAGTCAACCACATCATAAATAACAACATTTATATTCTTGAAATAGAATCGATTGATAAAGTTTTTGAAAATTTACCAGATCGGTAAATCTTTAGAACAAAACAGAAACTACCACACTTCCCCACAACTCAATCGTCACATAAAACAAATAAAAGTTCCAAAAGGTTTAGCTAAGATTAAAAATTTAAAGATCTATTAGACAATTTTAAAAGTCTAAGAGATTTAATAGACGTGTTTAATAATCTATTTCAACATATTGCTTCCTTCAATAATGACTCCACTAGAAGATATAATCAGGTAAATAGAAAACTGGAGAGATAACCAACAAATTTGTAAGGACCCAACATAACGTTCATCTAAACCCAATTACATAGCATAACTAAATTTCACTAAGTATTCCACTTCAACAGTCCAAATTTAATAGTGTTTGGACCTTGTTCCCCGTGAGCAGAGGGGTCATAATCCAACACCAACAAAATACGAACCCTGTCAACAGAAGGAACGTTGATAACCTTTACGTGAGTCCATCCCTACAAATGGTGCAAAGATGCAATTAGAAAGAGATCCAAAAAGACACTGGAGAAACATAAAATGTTGGGTGTTACCTTAAATTGGATTCCACATGTGTACTTCTTGAAAAATGCTTTAGGTCCATCCAACTCCTCTCTCTCCACTTCTCTGCAAAATAATTATAGAATTGCAAATACACCAACATTTTGCAAAACTGAAAACAAAACTAGCTTCCAAACTTCATCTTTAGATATCAGGCATAGAAATATCTATTGGACCGCTGCCAGTGTAACATCCAGACTTTCACGAGAGTACATGAGTTGGAGGATGAACTCATACTTGAAGTTTTGGAAGTAAAATTTTTGGCTAAGTTTTGGGAGATAAGATGAATGCATGGTCCAAGATAGAAGAAGGAATTTGAACTAAGTACTAAGTAGGTAAGAAATAGGAATTAGCTTGAATGAGTTACCTAAGGTTAAAAGCATAATGGGAACTATAGGAGCCTTGAACGCATGCTTTGACAAAATAAGGTTCACTTGGATGAATATTAGGACAAGATGGACCATCTTGGGCACATAAATGAACCCATCTGGGGATGTCTAGGGTTAGATGAATGCATAGGGAAATAATTAGTTAAGTGTTGGACAACCATGCGTCGAACTATGCACAACTAAGTGAAAAAATTAGAGAAGGATGCATAGAAGGTGGAATGGACGCATAGAGAGCTAGGTGGGTCCATTTTGGGCACATGAAGAGCAAGATAAAACATGGGAAACCATTGAGGAAGAAGTTGCACCAAGCAACCCTACGAAATGGTTGAGGAACGTATACCTTGAGGAAGAGCATGCTAGGATGCATAGGTCATTGTTAGGCCACTTGGAAAAGTCACTTTGAGAGTAAAACCTCAAGAGAATGGCCTTGGAAACACAAACCAAGGGTAATATGCATTGGACACCCTTATGGACGCATAGATGGAAGGTTTTGACGCGAATAGGGATGTTGGTGAAGATACCATACATTGACTTGAATTCTTGGGCATTAAGGATCAAGTTGACAGCAAGGTGAGGTACAAGACTCAACCAAATAAAGTCAAAAAGGTAGAGGCCTAGGAGAGCATGCAAAATGTTGAAGGACCACTTCAAGAAGAGCCATGCGTTGGGACTATGCATGGTGTAGACACTTAAGCCTTGCATGCAAGTAGAAGGTGTCAAGAAGCCTCGTGTTGGACCTTACATGGTGATAACAACTGGAGTCTTGCATGAAGGGTAAGTGTCATGCGTTGGGGGCTTGAGGGGATGTTGAGGATGGTTTCCTATGACATATAAATACTCCAAGGAAGTCTCATATCACCTCAAAACTCAAACTTAAAAGGGGTATGTTGGAGAGAATTAAGGTTTGGAGGGAAGGCATATGCATTGAAATAGAGTAGCCATGCGTTGGGAGTGGACCACCATACGTCCAATTTGATGTCCAGGCGTTAGAAAGTATAAACTAGGCGTCCAACATGGCTATGAAAGGCAACCCTACGTCCAATTGACCTAAGGAAGACCTATCCTGCGTCCATAGTTATCCTGGATTGATCCAAGGCCTGGTTTCATGTCTGTTGGGTTGGTAAGTTAAGTTTAGGGACAAGAAGGTATTCTAAGGTTATTCTAGCTCTAAACATGAGATTCTAAGTTAATTTTAGGCTATTACAAGCTCGGAACCCAAGAAGAAACAAGGAAGCCAGGGAGCTTGTGGAAAAGAAAACTCTCTACTAGGAAACTGTGAGTGGTATTTCCTTAAATGTTGCTAATTTCCATACATGTATGTGAAGTTTGTAGGGTGATAAATAATAAATCGCACGGGATGGTTAGGGGGTCTCAGGGCTTAGTTCTTGAGCCTGTGGCAGATTTGCGTGGTATGGTTAGGGGGTCGTAAAGACCTAGTTTCTGAGCCTATGAGAAGCACCTCGGGTGGGATGACGGGTCTAGTTTCTGAGCCCATACGAGAGCAATGTGCACATAGGGAAGTATGACTAACTGTCTACTGTGTGTATAGGGATAGCAATAAATGGATACGTTCAAGCTTGAGGTTTGACATGAAGGAAATCGGACATGAGGATTTCCATGAGCAGTGGAATGATCGTTCCAAATTCTAATTGTATTTGAACATACACAATTACAATCAAGAAACAGAAACATACTGGTCATGCATAAAATGAAATTACAGCATGGTGCTTTACATAAGGGATAACAAGACATACCTTTGAAGACTCATCTTCAAACATCCTCGATCATGAACGCTCGAACAATTAGCACAACTACAAATCCAAACGCTCGAACACTACGAACTTAACACAACATGATCACAGCAATCATGAATACAACGAACTCCAAGACTACGAACACAGCGAACGACCTCCAAAAACCTCAAACTATGTCGAGTTAAGTACGACACCACCACAATGGCTACCTTGGTATTCTCGATGTGAGAATCCATAAGTGTAGGCTCTGTATGGACTTGGTTAGAGGAAGAGATTGGAGGAACAATCGTGTAAACGATTGAGCAAGTGGGAGATGACAAAGTCTATTGTATAGGCGATGCCCAATCGTTTAACAAAAGCTATGCGATTATTTAGCAAAAGCTTTGCGATCGTTTAGCTATCGGCCAGCTAAGTGAACTATCATGTAGTGTCACTCCACGATCGTTTAGTCTCTCTTCAGTTATCGTTTAATGAATCTAATTCACTTAATAGTCTTTCCATAAGTAACTTGTCGAGAATAGCAACTTTATCAAATCTACTAAATTTAGGAAAAAAAACATTTTTCCTTTTATCTCACAGTTATCATGAAACCACCAATAACCTTCCACTCAATTGGTTATTAAAGAAAAAAAGACAATTACTCAATAATTAATATTATTACAAATACTGTTGGGATTGGTGTCCTAATTCTCCTGGAGTTTCGTTGTTTTGTAAAGATACACATTGTTTAATGAATAAAATAAGTGTTATTTAATTATGGCCTTTACTCATATCCAATAAACAAAGCTCCTTGGTTATCTTATGTGAACTTAAGCATGTATATGTGATATACAAGTGAATCATGCCTTAAGTGGTAACCTAAATAGGTCTGTAGTATAAGGATTAAGGTGGGATACCTGATCCTGGTGACACTACGGATACGGCCCGCTTTGTAGAGGTTTGCAAGTGTTGTAAACTACTACAGATGATAGATTCTGACCATTCATGTGGAGACGTGCGAGCGGGGGTGTCCTATACAAAGAGTTTGTATAAGACTTGGACCACGAGATGACTAGACTCTATATATGACGCCATTGATACTAGAGACTTACATCTCACCTAAACGACCATAGATGACTTTACCACAATCTTGAGTGTTTTGGGAACTCCTGCCTTTGAGAGTGGTCCTTTGATTAGTATAGGTGAGAGTGGCCAGATTGCCAACTCAACATGCCAATCTTTTTGGGGACTTGTCTAATCTAGGAGTTGGAAACTCAATCCACAAAATGGAATTCACTTCTTTCCTGAAGCAGGGATAAGTAGAGAGATTGCTCCCTTAAGGGTTGATTCCGGGGCTTGAACATAGTGGCCACAACTTCTCTTTGGAAGAGAGGACTCAGTCATCGTAGAACTATGACTTATGTTCATTAGAGGGATCAGTGGTACTTAAGAAGTTAGATGTAACTATAGGGACATAACGGTTATTGGTCGAGCTGTACTTACGAGCGATCTGTGAAGGGTTGTCGTACTGCTGATTGGTTAAGATAGACACATAATATATCTGTGGTAAGGAGAGTTCAGCTTTCAGTCTTTAGTGGAGTGCCTGACAGTTAATGGATGGTGGATCTCATGACTAAAGAGTTTAGTCAGTTATTCACGTACTGTTGGAGCTTCGAGCTACAGGTCTATAAGGTCCCCTTGGTAGCTCAATGAATTCAGTTGAGGATCAGTTCTTGGTGTTGATTTGAAATGTTCAAATTGACAAGAGGTATTTTAATTATATATGATATAATCGGTATGATGTATGAGATATATCTAGTGGAGGATTGATGTAAATGATATTTACATTAAGTACCATGGAATAAAAAAAGAACTATGGTTTATATGTTTCATGAGATGAAATATTAAAACTATAGGTTATAAATATAGTATGATGAGTTGGTTATCATTTATTTATAATAATATTAATTATTGGATAATTAATTCTTTTTCTCTAATAACCAACTGAGTAGGAGGTTATTGGTGGTTCATGGTAACCGTGAGATAAAAGGAAATCTTTTTTCCTAATTTTAGTAAGTTTTTTGGCAAAAATTGTTTTTGAGATCTCTCTTGCAAAAGGAAACTCACGGAAGCTTGTCAAGTAAATACAGATTTACTAAGGGACAGCTTGAGTGAAGTAAACGATCGTGTAGTGTTTTGTAGGCGACATACACTAAGTTAATTGGGCATCGACCTATGCGATAGGTTTTTGTCTTCTCCCACTTGCTCAATCGTGTACACAATTGTTCATTCCTCCTTCGTCTACCTCATACCAAGTCCAAACAGAGCCCCCCCTTTGGATTCTCACACCGAGAATACCAAGGTAACCTTCTTGGTGGTGTCATACTCAACTCGATACCGTCGAGATTTTATGGAGGCCGTTCGTGTTGCTGGGGAGTTTGTGAACGAGGCGATCACTGAGGACGAGCGCAAGGTATTTGTGCAGTGTTGTGGTTGTGTTGTTCGATTGTTCGAAGTTGTTATGTTCGAGCGTTCGTGAACAAGGAGCGTAGAAACGAGTCGACAAATGTTCTAGTGTTTATCCTTGTTCATTTGTATTGTTCATGCTGTAATTTCTATATTGATTGATAACTGTATGTTCTGTTTACGACTATAATTTGTAAAGTTCATTCATGATTGTAATTTGGAATGATCTATTGTATAGACTTTACTACTCGATCGTTTAGAAAGATGAAACATATTGTATAGACTTTAGTACTCGATCGTGTAGCAACGAGTAAACAAGTAACTATCGCATAGTAAACTCGTAACTCGATTGTGTATGCTCTCTATGATATCGTTTAGTAAAATACTTTTACTTGATAAACTTTTTGTGATATTATTCTGAATGAATCATCATCTTAATTTTGGAAAATAATTTTTCTTCTATCTCACAGTTACCATAAAACTTCAAGTAACCTCCCACTCAATTCGATTATTAGAGAAAAAGAATAATTAATTATCATATAAATCATATTTATATTTATAACTTATAGTTTTAATATTTCATTATATGAAACATATAAACTATAGTTCTTTTTCTATTTTATGGTATTTAATATAAATCATATTTATATTAATTACTCCAGTTAATGTATATAATACATCATATCAATTATATCACATATAATTGAATTTTCTCTTGTTAATTTGAACACTTTAAATTAACCCAAAATCTGATTCTCAACTTGAACCCATTGAGGTGCCAAGGGGACCTCATGGACCTATACCTTGAAGATCCAACAGTACGTGAATAACTTATTAAACTTTCTAATCACGAGATCCACCATCCATTAACTGTTGGTCACTCCACTAAAGACCAACAGCTGCATCTTCGCACTACAGATGTATTTTTATGTTCATATGACCCTTCACAAATCGCTCATAAGTACAACTGGGCCTATTCACCATTTTGCCCTATGTAGTTACATCTAACTTCTTAAGTACCACTGATTCATCTAATGAATAATAAGTCATAGTCCTACTATGACTAAGTCCTCTCGGGCCAGGAGAGGGTGTGGTCACTATGTTCAAGACCCGGAATCAGCCCTTAAGGGAGCAATTTATCTACTTATCCCTACTTTGGGGAAAGAGTGAATTCCATCTTGTGTAGCTAAGTTTCCAGCCCCTCAATTAAACGAATCCCCAAAATGGTAGGCTTGTTGAATTGGCAATCTAGCCATTCTCACCCATACAAATCAAATGACCGCCCTCATGAGCAGGAGTTCCCAACTCACTCAAGATTAAGGTCATATCACCTATGGTCATTCTAGTGAAATGTAAGTTTCAATTATCAACAGTGTTATATAAAGAGACTAATCATTTCATGGTCCGGTCTTATACAAACTCTTTGTATAGGATACCTCTGCTCGCATGTCTCCACATGAATGGTAAGGATCAGACCATTTGTAGCACTTTACAACAATTGTAACATCTACAAAGCGGGTTGTCCCTAGTGTCATTAGGATAAGGTATCCCTCATTTATCCATCTACTATAGACCATTTAGGTTATTACTTAAGACATGATCCATTTGCATGTCTCCACATACATGTTTAAGTTACATGAAATAACCACGGATCTTAGTTTATTAGATTTTAGTAAATGCTTATAAAATAACATTTATTTTATTAATAACAATATGTTAAGTGTTTACAAACTATGAGACTACCAGAAGAATTAGGACACCAATCCCAACACCCATAATCATAACAAAACCATAAGGGAGTATGCTTCACCAAATCTTTGCGACTTCTCTACAGGAATTATGTGGCCGACTTTTAATAGAGCCAGATTCAAAATGAAACCAATAATGCTTCAAATGATCCAGACTATTGGTCAGTTTGAAGGATTTCAAGGGGAAGATGCTCATGCACATCTGAAGATCTTTTAGAGATTTTTAATATATTCATCATCCCAAACATCACTCTTGAGGAATTGAAATTGTCACTCTTGCCCTTCTCCCTAAAAGAAGAAGCTAGACAATGGGTCTACTCTCTGGAACCTGGTGAAATAACCACGTGAGAACAGATAGTGGAGAAGTTTATGAAAAAGTATTTTCCTCCCAGGAAGAACGCTAAGTGGCAAAGGGACATTAAAAATTTTGAGCAAAGAGATCGAGAAACTCTCAGTAACGCGTGGGGATTCAAGAAATTGGTAAGGAATTGCCCGCATAATGGAACAGATTCAAGATACACTTGAAGAAAAGTTCTTCAAAGGTAAAGTCTCTCATCCTTTGTATTTAATTCAAAGCATGCTGTAATTTATGATTTAATGCATAATCTGTTTAGTATGACTGTAAATGTATGAGTTCTTTCATAATGGAGTTTGGACGATCCATTTCCGCTCATAGGTCCTCTGTAATTAAAGATCCTTCAAACATTTCAACCTGAATAGTTAGAATAGGCATTGTCTGTTCAAATACATCTTTGCAGTTAGATTGTGATGTTCCATATTCCATATATACAGTTTAGGTTATAGACGCACGCAAAAGGATATACCACATTTTCATGTAACCACTTCTACCCAAAATAATTGTAACGAGAGAAAAGATGTGATTGTTTGTTCAAATATATGTCTATCATTAGATCATGAAATTTCATGTCTATGGTCTGCATCACACCCGTATAGAAAAGAACACACAACTTCAGGTATAATTACTGACAAAGAGATTTACTATCACTTGCAATCTCTACTAATCAAATAATATTTATAATTAACATAACCAACAACTTAGACTACTAGGTAGCACAAGCGGTAAGTCTTAGGTCGAAGCATAAAGAGCCTAAGATAAAATCTCTTCTAAGCTAAATTTGTCTTTGAAAAGCAGTAAAAATAGGGAGTTTTGTATTTGGTTTGACAGAAAAAACTAAATGCATAATTTAAAATGTGGAAAAGTAAGATAGATTGAGAAAGAGTAAGGACAAATACAAGATTACCTTCGCCGATTTGGAGACCGTTTGGCTTTTTATGAATCTAATCATCGATTAATCATGCAAACATTCAAAGACTAACTAATTCTCACGCCTAATCGAATGTAGGGATAATCCCGATAAACTCCCAGTGGAAAATCAACATGCCATTGATTCTTAAATTAACCAAGCTTATAACTGAGGCTACTTAGTTAATTTCATTAAGTTCTTGGATTAATTAGAACATTAAACAAGAATGGTTAATTCTAATCTAATGTATTTCTAATCTTTAGGTTTCGTTATCAATTAGGTGATCCTAGAAGTCTAGCAATCAAGCCATAATTCTAGCTAAAACCTATTGCTGTTGAAATTAAGAATTTGATGCAATAACAGACATCAAAATCATACATAGCTAGAGAGAACGAACATACATGCAATTAAGTCAGCAATTTAATCTACTTATACGCTCATTCTTGAACTTAAAACAGAAAGAGGAAATCAAATAAGAAACAGAAAGATCCAAGGAGTTCTTAAAAATCTCATAGAATTCAAAAAAAAAAATCCTACAAGCCTAAAAACCCGACAATTTGGCCTTCAAACTTTAATCGAATTCGAATCATCATGCCAATATTTATGAGTTAAGATCAAAATACAAGGTAATCACATGAGTTTTGGCCTAAAATGGCCAAAATCAAGCTAATAGCTCTCAAAATCGGCCTAAAATACTCTTCCCTTAACCTATTGCGAATTGAAAACTATTTATAAGAGCGCTGCTATACTTGGGAAGAGCGTAGCTGTGCTCTGCCTTTTTTTCCATAGCGCCTCCCTCGAGTGTAAGGGCGCTCATTGCAACGCTCGTCATCATTCGTTTAGACGTGCACGCTATTCTTCCATCAACTTACGCAATGTCATTGTGGTTCAAGGTAGCGCCACTATGCTTCCATAACTATTGCATTATGCCTTTGAGTGCCGAGTGTAGCGCATAGCTAGCACAGCTAGCACAACTATGCTCCCACCAAGGGGCATTTTTGTAATTTCTTCTTCTTTTTGACGATTGATGCTCCAAAGCTCCTGTTTTTACTCTTTTTGATCCCGTTGTAGCTCCAAATGATTGTTCTACCTTTTAATTGTTCAATACCTACAAAATAGAATAATAAATGTATAAAAATCCACAAACAAACCTAAATTAAGTTAAGAAAAATAACACTTTTATGGTGCTATCAATTACCTTGATCCAAATAATTGTAATGAAATATAATATAGGAATGATTAAAATATGTAAGGGTAAAATTGGGATGTTAATATTGCCTCCAAATAAACCCCTTTATATATATATATAGTATAGATCTTCCATTTTTCAAAGTTTTCTCTTTTATTTGTTGTTTTCTGTTTTACTTTTGATCGTTTTTGTTTTTATTTTTTAAGCTAATTTTATAATATAATATTTTAATTCTTTTCAAAATATATTATATTGCAACTATTTCATTTCCAAAGAAAGTTTAAATTTAATTAACGATTAATTATGGTTAAATTATAAAATGAGTCACTCAACATCCATGTTTGTTTGTATTTAGTTCATCAACTTTAATTTTGAGCTTTTGGTTTTTTTTTCCTACCAATTTTTTTATTCTATGTTTAAATAATTAATGGAATAGTTAGATTATCAATTTAGGGTCCATTTATATATATATTATATATTTTTTCATTTATAGATACTTATTTAAGCATTTAGAAAGTCAATTCAAACACACTCTTAGTTCATAAATATATGGTGTTTGTTTCCATCCTAAGTCCAACTTTTATTTGGGACAAGAATTTAGGAAGCCAAGACTTTCTACACTATTTCCCATTGGTTTGAACATTATATTTTTTTTTCTAATTTAATTTAAAAAGTTTATCGGCCAACTTTCGAACACCTCTGGTGATCGTTGTCGACCATCTTTGATCACCACTCTTGGCAATCCTGCCGGCAAACCGGCCACCTATTCTAGCCAAATTTCAACCACTGCCGACCAACTTCAACTGCAACCTTTGGCGATTGCGTCGGCCACCTCCAGTCGCCACTTCTGATGACCATACCAGCGAATTTTCAGCCACCGACTTTGGCCAAATTTCTGCCATCACTGACCAACTTTGGAAAATATTAATAAAAACATTTTTAGTGTATAACAAATCAAACAAACATATATATATATATAACTTCTAAGAAAGAGTTGCCAAACACATGTATGTTTTTATTTTATGGAAATCTTTTAATCAAAAGTGTTTAAATAAAACAAATTTTTTTAAATTATTTTTTTCTAAGTCATTCCAAAGAAGCCATTGGTTTAATTACAATAATATCTTTTTAAAATACATTTTCCCTTTCTTCTAATTATTTTTTTCATTTGGAGTTTTTTAATTTTAATTATTATTATTAGATAATTTTTTTTAGTTCTCTCTTTCCTTCTTTATTCATATGTTTCCTTAATTTTAGAATATTTCATTTATATTCTTCTATTTCTCCTATTTGTAAATTGACCATTATAATAAACATCCTTATATGCTTCTTTTTGTGTTATTATTATTATAGACACATTTTTAATAAAAAAAATCAAATAGTAAGTAGGGCTAGGAAGTAAGTTGGACTAGATTTTTGTGTAAAGTATAACCCATTAGATTGCAATTGCTAATATTTATTTAAGTTGCATGTTTAGAAAACCATCATTTAAATTAGTTAAAGTCGCAAAAGTATATATAGCATTTTATTTCAAAATCTAGTAAAATCAAAATATCAAAATATTAAAACAATAAATGAAATAAAATTATAATTTTAGTAAAACTCTATTTCAATTTTTTTTTTTTAAAAAACAAATATTCTTCTAAATTTTTTAGATTATTTTTAATTTAACCATATTAATAATTAAGATGAAAAATTTAAACTAATCTAAAATCCAACCACTAATTAAATTTAAGAAAATATTTCACAATCTCAATATTTATAAATCTACACTCCATTCAGAAACTTCTTAAGCTTGTCCAAACACAAGATTCTTAAATTCAAACTTTCAAAACTTACATTTCAAACATAATTTTCTTAAATCTAGGCTATCGAAACCTTTCAGTCTAACCTTCAGCTCAACATTCCAAGGTTTAGCATTCCAAATCTACACACCAAACACCCTTAAATTTATGTATATTTGGTCCCAAATCAAGATAAATTTAGAGATCAAATTTGCAATTTAATCCGAATAAATACTCGACTAAAATTAAATTATTTTTAAATAAAAGAAGTTGCAATATACAATATTCTTTTTAAAGATTGAAATATTATAATATTCAATTAGCTAAAAACAATTGCAATTATCTTATTTCAAAAGGTTAAAAAAATAAATAGAAGAAGTAAAAGAAAAACCGAAAAAACAACAAATAAAAAACAAGGTAAAAAAATAGAAAAAGGGTAAAAACCAAAAAATTGAAAATTTACTGACTAAATCTGTAATTTAACCAATGAAATAAATTGTAGCATAATATATTTTCTTAAAAAATTGAAACATTATATTATTAAATTGACTTTAAAACAACCCATTGAAAATGTAAAAAAAGAAAAAAAAGGAAAAAGAAAAAAGAAAAAAACAAAATAAAACAAACAAACAAACAAACACAAAAGCACAGAAGAAAAATGGAAGATATTCTTGGAAAAGACGAGGATATGCAAAAATATATATAAAATAAAAATAAAAATAAAAATTGTGTAATAAGATTAATATCTATTATATAATTATAATAGGTTTTACAAAACATTATTAATAAAAGAAAAATTGTGTGTAACCTAAGCATTGGTGAGATTGACAGTCAAACAAAGGCCCAAGGGCATATTTGGGCAATGGCAGACCCATATTAAAGGCGGCCCAATAGCTTCAAGCTGCAAATTTCAAAACCTTCCAGCTCAGACCGATTGTGGTCATCCGAATCTGCACGTCAGGACTCTCAGGCGACAGTCGAGCAAATCCAGTAGAAGCGACGCCATTAGGGTTTTGCCTTTCATCCTAATCCTCGAGGTTTGAAGATTACTTTGTCCGGATTGATTCATGATAACCTGTTAAATGATGCGTTAAGATATTTGTAAATTCTTTTCTGCTTTGTAATTTCTCGACGAAAAGATTACTATGTTCTTCTAAGCACGGGGTCGATCAGAACTTCGATTTTTTCTTTATGGTTTGCTAACTTGTCTGATCATGGCGTAGAGTTTAGTTTCTTTCATCAATGTCTGAATTTTTATTATTTATTATTGATGGTAAAGAAAACTCAGGAAATGTAAACGCTAGCTAGTTTTATGCCGAGTTGAACCAACCTACTTGGCGCTTGTCGTTTGCACTTGTATTTTAAGACCAGTGTGATAACCATTTAGTTTTTGACTTTTGGTTCATGAAAAATTAAGCCAATTTCCTCTGAATTTCTTACCATGTTTGCATCTTTCTTAATTTAAAGAAGCAAAAACAAGTTTTTAAAACTACTTTTTTTGGTTTTCTTTACTGGCTTTTTTTTTTTTTCTTTTTTTTGAAACATTGGTAAAAAGTAGATGATAAACTAAGAACAAAAAATCAAATAGTTACCAAATGAGCCTTAAGAAATTTGCTGTTACAATAATGTATTAATATTTAATATCACACAATGAAGCAACAATTGTAATCTGTGAATCTGATACCCAGTATAACTGTGGGTGGTCAACGTTTTAATGCAAGAAACCCTTTGTAAGAACCACCTTATTTGAACAGTATCGATAGAAATAGGTGGGTTGCATATTGGTTCCCTAGAGCTCTAAGATACCCATAGTTAGAAGCAAAATACATGCCATATCAAACAAAGTCTTAGATGCTTCCCCATGAAGTTTTTGCACAAGAGTTTGATCATTTGTCGAACCCAATCCTGGTGCCTGGTTCATATGGACTATGCAGTATCCAATTTTTAGTGCCAACCAGTTGGCAAGAGCAACAGTAAGAACCATCCTAGTGGTACTAGCTTGGAGTACGATATTGAAGGTCTGACAATGATCAACATCCAGTGATTAAAAATCTTATCTATTAACTTGACCTTTTAATGAGCTTCTGCCCCATCTGGATATCTCTTCATTTTAAATATCCGTTTACACCTTGCAACCTTAGATGAGAAGCTTGGTTGGCAATAACTTGGACGGCAACAAATTTCTCAGGAAGTTACCTATATCCATAGATATACCATTCGCTGTGGAATCCATTTAGTCTCCCAGGGTTTTGTGCTTCCCGACGATTTATAACCATTCTGTTTCTTGAGGTACCCATGCCTACTCTTTCCTTCACTCGTACATTTAATCCTCTGCTACCATCTTAAGAAAGCAGATATATTGATGGAAAGATCACTCGTAACCATTTTGTTTTTTGTATACTCGTAATTTATTGGGCTTTACATGATAGACCCAAGTATTGCCTAATGGTCTAACAAATTAGAACTTAATGAAATATAACCAGCTAATTGTGTCTACTACAACTAAACAGAACCAGATGAACAGATATTCCAAACAAAACCATCTAAAGTCATTTATATTTCAGTGGCGTTCTTGGAGATGTCTCATTTTCTCCTTTTGTATAACTTGATTAAGTGTGGATCGAATTTTTTCGTTTAGCTTCTTCTAACAAGCCCTCGATTTTCATTTCTATCAATCCATTATTGATCTTTGCAAGACTTGTTCCTTGGGTGAAAACCATTATAGGCCATTGGATAGTATTATAACTGGTTTAATATTGTTAAGTTTGCAGCATTACAGCGGTGTCTTTGCTTGCTAAATGGCTGGACTTTTGGGATATAGGGGCCTTGGACCCAAGACAAAGAATATTGTTGTTGCTGGAGGTTTAACTGCCTTCGTTTTCGGGGTATATTTCTACACAATGAGAGCTGTTGGAGGTTCAGATGAACTTCAAGTAGCCATAGACCAATTTGAAGCACAGAAAAGCGACAAGGATTCAAATGCGTAACCTTGAAATGAGCTTTTTTTTCCATGGATATTCTTGAGACTACAACAATGAGGAAGCCATTGAAAGAGGAGGAAAATGACCACTGAGTTTTGACTCTTTTTTACCGCCCTTATAAATCTGGGAAAATAACGAATTCCTGGGCCTTCATAAACAACAATAATGTGTTTTCCATGAACTCTAAGTAGAAATATTATGTGGGGTTGCTCAGCTAGTTTTTCCATTTTGGGAGTTCAAATGTTATGTACTTTGACAATTCTATTACTTCTAGTGATTTCAATGGATGAACAGAAATGATTTATTCAGAACGCATGGTATGAAAAGTGATTCACGCACTGGTTAAAAATTGGTTATCAGGGATAGAAGGCTGCCACTAATTTTTCTGTACATTACACTTTGAGATATTAAATGTAACTTGGCACTTGCTCACTGAAAAGATTTCTAATGTTAGTAGTACTTTTTTCCACCGTTTTTTTTAAATAGAAACAAAAAATTTTATTGATAAAATGAAAAGAGGCTAATAATCAAAATATAATGTTACTTAATAAGCCAAAAGAATAATAGGATAAAGTAGCTAAAAGAATAATAGGATAAGGGGAGACGAGATCAATGGGCACACCAAAGGAAAAAAAATCATTGTTATCGTAGTACTTTTTTCTATTATATATATATATTATTTCTTTTTAATCTTCAAGTGTATTTGATTTTTTAGTTTAAAAAACATATCCTTTTATTTCTCGAAGTTTCTAAAATCAAGTGCATTTAGAAAAAATGTAAAAAATAGCAAAAAAAAAAAAAAAAAAAAAAAAAAACTGATATTTTAATTTAAAAAACAAGTCCAAAAAAGAAATTGAAATATTTGATAACCACTCGCGATAGCTTTTTGAAATGTATTTTAATTCATTTTTATCAAAATTATTTAAATAAAAAATAAGTTTTTTAAAAAAACACTTTTTTTATATCAATCCAGACCAATTTTCCTTATTTTTCCATTTCTAAAAATCTCCTTAAAAATCCTTTAGTCCTAAACTTTTAAGAATAGACTTAAATGGTCCAACTAATTTATTAAAAAAAATTAAAATAATTATAAAGAAATTTTTATAAATAGAAAAATACCAAAAATATTTATAATTTATAACAAAAAGTTCAAAAAATACATAACCTTTTATTATAAAATTTAAATATTTTTAAATATTTTTTATATTTAAAAATATCCCATAATTATATGATATTTAAAACTAAAAAATAATTTTAGAGAGGAAATAATTTTTAAACCTAGAGGATTAGGTTCATCTTGAAAACTTCAAAATCAAATGCACTTATTTTTCTTTAAAATTTGTAGACTAAAAAAGAATTTTTTTTTTCTATATTTTATATTATAGATGTAGTCTATTATTTATTTTAAAGCAAACGATGAATATAAGTTTGATACTCTTACTAATACTATAAATTTGTTCCATTACATTACAACCATGATATTTGGAGTCACTCATAATTTTTTATAAAAAAACAGAAGCAGACATCTAAACAAGTGTATTATATCTCAAAGTCATTCTCTTATCCTATGATATCAGGAAATGGGTCAGAATATTATGCAACTCAAGTGTCAGGGATGAACTTCAACAAGAACCCATATTCCCTGTTAAATACATAATAGTCAAAGAATTAAAATGACAAATAAATAAACGCAAAATTGGAAAATGACTAGTAGCAAAAAAAAAGCAATGATTTTTATACTCCACTGCCTCTTGAAAGGAGCAAAATGAAGCCCAGATCTCTATTTCACTTGATTAATTGCTGATATTGAAGGAAGCTTTTAATTTATTAGCCAAATGTGGCAGCGTATTCAAGCTTTCTTGTATTGATGCATCCACACACGACTCCAAATCATAGACACTCCCAGTTTTCTGCTGAAGCCTGGCTGCTTCGAACTTGTCTTGGCACACCATTAGTGATCTGTTCAATCTTTCCTGCATTCACATAATAACACCATCATGAGAATGAACCCCTTCAAATGTTCTAATTAGTCTTTGGTGATCAGAGAGTTCCTCCTCCATTCGTCATTCAAAAAAGAAGATCAATTTTAGTTAGTGATGTTTAGTCCTCGTGACATTCCATGTTTTTCTATGGGTAACATCTTAATTAAAAAGAGGATGGGGTATACGAGGATGCCTTACAGGGATGGGGTATTGTTAGGAACCAAGGTAAAATGAGATGTTTTTGTCCCACATTGGTTAGAATGAGATGATCAATGTGATACTTAATGGCTTGGCTCTCCCACCCCAATAACTTTTGGAGTGTGGTTCTCCAAGGTGCTAAAGTACTCAACAGAATTTTCGTGTGCTTGACTTTTTGTATGCCCTTGTATTCTTTTTAATCGAAATCGGTTGTTTCTATTATTAAAAAAATGCTTTAAAAAGTGTTTGGTTAAATTACAAAATTGATTTGGAGAATGTTAAAATTTAGTCTCTATGGTTTATAATTAGAATTTAGTCCCTACAATTTAATAAAATTCTAAAAAATAATCCCTATTGCAAAGATTATTTATAAAGGTTTTATAAACCATATGGACTACTTGTAAAATTTTATCAATTCTCACATGTTGTAAATTCATTATTCGATGTGAATTCAAGCTTTAGATCATGACTGTGTAATGCTGGATAGCTCATCTCTGAAAATCATTATATGTGTCGGTGATGAGGTAATGTTGTGGATGAGCTTTTCCATGGAAGCCTTGAAAGATAATCATGGCCTAGGTCATCCTCTTAAGGCCAAAACTATATATCTTCAGAGTAATGTGGCAGCAAATCCAATTTCAAAACCAAGTCAAAGCTAGTTTGAGTTAGAATTGAAGAATTTAGAGCATATGTTTATGTCATTTAGGAGTGTTTTGTCCATCGACTTTATATATTGGGATAAATAACTCAATTCCACCAACTTCAATAGTGTTCAATGTTGAACTTTGTACATTTATCAAGAAACTTTATCTTTCTCCCTTCTCTTTTTCTAATGTCTCCTAACTAGTGTGTTAAAAAACCCGATAACCCAAAAAAACAATCAATCCAACCTAACTCGTGCAGTTTGAGTTGGGTCATCAACTCATTTGAGTTGAGTTGGGTTCAAATAAAATAAAAATTTTATGGGTTGGATTGATTCATGGGTCATCTAAAGTAACACAAACCACTCCGAACCTATCACATTAGCTTTAAAATGTATATTTTTTAACTTATTAATACAAGTATATATACATATACTTATTTTAGTTTTATTTAATCTCATTATTTTTTGGACAATTTATTCTCCAACAAATCCTAAAAATAGTTTTTTTAGAACTTTGGAAAGAAATTTTTCATTAAATAAATTGAAATTGAGTTTTATTTTTAATTCAATATATGAAAATAATTGAATCAAACTTTTACGTATTAAAATTTTGGGTTGGATTGAGTTTATTTTTTTAATAAAGGTTATATGGGTTGAAGAAATTTACAACTTGAACTGGTTGGGTCTAAAAAGTCCTTCAACTCAATCCACGAACACCTTTACTCCTAACTTCGGACTAAATTGCACCCAAACACATACTTCTTAACTCCAACATATTAATTTCAAACTTTAGAACTCAACTCAATGCCCCAAACACATAAACATAGGTTAAAAAACACTTATTGTAAACTTTCATAAAAGTAACAATTTAATCTTTGAACTTTAACAAGTAACGATTTAGACTCTATACTATACAACTTGTAATGATTTAGTAAAAATGTTAATATGATTTAATGAAATTTATTCCTTGTATCGAGGATAAAGTTATCCAAAATCAAATTTGATAGTCCTTGTACTATCAAATTTATAACAATTTAGTAACTATACTTTACTATTTGATTTAGTTCCTATTATGAAAAATCTCATTATAATTAAGTGTCAATTTTTATACCAACAAATGATTAAGTTCGTTCCAAAGAATTAAACTATTATTTTCACAAGAGTTCGGTTCTTTTAACCATAAGATACGAAGTTAAATGGCTCGAGAAATCAAAACAGAGGTGGACGAAAAGGAGAT
The DNA here is from genome assembly GCF_027475165.1 of Benincasa hispida. Lineage (NCBI taxonomy): Eukaryota > Viridiplantae > Streptophyta > Magnoliopsida > Cucurbitales > Cucurbitaceae > Benincasa > Benincasa hispida. Next base: position 61,215,859 of record NC_143484.1, on the reverse strand, counting down.
GGATAATAACACGTACTTGAAACTTAGCCATTTCATTCTCAACATGTTGCTGAGCTTTAACAACTGGAACACTACAATTCTCAACGCAGTTACTAATCTCTTCCTGCCTTCTTCTTCTGTCGAAACACTCATATGCACATTTGAAATACGCTTGCTGCACTCAAGAATCATGAAAAACAATTTTAAAAAAAAAAAAAAAAAATCAAGCAAAAGGAAACAAGAAACAATTGAAAATGAAGATCATAAAGAGAAGGAAAAAGAAGTTCGAATGGAAAGAAAGGAAAACCTGAAGGGAAAAATTGACATGGTCTTGAATAGGACCCAGATGGGATTGCGCAGCCATGTTCACTTCGTTAAGCTTTTGCCTCATTCTCTCAGAAACTACTTGCTCTTCCATTGCTGCTATGTGATTCATCTTCTTCCTTCCAAATTCCCCAAACACAGAGAAGAATCCGCTGAAATCGCAGGGTGGAGCAAAGGGTTTAGGGTTTTTGCTTTGAATTCTCGTTTAACATGCCGGTTTTTATACTTTGGGCCCGGCCCATTTGAGCCCAGCCCATATATTTTCGATATCTCTTTCGCGCTAAATAGACAACGATGAATGAACGATCCCCTTCCGAGAAGCAACCAATCCCAATGGAGTATTTTGAAGACCCAATTTGTACAGACGTTCCCAATCTTGTTTCCTCTTTCGTTGACTCCTTTGTCGACTTCTCCGTCAGTGGCGGTCTCTTCTTGCCGCCGGCGAGCCCTGTTCCCGCTCCACAAGACGCACCGGCGAACCCATCGTCCTCGCAGCTGCATACCTGGTTACCTTCTCCGGACCGTCTAATTGCTGTTGGAGACCTCCATGGTGATCTTTCGAAGTCGAAGGAAGCGCTGAGACTTGCTGGATTGATCGATGGATCTGGAAGATGGATTGGAGGGTCCGCCACCGTGGTCCAGATCGGTGATGTGCTTGACCGCGGCGGCGATGAGCTTAAGATTTTGTATTTCCTCGAGAAGCTTAAGCGAGAAGCAGCCAAGGATGGCGGAATGATCATCACCATGAATGGAAACCACGAAATCATGAACGTCGAAGGTGATTTTAGGTACGTGACCAAGGAAGGGTTGGAAGAATTTAGGGCTTGGGGAGACTGGTTCTCCGTTGGCAACAAGATGAAGGCTCATTGCGTTGGTTTAGAAACGCCCAAAGATCCATTTGAAGGAATTCCTACGGCTTTTCGTGGTGTTAAGGAAGAGTTTCATCCTGGATTTCGTGCTAGAATCGCCGCTCTCCACCCTAACGGTCCGATTTCAGGTCGATTCCTGTCGCAGAACACGACCGTACTCGTCGTCGGAGAGTCAGTGTTTGTTCACGGTGGCCTTTTGCCGGGACACGTGTCATATGGGTTGCAACGGATTAACGAGGAGGTGAGAGATTGGATTAAAGGGTTGTCAGGCAAATTCGCACCGGACTATTGTCGTCGTAGCAACGCCATTGTTTGGTTGAGGAAATTTTCCGATGAATCGGCGACGAATTGCGATTGTTCTTTGCTAAAGCATGTTCTGGATACGATTCCGGGAGCAAAGAGGATGATAATGGGTCACACAATTCAGATGGCCGGAATTAATGGCGTCTGTAATAATCAAGCAATTCGAATTGATGTTGGCATGTCGAAGGGCTGCGCTGATGGCTTTCCTGAAGTTTTGGAGTTCATTGGGAACTCTCCGCCGCGTATATTGACATCAAATCCTTATATGAAGCAGTCTATGAACTCTCTAAATGTTGATACCAAGGATGGGCTCGGGCTGTTGCTTCATGAACATGGACAAAAACAAGTGGAGGTTAAGGCTTAGCATTGGCAAGAATTGATTCTGGGTATGTTAGATTATTTGGTGGGCTCTATTGTCTTCACATAGTTATTAATCACTCATTGGTACATATGATTCAATTGAAATAAAATATGTTGTTATAAGCTTCTAATGTGGCCTTTGTGTTGGATTATTGGCTCCCCATTTTGTATTATAACTTTGTCTTGATCTGATGTATGTTCTTTTTTGAAAATTCTTGAAAACGAGTAGTCCTGGTTAGAAGAAGAGTAGAAATATTCTATTTTGGTGTTCTTTAGACCATATAGTTTTGTCCGCATAAACGAAGATTAGAACTTAGAAGGTTAGCTACAATAGGATTTTAATATAATTTATCACGATTGTCTTTGCCTTGAAGAATGTTCAGAAAAATTATTCGAGTCAAATTTTCTCTTTCAATATGCTTTCAAAATAGCCCCATATACAACTCCTTTTCCATCTTAACTAGAAAACGAAGGAAATGAATCAAGGATTTGAACTTGTATAAGAGTCATGAAATGTTGCTTCAAGTTCTAGAGCTATCATTGCAGTTCATAACTCTCTGGAAATTGGTGTGAGATCTTCTGCACAAATGTGTACCATAAAACCATCAATAATCTTGAGCTCCATTGATAGACTCAGCAAATCTAACATAGAAGCTTTATAGATACCCTCTGCTTTGGCTTCTGTAGTTATGCCTCATCTGTATGTTTCAATGAATATATATTGTCGTTTTTTTATTCAACAACTGTGAGTTGGGACCGAACCATCAGCCTTTGAGATGGTAATTGGTCCATTATCAATTAAATTATGCTTGAATATCGATAAGAGGTATTTGACATTTTGGCGAAAAGGTGGGAAGGGATGTGCAGCTGATGAAAATGAAACAAATCCTTACAGCGAAGAATGGTTATTTTCACTCGGGTTGGTTGATGGTCTAGCTAGTGTGGAAAGCTCTGTCTTTAGCTCAAGATTGAAGACAAACTGCAACTGATTTTCTATTTCTCGCCCTTAAGCTATATTGAAACAGGTACAACTATAATATTGGTCATGAATCATGAGGGATCTGTATTTGCAACTCTCATGATTCATAACAGAAAGCTGAGAACTAGAGAATGCTAACTGCTATTTAACTACATAACTATCTGTGGAACCTGACTAGTTAAGATGATGATTTCACATCCCCATGGCACTGTTAGGGAGTTTTCTTTCCTTTTTTTCTGGGTCTGACATCAGAAAGACGTTGAGTAACTTGCAGACCTTCGAGATGCTGGAGTATTTGCTTTATGCTCGGACGATTTCTTGGAAAGAATTCTATACTGTGCATTGCCAGCTCAGTGAGTTTGATCCCCTCTTCTGCGCTGTAACCCCAGTCTTTCTGCAAGGTTTCATGGACAAGTGAGACATTTGGTCTGTATTCATTCTTTGCCCAAATGCTCACTGAGCTGTTTACAACCTTGTGATGATTTTGTTTTTCTAGATTCTGAGGTTCAACATCTCTTTTGGCTATAAGTCCCAGCAGAATTTCCCCCAAGGAATATACATCAGAGCTCATTTCCCCTTCACTCCCACCTGCAATGCCTCAAGGAATAAAACTTCAAACCTCAAGGACCAAAATGAAGTTTTGAGCCTATGTAACGAGCCCATTGACTCTTGTATTCACACCAAACTCCATACCTCCTATAGATGGATGAAAATAGCCAGAAGGAATTTGTACAAACTTGTAAAGTTTATCGTGGTCAAGGTTCGTCCTGTTGTTGTTAATCAGCTTGAATCCGCATAGCTTCGGCTTGCATTTCTGTTGAAATAAACAGATTAGCAATCTTGAAGATTCATGAGATAGCAGTAGCTTTGAACTCTTCATAGTTCAAAGATAACATGGAAACTATTCTGACCCAATCAAGCAGTATATTTGATGCTCTAAAATGGAAGGCAAGACTTTGCTTTTCTTGACTGTGAATGAAGTCCAACAGCCGAGCAAGTTCGAGAATTACATCAACTCTCTGGAGCCAATTAAGAAGATCGTCTACAAATAGAATATTAATATCTCAGATTACATCAAAGACATTGGTTCTATGGCAATCAAAGAGTAAAAATTACCTCTTGCCATAAGATTTTGCAAGGAACCCAATGGATTGAGATCATAAACAAAACCCTTGACTCCATCTTCACAGCAATAACCAATCAGTTTTGCCAAACTGGGATGGTTTTTTAGAGATTGATGTGTTGACAACGTTACTTCTTCCTGAAAAGACAGAATTTGAAGTTTTGAAAATGGAGGTAATTATAAACTTAAAATTTGACTACTCACTTGAACCAAGCATTGGTTGGCTGTTGGTTTGTCGAATTCTGGCTTTTGATCCCATATTTTTACTGTCACGTTTCGAGTTTCTGTTGTAGTTGCAGCGGACCACGGTGGTCGGAGCTGCCCTCTGTAAAATCTGCTGGATTGAGTTATTCCGATCAGATTGTTGCCGTTGAAATTGTTGGTAATTGATTTCAAGTCCTCTGATGTAAAGACTAAGACATTCCCATTTTCAGAATCCGCCGCACGGTGGAGGTTGAAGAAACTCAGCATCTCCGCCATGGAAAATACGTTGCGAAAACAGAGCAAAATATGGGAGTTGCAGAACCGTTGACTCTCGAGGATAAATAAACCACCGTTCTTTGCTTCTGCCTGGATGATCTGTGCATTATTAATAAATATTTAAAGAAAGATGGGTTGTTTCATTTTCACCGGTAATTTCCTTAGCAAGTGGACTTTTTCAGGTTAAAGCCATACGAAGAAGGTATAGCAGAAGAACGAAGCTTTGACCAGCTTCGCCGCAATTTGTGACGAAGATGGGTTCATTCGGTGGAAATTTAAATTTAAATTCAATTTTCTTTTTCTAGAAAGAGAGTCAATTTCTAACGATTTTCCTTTTACGTTAAATTATACTACCCATTTTGACATGATGTTAAAATATTACGTCAAGCTTCCATGAATGAACAATCACAGGTTAGGGAAAGAAAAGGAAAGAAAGGAATTGGGAAGTATACGTGGAAGTTTCCCAGGAAAACAAGAGTTACTCCATTGTGCAATGCTTGATTCAGAAAAGGTATATGAATAAACCAATATCACATTCGAATGAGATAGATTCTGAAGATGTGGAAGTATGATTAAAAGAGGCTTCAAAAAATTGAAGCTACTACTACCTATACCATAAAAATGCACATTCCTTTTTTGTAGCTCAATTATAGATACTTCAAAATCAAGTGTGTTTAACTTGAAGCATGTGAGTAATATTCACTCCATACTTTTGGTTTGATATGTGCTCGGTCTAAAGATGTCAAGCCTATGATCGAAGAGTTCCTCCACAATTTGCCATTTGGGGAGAAAGACCATTTTCTTTGGCTTGCTAGTATGTTCAAGTCTGGGTTTTGTGAAGTGCATGGAATAGTAGGGTGTTTAGGGGATTGAGGGGATCCTTGGGAATTATGGTCCTCGTCTGTTTTTCATGTTTTCCGTGAGCTTCAATTTCAAGGTTTTTTTTTTTTTTTTTTTTTTTTTTTTTTTTTTTTTTGTAATTACTCAATTAGAGTTGTTCTCATTAAAAAAATGACATGGTGCTGCTTCTAAATATAATCAATAAAATAGATTTTAAAAAAATGTTATATTTAATGGAATTCCTGTCCAATGAAATTTTATTTGGTTCAATTAATTTTAGAGCAAGCTAGCTTCTGTTTAGAAAGAGAGCTAATAAGCCTGCCTGAATGAATGGCATGAATCAACAACATCCCACCAAAAAAAGGCTCATGCCAATCTCACCCTTAAGAACTCTACAAATTTCTCATTCACAAAGCATGATACAACCTTTCAAAACTCTTCATTCAAGAAGAGGGAAGTCGACCCTTATCGACACCTGCAGAAAACTACAACTCCGCCATGGCTACTTGCAATCGAGATTTGGTAGAAGACGAGGAACACATTTTCCGCAGCCAACTTCCTGAGGTCCAAGTGCCTGATGATATCACACTGCCAGAGTTTGTACTTCAGAATGCCGAATCATATGCTGAAAATGTAGCATTTGTGGAAGCTGTGAGCGGAAAGGCATACACTTACCGCGAAGTCGTGAGGGACACAAATAGATTTTCCAAGGCCTTGTGGTCTCTGAGGTTGAAGAAAGGGCAGGTGGTTATTGTTGTTCTACCCAATGTTGCAGAATATGCCATTGTTGCTTTAGGGATAATGGCTGCTGGAGGTGTGTTTTCTGGTGTAAATCCAGCAGCTCACATATCAGAAATCAAAAAGCAGGTGGAGGTAGCAGAAGCCAAACTCGTCATCACAAACAGCGCAAACTTTGAAAAGGTAAGATAGAAACTGTTGTTGATATTGATCGTATTTCTTTCAAATTCAACTTGTCTCACTTACTATCTATGTTGTTGAGAACAGGTGAAGGAATTAAAGCTACCTGTTATCTTGTTGGGGGAGGAACTAATTGAAGGTTCCATGAATTGGCACAAACTGCTTGAAGCTGCAGACCGTGCAGGCAACAATTGTGTTAAAGAAGATATTAAACAGAATGATTTATGTGCTCTTCCTTTCTCATCAGGAACCACAGGGGTTTCCAAAGGTGTTATGTTAACTCACCGAAATCTCATAGCTAATTTGTGTTCGACTCTCTCGGGTGTCCCGCAAGAAATGGAGGGCAAGGTCACCACGTTAGGTCTCATTCCATTCTTCCATATTTATGGGATCACTGGAATATGCTGTGCCACACTTAGAAACAAGGGAAAAGTTGTGGTGATGGGAAGATTTGATCTCCGGACCTTCATTAATGCCCTCATAACACAGGAAGTCACATTTGCTCCAATTGTTCCTCCTATCATCCTGGCTTTGGTTAAGAATCCTATTGTCGAAGAATTCGATCTTAGCGGTCTCAAACTTCAGGCTATCATGACTGCAGCTGCTCCGCTCGCACCTGAACTCCAATCTGCCTTCGAGAGAAAGTTCCCGGGCGTGGATGTTCAAGAGGTAATTTAGTTATATAGATTTTGACAGCGCTCATCTTTTGTTGATTCCTTCAATTTTTTAGCTATGACTTGTCTTCAAACTTCCTGTTTTCGGCATATCAGAAGTGAACCGAGCTCCACCGTCGCATTGCAGAGTTAATCCATGGGGTCCTGACTCCTGACTTGTAAAATAGGCTAACTAATTGTTGTTGATCACGGACAGGCATATGGACTAACTGAGCACAGCTGCATCACTCTCAACTATGGAAGTATAGGCAAAGAGAATCTCGCTGCAAAGAAAAACACAGTTGGCCGCATTCTCCCTAATCTAGAAGTCAAATTCATCGACCCGGACAGTGGAAGGTCTCTGCCGAAGAACACCCCAGGTGAAATCTGTGTAAGAAGCCAGTGTGTGATGCAAGGTACAGAACATTTGATGCAGAAAATCTGCCTCAGGATCTCAAATTAATGGCACGTTTGAGAGTGATTCTAAGATTATTAATATTACTTAAAAAATACTTTTAATCATGCCAAATCAATTTAATAGCATGAGAATTACATTTAAAAAGATAAATTTAAACATTGAACTGATATTGAATCATTAAAAGTTTATTTCGGAGTGATTCTAAATACGATAAAAATGATTTTAACAGTTTCAAGATCACTCTCAAACATACACTAAATGTGAGTTGAAACTTCCCTTGTTTCAGGTTACTACAAAAATGAAGAGGAGACTTCAAGGACTATCGATAACAAAGGCTGGATGCACACTGGGGATATTGGATACATTGATGACGATGGTGACGTGTTTATTGTGGATCGTATCAAGGAATTGATCAAGTACAAAGGCTTTCAAGTAAAGACATAACGTAACATAACCTATTTCAAGTTGATCCATTGGTTGATAAAAGGGAAGCTGAAGATGTGAAAAATGGAAGTTTGCAGATCAAACTTTCTTTTTTTTTTTTTTTTTTTTTTTTGGTGTTTTTTGCATGTGACATTAAATAAGGTGATGGATGTCATTGATTTCTCTGCAGGTTGCTCCAGCTGAGTTAGAGGCGATCCTCCTCACTCATCCCTCCATTGAAGATGCAGCTGTGGTGCCGTAAGATTCCTCGTCTCACATTCATTTCACTTCATGTTGTTCAATTTAAAGATAAATTAGGTAAAAACAATGTTATGCTGCGTCTGTATTTCAGACTGCCAGACGAAGAAGCAGGTGAGATTCCAGCAGCAAGCGTCGTGATGGCTCCGAATTCGAAAGAAACTGAAGAGGAAATAATTAAACATGTTGCCTCAAATGTCGCCAATTACAAGAAAGTCAGGCTAGTTCATTTTGTGGATGCTATCCCGAAGTCGCCTTCTGGGAAAGTTATGAGAAGGTTGGTCAAAGAGAAGATGATCGAAAAGATTCGAGCTGAATCTGCCTCTTAGATCTGTCTGATTAAGCACAGTATTAGCCTGAGAGATCTTTGAGTAAACTCCTGTCATATCAATATTTTGATTGTATCTCCTATTGGCAATGGCTAGTGAAACTCCACATGGTTCTCTAGTTAGCCTCGAAACTTATCTTGTTGCAAATGGGCACAAGATTTCCAAGTTGATCTTCAATAATAGGGATAATAACGAGAGGCTTTGATAAACAAAAGGCCTACTTTCGAAAAGATGCAAATGGGCACAATGATTTTATTTCAACTTCTATTTTTGTAAATGTGTGTTTGTAGTCAATATCATCTAGTTTGTTTTCTTTTTCCCAAATATAGTTTTAAGATTGTCCATTGATTTTTAAAACTATAAGTACGCCTTTGATTTAACCTGAACTGATATTTAAAAGAGATTTGATTTCAAATACTTACATCACACATGAACAAATAGCTTCTTTTTTTTTTTTCATAGTATTTATGGAAACATTAAAAACATATGTGATTATAAGTTACAGATTAAAGATAATTTATCCTTTTTTTACTTGTAACTTATTAAACACAAAATTAAAAGTTGAGATCAAATAGATAAGCAATTTTTTTTATTAAAAAAAAAACATTTGGGAGTTATCTTCAATATTCTAGCTCGATGTAGATTTTGCATCAAGCATATTGTAACACTTTTAGGAATAATAATTAAATGTATAATATTTCTAAAGAATTGAAAATATAGCAAAATCTATTAGGCTGCATAGATAGACTCCTACCAATGACATACTCTAAGAGTTTGGTAGTGAAAAATGAAAAAAGAGTTGAGGGTACAATTTAATGAAAAATTTTAGTTAATAAAATTTAAACAGAACACCAAACTAATAACATAACACAAGCAAGGAAAAAGCGGACTACGTTTGTCAAATTAAAGAAGGCCTCGACTACGGATGTTGCTGACCTGTCCAGCTTCGAAAAGAGCCACCGATGGCCCCCACCCATAACTCAAGGATTGTTTCCTAAACTCCAAAAGAGCGTCCAACGTTGAAATTGGAACTTGGAGCGGAGGAGACTTCGTGTTTCACTAATGAAGGCGGCCTTTCTCCTTTTTCACATACAGTAATAATGCATAAACTTTGACTTGTAAAATAAATTTGATCTAATCTAAACCGTCCATCGTCAACATATAAAAAGATTATTTATTCTTTATTTTGCCTTTTAAAAATCATTTTTCTCCAAAGTAGGGAGACTTTGTTCAACGATTTAATAAAATAGTTGGAAAATAATGTGATCTTACTATCTGTACACTAATCTTAAATTTGCTTTCAAAAAATTATTTTAGATAACAAAATGTTCGAAATATGTACACGGCTTCACAAAATCAAAATGTATGAAAGACTTTAAATGATGTAATATTTTTAAATTGTCAACAAAATGACAAATACCAAAATAAAACCTTGTACATATTTAAACCCAAAAGCAAAAGTAGGTTATACCTTTAAAGTTAATGGAATGAATATTATGTAGTTTAAATAAGAAAGACAACAAAGCTACACCAAAAAGTACAAAAATAAAAATAAAATAATTGAAACAAGATTGAAGCGACAAAAGAGAATTGAAATCCTTCCGAAAACATAATAAGTAAAACAATAAGATATAAATTACCAGGACACCTACTTCATCTAATGTTACCCGTATGTAATCTCATAATACCCATTCAATGCGTTTCTGAAGCTTACCTTCATCTACATTGCATCCTCAGGGCTTTATTTTAGGAACTATTTATTTCTAAAAAAATTGTCTAAAAAATAATGCTACCAAAATTTCAAACCTTAATTCTTTTTCCAAAAAATAAAAAATTCAGACCACATTTGTTCTGAAATTAATGGTTATGAAAAAATAAATAAAAGATAATTGTTTTAAATGACAAAACTGCTAAAAATATTTTCAAATGTAACAAAATGTCAATCTATTAGTGAAACATTGATAGACATCTATTGACATCAATCACTGACATACAGTTACATTTTGTTATATTTGTAAATAAATTTGATCATTTTTCTATATTTGAAAACAGCCCTAAAATAGAATGGTAATTTTAGCCCACTTACAGAAAATGGTAAGTACATGTCTATCTTGCTTTCGATTGCCACGAGACCACAAACACCACTTTTTTTCTGGCTGATTTAAATACTTCATCAAACTCATAGGAAACTACCAAGTGTAAAAGATAAACTTACTCCAAATAGTTGGGTAATGAAATATTCCTGTAATGACTACAGGAACATCTCATGACAGTGAGTGAACATGGCCACATGGGAATGACAAATAATAAATGAGATATAAGAATAATGATGACGAAAACGGCCCTTGGCGAGCCAAAAACAGATAGCAATCTACCTAAAAATTCAATCTAGTAAATATAACCTAAGTCATTGCCTGAATTTCAAACTCCATTTGGGAAGCAACCATTACTTTTGACGACCATGCACCATGCTAACATAATTTATTGACCATAATGAATGATGACGTGACCCCACCAAATAAGGGTAATAAGTAAAGAAAGTAAATCCTATCTAATCCAATGCATCCTCTGAACTTTGGGACCCTGTCCTAGAAAAATATCAGTTCAGCACACCCAACAGCACAAAGACAATGAAGATTTCAAAACCGAAAACCCAAAAGGGTAGAGTCTAGTCTACTCGCAACATATTTTAGTGCACAAATTAACAGGCCCACTAGACTAAAAAAGTGGATTCCAAATGTAAATGTCCCTAATAACAGAAACCAACCATTAAATCTTTTGCCAGATCATATGATATAGTGAATTAAATGAGTGAAAAGACCATCACTAAAATTGAGTTAATACAACTTGACACGGATCAAGAGAGGTAGACTGACTTGACAACTGCTGCAACATGAGAGGACGACAAGACTGACTTTCAGACACCCATATTGAGCAACGCTGGAAGATAAATCTGGACCTTCTCAACCCTCAAACATGTTCTAGAACTCACTGGAACAGTACACAATGACAAATTAATGCATGAATGGGAAAACAAAATTAAGAAAAAAAAATTGGGTATACACAACGAAAGTACTAGCACTACCACCGAAAATATACTGAAAGGGTTCCCCTTTTCATGTGGTTCATAAATTATCTTGTTAATTAAATTGAATGGAATCCACTTCATAATGCATACATATCTGAACAAAAGCACAAGCAATTGCAAACAACACACAGAGATACAGAAACTCAAACAACAGACCTGATCATTTTCTTCCTGTGCTGGTGATGGGGATTTCTCTGAATCCGCTGGCTTGTCTGCTCCACAATTTTGTCTATTGCACTTGGTTCGGAATGGATAATTTATGTTGTTACATTTCTCACACTTCCAGCTACCCTCTGGCGTCTTTTGTTCTGGAAGGCATCAACAAGTACATTAGAAATCAACAAATCATGAAAGTTTCAAGAAATTCGGGAAGGAAATGGCTTCTGATGGAACAGGCCAATATGTTCAACTTACTAGAACTTTTGTCATTTTTGATACCCTGCATTTCAGAGATACATGAACAAAATAAAATGAAAAGGTTAGACTTGCAAATAAAGTTAAGTGAACTCAAATTTCATGAGTTATGCATAACAGAAATATGCCAAGCGTACTCCTAAGAAAATAGTTTGACAGACCTGTGACCCGGGCTTTGGTGTATTGCATTTCCTCATGTTACAAACAGTTCTAAAGGAGAAGTTGATATTTCCACATTTTGGGCATGCCCAATCATTGTCGCGAGTAGTGTCTGGGTGAGCATAAGTAATAAATTAGATGTTAGAAGTTTCCATCACCATTAGTCAAAGGTAGCAGACAACAAGCAAGTAAAGAATGACAACCTGCACCCTTCTTCTGAGATATATCATCTGGAAAAAAACCTGGCCTCGGACCCTGGAAAATATGATTGCTCATAAATTTTACATAAACGGTGAGATAGACAGGGCAGAAATTTGGAACTCAATCAAGAAACACCACTACATAAAAAATGCAATAGAAATGCCTTCAGATAGATTTATCAAAAACCTACTACATAGTTGACACCTGCGATAAAGAATTGCAGGGGTAAGTTTTTATCCACAAAAACGTTTTGTTAATCCCATTTGAACATCCATTCCAATAGGAAAGACATTTCCCTTCAATATTCAAGCATTGAAATTCTTTCTTTTAAAAAATCAATACAATTCTCTGTAGTTCGTTTGTTAGTGTATTATTAGAACATATTTTCAAAACTAACGTAAATATTGTAACGTGAAATGATGCGTTTCTTTTTTAAATTTCTTATCCTCAGAAAACCAAAAGATTTGATGTTCACTTTCTCAAGATTTGCGTAGAAACCTATCATCGTTAATCTGTCTATAGATATCAAATATCATCACTTGAGGGGAAGATTAGGGCTAAAAATACACCAAATTTGAAACTTCAAGGACAAAAACAAAATATATATATTTGATGAACCGCCAGGTAAAAAATTAGTATCAAAAGACCTACCATGGCGCCAGGGCCCATTGGCAAAGCCATGCCATAGCGATCCATTATGGGTGGCATACCATACACTGCACCTACGAAAACAGTAAGGAAACAAAATAAATAGATAAATAGAAGATCGATCAACACAGCACCCACTTCCCATAAAATGTTTGTGGAAAACAGATCAATGAAGTTCAAGTCATAATTTTGATAGACAGAACAATATGATGTAATAAATAAGAATCATGTATGATATCTAATGGGTACTTATTCTTTTGGATTAAAGACCATATTTGTAGGTTTGGGAGAATCTTTTTGTATGCCCTTGTATATTTTCATGTTTCTCAATAAAAAATCAGTTTCTTATTTTAAAAAAAATCACAGAGAAATGTAAGCACAAAAGAAATGAAACATACTGTTTCCCATCATAGATCCACTTGAATAAGGTGCAGGCCCAGATAAGTGCAAGGGCCTGTAGGGGCTGCCTGCAGAAAACCGGCTGCTGTAGTTGTAATGATATGCTGATCCCCCAGAAAATGGCACATCATAGGGAGGTATAGATGAACCGTTGAATATGGAAGAACCATATGGTGGTACACCAGGATACATTGAAGAGGGTGCACCTGAACCCATGTAAGGAGCAGAATAGGAGTAACCCTGCGGTGCTTGAATGGGCTTGGCAGCAGATTTCTGGAGAGAGAGAGAAAGCTCAAGTAAGATTATTTGTTTATCAAGAAAATATGGAGTTCAACCGTGTGTTTGGTGATGATGTGGAGGGTTAAAAACCAACTTTTCTTTTATGAAAGAAAAGCATAAGAGGTGTAGAGAGACTGGCCAAGGAATGTTACAAGTAACTAAAAAAAAGTGAACCAAAAATCATAACTACTAGAGTTCTTGGTGAGACTACCATAAGAACCTAAACCTAATCAGTTGTCAGTTGTGAGAAAATGCACATCTTATACCGTAATTACAAAAAAAATCTAAAATGCAAAACATAATTACCACCTAAGAATGAAAAAACACAAACAATCAAACTCCAGAATAAGCTACGAAAAATGAAAAGTATATGAGAGATGACAAGAACACTTGAAATAAAATGTTCCTTCTCCAAAGACGACTAAAATGAAAAAGTTGTGTGCACTTTTTAGTTACAGATTTAAATTTTTTTTTAAAAAAAAAAAAGAAAAGAAAAAAAGAAAAAAGCAACAACAACAACAACTCTTCTGCTGTGTATGCAGTTAGATATAAATATAAAACACTGCGCTACATACTAAAGTCTTATCTAGATTATTAACACCCAACATAATCAGGTTCTGCAAATCGATACAAGAAATAATTCAAGTCTCCTTAGGGGCATCAGTCATGTCTTACAGAATTATGATCAGCAGGACGTGGCTGAGTGCAATTGCGCATATTGCAAGTTGTTCTAAATGAAAAATTGACGTTTCCACAACTAGGACAAGTCCAATCATCTTCCCTTCGGCTACCTACAAACAAATAAACAAATAAACAAACCTACACAGAGACAGAGACAGATAGAGACTCGTAAGGAGAAAAAGAAGCGCCTAACTAAAGACAAACAACATCGAATACTGGAAGACTCAAATATCAATAGATTCGATTTCGTTATTGGTGCATTCACTCAAAAAAAGCTAATAATAATTGATAATAAATTTATAAATGTAACGTAGATGTGAAAGAATGTTTGATTAAATATGAAGGTATAACTGAATTACAAAGGAAACGGTGGCGCCTATACATACCATCAGTTCTAGCACGTTTGGCTGCAGAGGAATTCCTGCTATCAACCTGTAAAAGACACAGAAAATAAAAGAAGGAGAAGATTAAGAAATTATTTTTCATAACTAATGGATCCATTAATTCAAAACCCGTAGAACTCTAACTCAAAATTCTCCGGAAGTATCTAGCAATTTCAGCCTGAATGCGAAACATAGAAATCGTACGGGGAGATAGAGAGAGAACAAATACAAACAAAGATGCGCAAGTAGATCGAACTGAGTCTAAGTATCATCCAGACTAAGAATAACTGGCCAATATCATTCTAATTCAATACCTTGAGGAATAACAGGGTGCAATTATGCATCCATTCAACGACAACAAATAATTAACCAGGGATTTTTTAGGGTTTAAGGAAGCAAGACCTCGAATCTTACAGAAAACAAAGCAATAAACAATTAACAAAACAATTAAGTGAGGGAACGGACCTGAGACATGTTGCGACTTATGAGAAAGACGATGACGGAGAGATCTTGTTCTTGGACTCGGAATAGCTGCGTGGATCTTTTCTTCAGTTGGGAACGGCGATGCTCGTCGGGTAAAAGGGGGCACGAACGCCGTTTCGTAGCGTGAATGAGCGCGAGTGGGCTGCCCAAGTTCGCTCGTTTCTTTATACGGTGCACTATAAGTGGGCCTTTGCCCGGCCCTATAAAAGTTTTTAAAATCTCATTAAAATTCCTTTTATCACCCAAATCATCTCTTAAATTACTATTTTGTTCATGTTAGTTTGTTTTATACTTATGACAAATTCGTAAAGAGAGAAAAAAATATTTATTATAAATATTATGATAATAAATGTCCTCGAATTGTTGATTTTGAAAGATGGACAAAATCCATGAAAATTGAAGATTTTATAGAAATTCCTTATTTTATATTTTACTAATTTAATTTAATTAATTAATTTATATATTCTGTTTAATTTATTTTAATATTTATTTTATTATTATATCCTATTATATTTATTTTAATATTATATTTTATTGGTATTTGTTTTCCTCTTTTGCTCCTCAAATTCACAACAAGTTATTATCATGAATCGTTTTTCCTATTAAAGGTAAGACCAAAAGATATGTCAGCTTTTCTCTCTTTCTTATAATTAATAAATTAAATGTTGTTTTATATATTTGATATATATATTAAATTTCTAATATGAATATAATATTTTGTAATATTGTTACTATAAAAATATTATAAAATTAGAATTTGTAGCATTTGATATTAATGGTAATAATTATTTGTCATTAGTGCTTGATGCCAAAATACACCTGAATCCTATAAAAATTTGATCATCAAAAAACAATATTTTTTCCTAAAGCTCGTCGTAAATGGATACACTTGAGGCTCCAAAATTTTAAATCAATATGTTAGAGAAACATTTTTCTACACTTTGGATATGCTTCTACAATAGAAATATTGAGAGAAGTATTTTAAAAATACTCTACACACATCTGATGTCTTCTCGTGGCTAAATGAAATAAAAAGTTATTGATTAAAAAAATATGAATCGTAGCTGGATAAAAAATCATGAATCTCGACCAACTGAAACAACAACATTCCCTAAAGTGAATGTTTGAATTTTAATAATAATCGTGGTCAAGGTCGTGGTCGTGGTCGAGATCGTGATCGTGGTAGAGGAAGAAATAATTATTATTTTCGTGATGATCGTTCTAATCATTCAAATTTCAAAAGAACCACACAAAATGATGATAAGGAAAAACTCATCAGATAAGAGTTCAAAAAGTATTGAAAATAAATGCTTCCGATGCGGAATAACTGGGCATTGGTCACGTATCTGTCGTTGTCAAAACAAATAGTTGATCTCTATCAAGTCTCCCTAAAGAAAAAAGAAAGAAAATGTGGAAACAAATTTTGCATATCAGGATAATGAGATATTTTACCCATCCAATATAACAGATTTGGATGTGGCACATTTTTTCTCCTGAAGAGAAAATTGGCACAATTGGTGGCATAACAAGCGTTTATTTTGATTTTGAGAATATTTAGTATTAATGTTGTCCGTTTTTTTATTTTCATATTTTTTTCTTGGTTAATATTGAATTTTGTATATTCCAAGTGTTGTTTTTCTTATTGTAATTATTTTCTTTTAATGAAGAAACCTGGATCATTTTCATATGTTGGGTGACTCAAAAATGAGCAAAAATATCTATGTCTGGCAGATAGTACAACTACATACAATACTTACAAGTAGAAAATATTTTTCCAAACTGACAATGCTGGAAGCAAAAATCAATACAATATCAAGTTCTGCAAATCTAATTGAGAGGTTTGGAAAAGAAAATATTATTTTGCCTAGAGGAACAAAATTTACAATTGACAATGCATTATTCTCTAATCAATCAAAGAGAAATCTACTTAGTTTCAAAGATATAGTTGCAATGATTATCATATTGAGACTAATAGAAAGAATAATATGGAGTATCTTTATATCACATCTACTGTCTCATATGAAAAACATATACCGGAAGAATTGCATGCTTTATGTTCTGGATTATATTATACTCATATACAAGTAATTGAAACATATGCAACAATGAACCTGAAGTTCATGAATTCAAACATATTAACAAATTGACATGACAGATTAGGTCATCCAAGGTCTACAACGATGAGAAAAATTATTGAGAATTCAAATTGACATCCATTGAAGAATCAGAAAGATTCTTCAGTCTAATGAATTATCATATGATGCTTGCTTTCAAAGCAAATTAATCATTAGACCATCACTAGTGAAAGTGGGGACCGAATCACCTGCGTTTTTAGACGAATTCATAGTGATATATGTGGACTTATTAACCCACTAAGTGGACTATTTATATATTTTATGGAATTAATAGACACATCAGCAGATGGTCACATGTGTGCTTATTATCAAGTCAAAATCTTACATATGCATGATTACTTGCTCAAATAATTAAGTTAAAAGCACAATTTTCTAATTATACAATTAAGATCATTCGTCTTGATAATGCTGGTGAATTTACATCCCAAGCTTTTGATACTTATTGGGATAAGTGTTGATGAACATTCTATAGCTCATATTCGTACACAAAATGGTTTAGCAGAATCATTTATAAAACATCTGCAGTTAATTGCTAGACCATTGCTTATGAGAAGTAAGTTTCCTACATCTGTATGGGGATATGTTATTTTGCATGCAACATCACTTGTACGCATTAGGCTAGTATCTTATCATAAGTACTTGTCATTACAATTAGCTTATGGCCATGAGTTAAATATTTCCCATCTGAGAATTTTTTTATGTGTTGTATATGTTCCAATTGCTCCACCACAACGTACTAAGATTGGTCCTCAAAGGAGGTTATGAATGTATATTGGGTACAATTCTCCATCAATTATCAAATATCTTGAACCCCTAACTGGTGATGTATTTATTGCACGATTTACTGATTGTCATTTTAATGAGACAAATTTCCCAACATTAAGGCGAGAAATTAAGAAATTGGAAAAAGAATTTACATGAAACGTCGGGTGCGTACATATCAATGTGAACTTGAAGTTTAGAAGATGACTCATTTGCAAAATATAGAAAAACAGTTACCAAATGCATTTATAGATTCAAAGAAGTAATTGAGTCACATATACCAGCTGCAAATGTTCAATTGAAAATTGATATCTCAACACAGTAAGTTGTCACTGATGAGTCTGCAACACGCCAAAAGCGTGGTAGATCAGTAGGTTCCAAAAATAAAAATCCTCAAAAAAGTAAAATAACTAATAGTCAAGAAGACTTTGTTGAGGATGTATGACATAACTATTGATGAAGGTGAAATACCTAAATATAATAATAATATTTCAATAAATTATGTCATGACAGGAAAAAGATGGAACCAGACTCATGTAGTTATTGACAACATTTTCGCGTATAACGTTGCTCTTGATATTATATATGAAAATGAGTGTCTTGAACCAAAATCTGTCGAAGAATGTCGACATATAAAAGATTGGCTTTAGTGGAAAGAAGCAATCAAGGCAGAATTAAACTCACTTTCAAAACATTGGGTTTTTGGACTAGTAGTCCGAACACCCGATAGTGTCAAACCTGTGGGATGCAAATTGATATTTGTGAGAAAATTAAATGAAAATAATATGGTCACAAGATATAAAGCAAGACTAATTGCACAAGATTTCTTATAAATACCTAGTATTGATTATGAGGAGACGTATTCTCTGGTGGTAGATGCAATTACATTAAGATATTTAATTGGTCTGACAATGTATGAAAATATGGACATGCATCTTATGGATGTAGTCACAACATATTTATATGGATCTTTTGATAATGATATTCATATGAGAATCCCATAAGGATTTAAGATACCTGAAATATATAAATCAAATTTCCGGGACTTGTATTTAATAAAGGTACGGAGATTGCTATATGGATTGAAACAATTAGGACGAATGTGGTACAATGACCTAAGTGGATATTTGTTGAAATAAGGATATCAAAACAATCCAATATGTCCATGTGTTTTTATGAAGAAATCACAGTCAGGATTTGCTATTATAATTGTATATGTTGATGATTTAAATATAATTGGAACTTCTTGAGAGCTTTCAAAGGCAATAGAATATATTAAGAAATAATTTGAGATGAAAGATATCGGAAAAACAAAATTTTGCCTTGGCTTACAAATTGAGCATCTAGTAGATGAAATATTTGTTAATCAGTCAAACTATACAAGACATATTTTGAAAAGGTTCTATATGGACAAAGCACATCCATTGAACATTCCAATGGAAGTTCGTTCACTAGATGTAAAGAAAGATATATTTCGACCTCGAGATGATAATGAAGAATTTCTTGGTGCTGAAGTACCATATCTCAGTGCAATTGGTGTACTTATGTACCTTGCTAATAATACAAGACCAGATATTACATTTTCAGTAAATTTATTAGCAAGATATAGTTCTCCTCCAACAAAAAGACTTTGAAATAGAATTACGCATATACTCTGTTATCTCCTAGGACCTATTGATATGGATTTGTTTTATTCAAATAAATCAAAATTTGATCTAGTTGATTATGCAAATTTTGGATATTTATCCGATCCACACAAAGTTAGATCTCAAACAAATTATCTATTCACATGTAGAGGAACTTTTGTATCGTGGCGGTCAGTGAAACAAACCATAATGGCTACTTCCTCAAATCATGCTGAAATTCTTGCAATTCACAAGGCTAGCTGAGAATGTGTATGGCTAAGATCAATGGTTCAACACATTCGTGAAACATGTGGTTTGTCTTCTAGTGAAAATCTTCCAACGATATTATATGAAGACAACAAGGCATGCATATCTTAAATCAAAGGAGGATATATTAAAGGAGATAGAACAAAACATATTTCACCAAAGCTTTTCTACACTGATCTTGCAGAAAATGACGTTATCACTGTACAACAAATTTATTCGAAAGATAACCTGACAGACTTATTTACAAAGGCATTACCTACAGCAAATTTTGAAAAATTGATGCACAACATTGGAATACGGCTACTCAGAGATCTTAAGTGATGTTTCCTTGAGGGGGAGTAAAAATACTTTTTAAGAGTACAAATTATATGAAATATGTACTCTTTTCCTTTCACTAGGACTTTTTTTCCTAGTAAGGTTTTAACGAGATATATTTTATATATATAATGAGCATCTAAGGGGGAGTATTATAAATATTATGATAATAGATGTCCAATAGATGCTTATGCTTAGTGTCCATTGACCATTTGTCATGTCCCCATTTCCCAAAGTATTGTCCACGTGTCTCAACATTACACATTATTAGTATCCATGCAATCTACCTTCTATTTGCCAAATTACCTAGCAATAGTGGCATTTGGTGGGTTTTGGGACACACAAATTAGAAAAAATCCATGAAAATTGGAGAAAATGGAGATTTTAGAGAAATTTATTATTTCATATTTTGCTAATTTATTTTATTTTTTTATATATTATGTTTAATTTATTTTAATATTTATTTATTATTATATTATATTATATCTATTTTAATATTATATTTGATTGGTATTTGTGTTCATGTTGTGCTCCTCAAGTTCGCAACATTTCCTATATTTTTTAAGGGGCAATCTATATCTATTTCTACCATCTCTACTATATTAAAGAGGGAAAAACTTTATTTAAGAAAAAAAAAAATCTTTACATGCCTTTTTTGCCTTACATTTTTCATAAATTTCTATATTTCCCTTTTTGTATAGTGGTTGTGATTTTTCAAGTGTAAGTGTTTGTTTGCAAGATAGTGGAGGTGACTTTTACAATTTTTAGTTTACAAAATAAATTTATATATTTAAAAATAAATCTTATGTTGAATAAGTGTAGTTGATGTTGACGGGGTGTGTGACTCTTCGTAATAGGATATAATAGATGTTAATTGGATGCATCTGTTCGAGGTGGAGGTGGTTTTCAGATATCGATTTGGTGCATTAATTCTTTCAATGTGAGATGTATGTGTAAAAGAAAAACAAAATAAATACTTCCATTTATATTCTTTAAAAAATAATTCCATGAGATCCAAAGTTTAGAGAAAATTAGAAAAAAAAGATTTAATTAAATGAAAGTAGTAACTACTACGGTGAAATAATGCATCCTTTCCCTATGGTTGATAGGAATGTCCTAAAACTCGGAATTCGTAATTCATGTTAAACATTCTATTTATCGATAAAATATTATCAAGTACTTTATTTGTGAAATCCGGATCTCAATTTTCCTACTTAAGCAGGTAACTAAGGAAATTAACCAAGTATAAGTTAAATCTTATGTTGAAGGGAAGGAAAAATTCTAAGTATTGGAATAGACTTTTTGAGTAGCTTTGAGTTGAGCCTTAATTAGTAAAATTTTTCTAAGTATGAAGCCAAGAAGAAACCATATGTGTGATGTTAGGGAGCATTAACGCATAAGGCTCTAATGAGGCCGAGTTTGTAGAGGTTATAAGGAATTAAGTATTGAAGCCAAGGACAACCATGCGTTGAGCTTGTGAGGTATGGACGTATGTTGGCCGAAGTGTTGGCATGAGACGCTGCCCAAGCGTTGCTATGACAAGGTCTGCTTATGCATTGGGATGATAAGAGGTTGCTGAGTAAGCAGTGAGGAAGGGCCATCAAGTGACGAGGATGGGCCAGGCGTGAGCAAGGATGTGTTTAGTTGCACGCGAGCATGGGCGCTGGGCGTTAAAGCGTGCGCGCGTGCGACCGCATAGCTGCTTATGGGGCTGCACGATGAGCGCAAGTGCTAGACGATGGGTGCAAGCATTAGAAAATGGGCGTGAACGCTAGACGATGAGCGAGAGTGAGAGTGCCAGACGATGAACGAGAGCGAGAGGGCAGCGGGCGATGAGTTATGCGATAGGCGCAATAGCTACATGATGAAGCTATACGATGGGCCAAGCCACGATGGATGCATAGTGTAGTGTATGCGTTGATGGGGCTTACAGCACACAAGGCTTGCGAGGTTAGATGGTGAATGCATTGGTCTTGTGCACGAGGCTATGGGAGTTGGCAAGCAACAAAGGTATGCTTGCGTTAGTTATAAGGAATGCGTTAGCAAGAGGCTAGGCAATGGTAAGACAAACCATGAGGCGTTGAATTGAGACCTAGCTTGACCCTAGGGTTGGTATGCAATGGTGATGTGCTATGTATTAAGGCTAATTTATGCGCCAAGGACATCCGAGGGCATGTGGGCGCATATGAAAAGGCTAGCAGCATGCGATGGAAGGATGAAATGGTCATATCTTAGTTGAACACATGTGCCAAGGGTGAGCCATGCAAGGAGATGGGTATGCAGCCAAACAAGGACTTGCGATGCCTTGAGGTTAGTGTGGCATAAGTGATGCGATGATTAAGGCATGTGATCAAGTAAGCATGCGACCATGTAATTGGAAGGATGTGATGATGAGAGAGCTATGAGCCAATAGTTTCATCCAAACAAGTGGCTAAACCAAGAAGAGGTTGAGCTTAAGTTAGAAGGAGGTAGACAAATAGGGTTTCATGCAAGGAAAACTTATGCATGAGGAAGATAACTCAAACTTTATTCAAGTAGGAAGTAGCATGGAAGTAGGTGAGTGGCATGGGAGTAGGTGGTGACAAAGCAAGATGCAGACACTCCAAAAGTACCTATGTAGGAGGTGTCATGCGTTGGAAGCCTTAAGAGATGATGAGGATTGGTTCTTAAGGCCTGTAAATACCACCACAAGGCTTCTCTTCAATTCATAACACAAATTCTCTTCAAAGGATATTAAGAAGAGTGTTTGAGAGCAGATTCGGAGGAAGCTTCACGTTGATCCAAGAGGGCATGCGTTGATAGCAAGACCATGCATTGATCAAGTGGTTCCAAGAGGTAGAGATGTTGTTGGATAGTAAGGTCATGAAGTAGCATCAACTTGGAATGAGGAATTCTCCCAAACTACTCGTGAGTTTTGAGTGATTCTAAAGCCACTTGAAAGCTTTGAGAGTCTAGTTTTCAAGTTAGGGCTGTTGAAGAAGAATCTCAAAGGAATCAGGCTGGAGAGTGAAGAAAATATAGAAGGGTCGAGCTCTTAGGTAAGCTTGGGCCAGTCTTAATGATTTAAAGATTCCAGCCAAAGCACGAGGAGTCCTGAGCTGATATTTTAAGGTAAGCCTCCTTAGAACATGTTTGTTGAAGGAAGTGTCTCAAAATAATGTTTGGAATGATGAGTAATTTGAGCTTCAAAATGAATTTGGAATTTAGGGTTCAAAAGAGAGCCCGAGGAAACTAAGGAACTTGGAAAGAGAGAGGCTTCTACCAATCAAGGTGAGTAGTATTTCTTTTATGTTCTTAAAGCATATCTTTTATGATATATGTTTATGTTGTGAATGAGTAGTTAGAACGAGAATTAGAATATGTGACCGGGATAGTTAGGGGATCAACAAACCTAGTTCCTAAGCCTAGAGCAGAATCTCACGGGATGGTCAATGGGGCCATAAGGCCTAGTTCCTGAGCCTGTGAGAAGAACCACGTATGGGATGGTCAGAAGGCCGACAGGCCTAGCTTCTGAGTTCATAAGTGGAGATCTATGTGCACATAGAAAACACAGGAGAGTATGTGTTTATGACTAGTATCAGTTTAACTATCTACCGCGTGTGTAGGTAGAGTTGAGAACAAACTCATTCAAGGCTAAGGTTTGAATATTAACCTCGTAATTATGATATGCTTGTATTATTATGAGTTGAAAGAGACTCTAAAAGTTGCTTACCACTCACCTTTTCTTTTATGTTTTTTCTTCCCAGGTAGTGAAAGATGAGGAGTTCCAGGGTACTGCTAAGGTCAAGGTCTGCCACACCACAGACACACTTCAAGTTTTAAAGTTGATGTAAACTTTGTAAATAAGCCTGGGAATTGAATAAACGTTATATTGTTTGTAATAAAATGAGTTTAGTCAAACAATTATTGTTTATATCCTTGGATTAAAGGTTAATGAGTGAAAAGGGTTCAATGGGTAGTAGGTATCACAAAAGGGTGATATCTGTTGTCCTCACGCCTCTTTTCGTGTTCAGGAGGTGAGCTCAGAATGGGATGTGGCAAGTTGGTATTAGAGCATAAGTATTTGGGAAACCTGAGGTTTGTATTCAGGAAAACCAAAGGGATGTGTGGTAAAGTAGATTCCATAGGTGATAACTTGTAGAAATACAAGTTATTTTTGCTCTTAAGTTGGAACAACTAAGGTTTTTAATGATAGATTCTCCTCATTTTTAGAAGAAACGCATGGATTTATTTAAACATTAGCAAACTCATGAAAAAGAAGTTTTATTACCAAATATCGCGGCACTAACACATTGTATTGCAGGATTTCAACGCAAGGATTAACGCTAACGCATTAGACAAGTGCCGCAGGAAAAGCTCTAATGCATGGGCCATGCGTCGGAGGGAGTTCAACACAGAGAAGATTCATTGCTCCAGGTTGATTGTGTCACATCACCACTTACAAGTATGGGCACCTGCAGCAGGCGGCGTCTGAAAAACTTCCGAGAGTTAGATGGCTAATCAGAGCATGGACTTTAATGCTGATCAGGATATGGACTTTAATGCTGCCCATTCACCAAGTGGACGTGACCAACGCCTATAAATAGATGAAGTCCCTCCAGAGTTAAGGAGTTCGAAAAATTATCAAGATCCTTACTCTCTGTATATTGTAGTCATAGTTTTAGTTCTGTAGAGGCTGTGCTGTGGTGCTAGACGATCAGAAGGGTTGAAAACCACCACCACCGCTAGGAGTCATAGTTTTAGACCGACGCGTCCACTTACCTTAAATTCCATTTTCGCATAATCCATCATTCACCACTCAACTCTTTTTCATTTCTTGCATAGGCACATCAATTTAGTGTAAATGACACATTTCTCACATTTATTTAGGAAAACCCCTACAGTAGATACAATGCAAGGTTTGCGTTTGGTTAACTGAATCCCTGAATTTGACCCTGGACTTACTAGGAACCTAAATTAGATTTATACTTGGGTCTAATTTAGAAAAACTTGAATGTCGTTAGAAGAAGTTGTGTGCGTTCTACTGCAAATATCTGACACCCCAACGCGTTACATTTACTTAAACGCATCGAAGCATAAACACATCACTTATACTTGGAACTTATTTCTCCAATTTATTTTACACAATACACTCCTAGAGGAAATCACGATAGTAACGAACAATAGGTTTAAAGAGAAACCTAGGAATTAGTCAAAGTAAGACTAAAAGGAATAGCAGAAGTGGCGAACCTAGTAGACAACTTGAGCTGAAACTCACAGCACTACCTGAAGATCAGTTGAGGAAGGTAAGAATAAATTAAATTATTCTCAATTAGAATTTGAGATAGTAAAGTTATTTGTAGATAGTTTGGCTTGAAGACTAGCTAAGAGACGGCTAGGAGAGGTATCGTTGGACAAACTAAGGAAGTTAATATCAGAATAGTGCAGCGGAAGCATGGTAATAGACAAGGTTATAAAGGTTTGCGATAGAGGTTGTTGTGAAACCTTAGTCCGAGCAAATTTTGAGGACGAAATTTTATTAAGGGGAAATAATTGTGAAACTCGGATCTCAATTTCCCTACTTAAGTAGGTAATTAAGGAAATTAACCAAGCATAAGTTAACTCTTATGTTGAAGGGAAGGAGAAATTCTAAGTATTGTAATAGACTTTTTGAGTAGCTTTGAGTTGAGCCTTAGCTAGTAAAAATTTGACTAAGTATGAAGCCAAGAAGAAACCATGCGTTTGATGTTAGGGAGCATTAATGCATAAGGCTCTAATAAGGCCGAGTTTGTAGAGGTTATAAGGGATTAAGTATTGAAGCCAAGGACAACCATGCGTTGAGCTTGTGAGGTATGGACGCATGTTGGCAGAAGTGTTAGCATGAGACGCTACCCAAGCGCTGGTGTGACAAGGGTTGTTCATGCGTTGGGATGATAAAAGGTTGAATGAGCAACAGTGAGGAAGGTCCATCGAGTGACGAGGATGGGCCAAGTGCGAGCAAGGATACATACAGTTGCGTGCGAACATGGGTGCTGGGCATTGGAGTGTGCATGCGATGACCACATAGCTGCTTGCGGGGCTACACAATGAGCGCAAGTGCTAGACGATGGGTGCAAAGCGCTAGACGATGGGCACAAAATGCTATACGATGGGCGTGAGCACTAGACGATGAGCAAGAGCAAGAGGGCAGCGAGCGATGAGTTATACGATAGGTGTAACAGCTACACGATGAAGCTATACGATGGGCCAAGCCATGATGGGCGCATAATGTAGTGTATGCGTTGATGGGGCCTGCGGCACACAAGGCTTGCGAGGTTAGATGGTGAATGTGTTGGTCTTGTGCACGAGGCTATGGGCGTTGGCAAGCAACAAGGGCATGCGTGCGTTAGTCATAAGGTATGCATTAGCAAAAGGCTAGGCGATGGTAAGACAAACCATGAGGCGTTGAATTGAGACCTAGCTTACCCAAGGGTTGGTATGCGATGGTGATGTGCTATGCGCTAAGGCTGATTTATGCGCCAAGGACATCCGAGGGCATATGGACGCATATGACAAGGCTAGCAGCATGCGATGGAAGGATGTGATGGTCATAGTCCTAGTTGAACGCATGTGCCAAGGGTGAGCCATGCGAAGAGAGAAGTATGCGGCCAAACAAGGACTTGCGATGCCTTGAGGTTAGTGTGGCACAAGTGATGCGATGATCAAGGCATGTGATCAAGTAAGCATGTGGCCATGTAATTGGAAGGATGCGATAATGAGAGAGCTATGAGTTGATAGTTTCATCCAGACAAGTGGCTAAACCGAGAAGCTATGAGCTGATAGTTGCACCAAGAAATGTTTGTAATACATATGAGGTGTGGATGAAGGCATCAAGGGCCCGAGTTCACATTTTGGCAAGCATACTTGATCCGTTGGCCAAAAGGTTTGAGAACATGGTCATTGCACATGAGATCATGGAATCAATGCGAGAATTGTTTGAACGTAAGTTCTCACTATTCAAGAAAAACAAGATTGATGACAATGAAACCAATAGTGTCAGTTCCCAAGATAATCTTCAGTCCATATTGAATGTCAAGGGACTAACAGAGAAAGAAATTGATGCTAACTCTGATGAAGTTTATCGACGAGGATTATCCTTTGAAATGAAGCTTGGAGTTTATTAATTGGGTTTTGGTACTAATCCTACTACTCTCTAGAAAGGAAGAACTCCAAAGACAATAAATGTGATTTATTTGTCTTGGAGACGTGCTTAGTAGAGAATGATGGTTTTTCCTAGATAATTGATTCAATGGCTACTAACCACGTGTGTTCTTCCAATCAAAGATTTAGTTCTTGGAAACAGTTGGAAGCTGAAGAGATGACTCTTAGAGTTGGTACTAGTGAGGCCATTTCAGTTGTTGCTATAGGCAGGCTTAAATTATTTTTGGACAAGAAACGATATATATTATTAGATAACGTATATGTAGTTCCTCATATCAAGAGGAACCTACTTTTTATTTCTTGTCTGACTGAACAAAATTATTCTAAATCATTCTCCAAGAATAAAGTGTTTATTTTTAAGAATTAAATGGAGTTAGGCTTTGGTTCAATGGAAAATAACTTGTATGTACTAAGGCCGTTAGTCATAAAAGTTGTGTTCAATACTGAAATGTTCAAAACAATAACAACTATAAAAAGATCGAGAATTTCTCTTAAAGAAAATGCCCATCTTTGGCATCTAAGGTTAGGTCACATCAATCTCAATAGGATAGAAAAGTTGGTGAAAAGTGGACTTCTAAATGGTTTAGAAGAAAACTCTTTACCAGTATGTGAGTCATGCCTTGAAGGAAAAATGACTAAACGATTTTTATTGGAAAAGGATATAGAGCCAAAGAAACCTTGGAGCTTATACATTCAGACCTCTGTGGTTCGATAAATGTAAGAGCACGAGGTGGGTATGAATATTTCATCTCTTTCATAAATGATTATTCTAGATTTGGGTATCTATACCTAATGCAACATAAGTCTGAAGCTCTAGAAAAGTTTAAGGAATACAAGACTGAAGTTGAAAACTTGTTAGGTAAAAAGATAAAAACACTATGATCTGATCGTGGTGGAGAGTATATGGACTTAAAATTCCAAAACTATATGATAGAACATGGAATCACGTCCTAACTCTCAACTCCAGGTACAACTCAGCAGAATGGTGTATCAGAAAGGAGAAACAAAACCCTGTTGGACATGGTTCTGTCTATGATGAATTATGCTTATCTTCCTGACTCGTTTTGGGATATTCAGTAGAGACTGCAGTTTATATTTTGAACAATGTTTCCTCAAAGAGTGTTTCTAAAACACCTTTTGAGTTATGGAGAGGTCGTAAAGATAGCTTACGCCACTTCAGAATTTGGGGATGTCTAGCCCATGTGCTTATGGAAAACTCCAAAAAGTTGGAACCTCGTTCAAAAGTGTGCCTATTTGTAGGTTACCCTAAGGAAACGAGAGGTGGATACTTCTATGATCAAAGTGAGAATAAAGTGTTTGTATCAACAAACGCTACCTTCTTGGAAGAAGACCACATAAAGGATCATAAACCATGAAGTAAACTTGTTTTAAATGAAACTGCTGAGACTTCAACAAGAGTTGTTGAATAGACTAATAAATCAACAAAGGTTGTTGATGTTAGTTAATCTAGTCATCCATCTCAAGAGTTGAGATTGTCTCGACGTAATGGGAGGGTTATGAACCCACCTGTTCACTACATGTGTTTAATAGAAGCCCAAAACATCATATCTGATGATGGTGTTGAGGATCCATTGTCTTATAAGCAAGCAATGGAAGATGTTGACAAGGATGAATGGATTAAAGCCATGAATCAAGAAATGGAGTCTATGTACTTCAATTCTGTCTAGGAGCTTGTAGATGAACTTGATGGGGTAAAACCTATAGGTTGAAAATGAAGGAACTCTCAAACAAGAGAATCCATGAGTGGAAGCATATCTTTCCGATTTCATTGTGACAGAATTACCACACATACATCCTAACAAACAGATATGCATTGTCACACTAATTATTGGCATGCTTTAACAAATAAAATATAAAAAACTGAGAGAAACGTACCAGTTAAAGACTTTCTTCAATCAAACTCAGTCTAGTGGAAGAAAACTCTTCATTCTCCTTATCGTCTAGCAAACAATCGCCTACCAGCACCACGGTCGTCTACACGATCAGCAGCGCACGAACCAACAGCAACCGGGGACGACACCACTACTCGAAGCTCTTGGTATTTTCGGAGTGAGAATCCAAAGGGTGGACTTTCATGGAATTGGTAGAGGGAAGGAGAAAAATACGATCATGTAGTACGAACAAGTAAGTGGGAGATAGTAGAAGACTATCGTATAGTTGGGTGCTTGTCATTTAGAAAAAAGGTACATGATCGTGTAGGTTTAGCTAAGAGATCGTCTATCAAATGGTAAGCGATCGTTTAGGTCTGCTCAGCGGGCTAAACGATCGTATAGAAAACTTAAGCGATCGTTTAGATATCGCGGGCGATAGTTTAGTGCGCAGGTGTGCGATCGTTTAAGGAGACGGACACTATCGTATAGGCTCTCAACGCTAAGCGATCGTATAGATTCACACCGTAAGAGATTTTTCTTTCGTGTCTTTTTCATGTCTTGCAAAATGAAAACAATTTTCATTTTATTCTTCAGTTACAAGAACTGAATTCGAACTTCCCACTTTTGCACGATTCCGAAGAAATACTCGGCCAATTATCTCATAACTGCCTAATTAATTAATTAATTAATATAATCATATTATATCTAACCTATAGTTTGATATCATATATCTACTATAGTGTTTTCTCCTCTACTTGATATAAATTATATTTATATCCAATTTCCTCCAATAAATGTATCTCATACATTTAATCAATCATATCATATATAATTAACCAGTTCAATTATATCATATATAATCGAACTCCCTCTTGTCAATTTGAACATTTCAAATTAACCCAAAAACTAATTCTCAACTTTATCCAAGCTACCGAGGGGATCTTATGGACCTATGGCTCGATGCTCCAACGTTACGTGAATAACTAACTAAACTCTTTAGCCACAAAATCCACCATCCGTTAACTGCCAGACATTCCACTAAAGACCAACAGCTGAACTCTTCTCACCACAGATATATTTCTATGTCCATCGTATATAACCAATCATGAGTACGATGGCTCTTAACAGATGCTCGTAAGTACAGCTGGGCCGATTTACCGTTTTACCCGTGTAGTTACATCTCACTCCTTAAGTATCACTGATTCCACTAATGAACAATACAACATAGTCCAACTATGTGTGAACACTTCTCCGGCCAAGAGATGGTGTGTGGCACCACATCGTTTAAGCCCTGGAATCAACCCTTAAGGAAGCTATCTATCTACTTACCCCTGCTTCGGGGAAGGAGTGAATTCCATCTTGTGTAACTAAGTTCCCAACTCCCAAATCAGACGAATCCCTTAAGTGGTAGGTTTAAGTCGGCGACCTAGCCACTTGCACCCATGCAAATCAAAGAACCGTACTCAATGGCAGGAGTTCCCAACTCACTCAGGATTGAGGTCACATTACCTATGGTCATTCTAGTTAAGTAAAGTTTCTGTCATGAACGGGTGTTATATAATGAGACGTTAACACTTTGTGGTCAGGTCTTATATAAACTCTTTGTATAGGATGCCCCCGCTCGTATGTCCCCTACACAAATGATCAGGATCAGACCATCTGTGACAAGTTACAACACTTGTAACTATTCCACAAAGGGGCCGCATCTGTAGCGTTACCAGGATAAGGTTTCCCTCCTATATCCATATACTACAGACCATTTTGGTTATCACTTAAGACATGATCCACTTGTATGTCACCACATACATGCTTAAGTTACATCCAGATAACCAGGGATTTTAGGTTTATTGGTTTGTGGTAAAACAAATAAAACATTCAACTGAGCAAAATCAAGAAGTGAAGTAAAATATCATATATTATACATCACAAGCGTTCATACAAACTGTTTACAAACTATAGAACACGAGACTTTGGGGCATCAACCCCAACAATCTCCCATTTGTCCTAAAGCGAAGTGGGGTGTACAAAAACTAGTACAAAACAATAAACTAGGGCATAAAAGCCCCGTACAAGAAATCTCCCACTTGCTCTAGTCTAGACGTGGGCAATCCTATAGACCCATGCTCTGAAGGTGGCCCTCAAACACTGTAGTCGTGAGAGCCTTCGTAAACGAGTCAACAACATTGTGCTATGAAGCAATCTTCGTGATGATCACGTCTCCTCGATGCACTATCTCGCGGATCAGGTGATACTTCCGCTCTATGTGTTTACCGTGCCTGTGACACCTAGGCTCCTTGGAGTTCGTCACAGCTTCCCTATTGTCACAATAGAGCGTAATGGGCCTAGACATATCTGGAACAACTTCCAGTTCTGTCAAGAACTTTCTGAGTCAGACGGCCTCCTTAACGGCTTTGCAATCTACTACGTACTCTACCTCCATAGTGGAGTCGGCGATGCACCCCTGCTTCGTGCTTCGCCATACTACAGCTCTTCCGTTAAGAGTAAAGACTGACCCTGAAGTGGACTTGCGAGAGTCCCTATCAGTCTGAAAGTCAGAATCCATGTATCCAATAAGGATCAAATCCCTAGATCCATATACGAGTATGTAGTCCCTCGTTTTTTGAAGATACTTGAGGATGTTCTCTGAAAAATGTTCAAATTCAATTAGGGTTTCAATTAATTATATTTAATACAATTGAAATGTTTAATTCTATCGAAATTGAACAAAGTTGGAGAATTAATTAATGCTTAAATTATGATTTAAATATTAATTACATGAAATTGAATTCATTGTAGTGGAATTGGTGTTTTATTAATTTAATATTTAGATATGAAATTAACAAAATAATTAAAAGGTTAATTAATTAGTTTTATCTAAAATTAATTAAATGAATTAATTTTATAAAATTAATATATAAATAAATCAAAAAAATTGTTTTAAAAATCAATTTGTTGATTTTAAGAAGAAAATGGAAAGTGAAATTTTCCAAAATTAACAAAGTTGGAAAATCCCACTTTGGTGCTAAGCACCTTACTTCAATTAATTCATGAAGCAGGTGTTGGCCACCATGCACACACACTGTCTGCATGTTTTTGAACTTATAAATTGAAGTTCAAGGCTGAAGAAGAGGCATGCATGCTAAGATAAGTACCAATCTAAAAAAGAAAACCTACAACCCTCTCTCAAATTCACCTAATTCCAGCTCAATTTAAGTGTTTCCACCACACAATCCATGCTAGAGTTTAGTTGAGAAGATCTTTATGGTGGTCTATTTGAAGTTTCAAGCACAAATTCGTGGTATTCTGCTGAATTGGAGGATTCTTCAAAGGTAATGTACTACTCAAACCCATTTATAAAATAATTTTGAGAAGCATGTTTTAAACTCAAATTAAGTGTAATTAAAGTGCTTATAGATTTGATTTCTTCCGTTGCATATTAATTTACTCTATGCATATTAATTTACTCTATCACCTTCATGAGCAACAACCAAAATGTCTCAAGCTTCCTTGGTAGAAACACATGTGTTAATCAAACGAAAGATATTTCTGTCTACACCATTAAAGATAACATTAAGGGCACGAGAATTCCTTGAGGATGCTTTTCCCTCAGCATCAGTCCATTTGGCTTCTAATTTAAGAGTGTTCCCAACACTGAGAACAACAATTTGAGGAGGAGCCCGTTCAGTTACCACTACTCTCCACGTCGTATGATCAATAGACTTTAAAAAAGCTGTCATCCTAGCCTTCTAATATAAGTAGTTCGTTCCATCCATAAGGGACGTGGTAAATTCACCTTCTTTGTTTCCTTCCATTTAAAGAAATTCAGATAGAAATATCATAAGTAATGATAACCCGTCTGATACCAATTGAAAATTTAAGTTATCTAACACAAGACCAAACTTGTCACATTACGATGTTACAACATTTCTAGAGATATCATAAATAAATACAAAAAACTAAAATTAGAATAGAACACAGAGTTTGGTAATTTAGTTTGATGCAATACCACCTACGTCTGGGAGGTAATGTGCCTGTGGAAAGATATATTCACTAATATAAAGTCAAGCAATTACAACGATGTACTTATCTATGAATAAATGGCAATTATAGTGACACTCGAATAGTCTAACTTAGAGAACGATTGCTTAAGCTCCCCCTAAGTGTGAGACTCCCTCTTAATGAAACTTAGGTTCCCTCTAAGTGTGAGATCCCCTCAACTTCAACGTACTTAGACTCACCCTAAGTATAAGAATATTAGTGAATGATCACTTAAGCTCCCCCTAAGTGTGAGACTCATTCCTCTACTTGTATCTTTCTACATTCTTGTGAATATCTCTTCACATTATGAACTTAGCACTCCCTCTAAGTTAGAGAATCTCTTCTTAAGAGATGATGCCTTGGGCTCTCCCTAAGACTAACCAATTTTCTCACGAAGCCCGCTTCAATACAAACAACGACACAACTTCAAGCTTAACACAAATTCAGAATCAAAGTTCAACCACCAAAAAATCGAACTCGTTTTAAGGGATTAATAAGATCTAGAGAATCACTCAGATCAACAATTGCAAAAATTTCACAATCTTACAGATTGACACACTTATTATTATTTTTTTTTTGGCACAAACACAAGACAATGGCTTGAATATTCTTCAAAATGGTCAACTCTAAAATCGAACAAAATCCTCATATATATTTGGATAAGGTTGAGAATATATTCAAGGAAAGAATAAATCAACTCTACAAGGAAAAATACAGCAGACCACAAAATTTGAAAAATGAATAAATCAACTCTACAAGGAAAAATACAATAGACCACAAAATTTGAAAAATCCTGCTGACAAATAGGAAAAAAATATTCTACGGATTTTTCTATTTGTCACTTAACAATGTCATAGACAATGTCATGACATGTTGTATGACATGTCATAGAGGAAAAAAAAAACACACCAGCAAATATGCATTACACATCAACATCTAAGGAACCAATCTTACAGAAGAATTAGCACAACATGGAACATGTTATATAAAGGGACAGTTGCAAATATAGACATTAGACCCAAAGTATTAGTAGATATAACATAATGTAAAAAAAAAAAAATTACAAATATGGCCAAATTTAAATCACTGGTAAGAGTCTATCAATGATAGAAGTCTATCGCAGATAGACTTGGCTATATTTGCAATTTTTTTAAATGATATTATACATTTGATTATTATTCTTAAAAATGCTACCCATTGTAATTACCCTTATATAAGCACGTTTTTCAAGTTTTGTCTAGAATAAATAAGCTATTTATACTCTAGTAACAAACACCCTAACAAAAAAAAGAAAAAAAGAAAAAACAAGTAGCTTTTAATAAAGAGTATGAATTCCAATTTTCAAAGAGTAACAATTAGAGAGAAACAATCACTGCAAATCGAGAGAAATATGGATAGAAAAGAAAATGAGGGTGAATCGGCAATGAGATTGGTGATGGTGGAGACATGGTGAAAGATGTATTTAGGAATTTGGAGGTTCCTACGGTAGGAGGTAAATTTCTCTCTCTCTCTTTTTTTTTAAGATAACGGATCTCTTACTCACAATCATATCATGCTAAAATGATCTTATATAGTTGATTCAATAACATATCTATAGATATAGAAAATTAAGGAAAAGTGATTTTCAATGATATAATCTCATGTAATGGCTATGATATAATTTTCATACCTAATTAAGAGTGATTTTGAACTATGATATTAGGGAGAAAAATTGAGGGAAATTCGTGATTTGAACTTTTTTTGAAAAGTTAATATTTTTATGCTGTGTTACTAATTTCCAGTCAATCAAATTCCAAGATCACCAATTTTTTTATACTCTTAAAATCCAAGTAAATGATTTTTAGTTTTTCTAGAATTAATTTTGTCTATTTTTCAAATATAATTATTATTTAAAAGTGAAGTAATTTTAGCAACGATAAAAGTGGTCATGGTCTATCTCAAAAAGAGAATTACTTCCAAACATAGGCTTAATTCATTGGGTTAGGAACATAGTTATAGGTTGAAATTCTTTTCTTGAGATTTATATTTGTTAAATCATTTTCCCGCGATCACATTTCATATTCAATATAACCCAATAAACCATATATATCATATTAGCTATTATCTCTTTCATTACTTTACATTTTACATTTACTATTTAAATTAATTAAAAATATATTCATTTCATGATTTCTATTATATTCAATGAATTTATTTTAAATGACAAAATTGTTTAAAATATTTTTACTTAGAAATGTCCATGACATTTTACTATATTTATATACATATTGACTCATTTTCTTATATTTGAAAACAACTATTTTTTATATTTTCGAACTAATTACTAAAACCATTATTTTTCATAAATTCATAAAAAGAAAAAAGTATTAGGGTTTTATTTTTTTTAAAAAAAATCAAAATGCTCGAAGTATGGCAAGCAACAAATATTTCTGAAAATTTTTTTCTCCAGCGACTTAGAGGAATTTTCGGTGCGACGACAAAGGAATTTTCCGGCAATTCTTATTTGAAAATATGATGGACGAAAAGGACTCAAACCTCAACAAGTGTGACTGTTTTTTTTTTTTTTTCGTCCTATTTTTAATATAAAAATTATAGCACAATTAGCTTTTAGTTTTCCTTTTCAAATTTTCAGATTAGCTTATAATATTATCATAAGGTTGTCTTCTCTCGTGGGTTAACAACACACATGCCAAAGCGATCAGGATTCTAAACACTTTAATTACATCAACTTTAGAAAACGAGCATGCATGTTCATAACATAAAAATAGGGTTTTAGTTTAAATCTTTGAAAAACCTCCAAATTGATGCAATTCCTAACTCGTTTTTTATCACGAACATTTCGTGGACCACCGCTAGAGTCTTCTCTACTATTTTTTGGTTTTAGAACAAATTGTGGGATCCAATTTGTAGTGAGATTGAAGGGAATTAGAGAGTATGTGTGTTTTGGTGTAGAGTTTTGGATGAACTATTTCTTCTTCAAAAAATCAACTTGCATGAAATTTTTTCTCAACAATTTTCGGTCAATTTATAGAGGAAATACATGCAATCATATTGCATCTAATGTTTACACCAAATTAATCATGCAAGAGTGGGATTTGAGGTGGTCTTCAAAGTGGGAAATGTGAGATTTTCCCACTAACCCCAATTTTCCAATTTTTGAATTTTTCACATAATTCAATTGAATTCCATAAATTCAATTTTAAAAATAATTTTAATTTAATTTAAACAATAAATTTTAAATAAAGTTCATTTCTTTTTAAAATAATTTTAAATAAGTAATGAAATAATTTAATTAATTTAATATCAAATATTAAATTAATTAGAACACCAACCTCGAACATGAATCCCCATTCATGTATAATATTTAAATCATATTTAAATATTCTCTAACCCTCTAATTTGTTTAATTCGACAATTAAACGTCAATTATATCGCATATAATTAGCAATAATTCCCTAAGTTGAATTTGAACGTTTCAATTCTCTCATCACATTGTCCTAAGGTTTAGTCCGATATGAGCTAGGAGGGAGACCTAATGGACCTACAGATCATGAGCTCCAACGATTCGAGTTTAACCAGTTAAACTCAACCTAATTAACCAACATTCGTTAACTACTGGGACACTCCACTAAAGCTCTATAGCTGCACCCTCTTCACTGTAGATATATTTTTGTCCACTTGATTTAACCATGATTAGTAAGTCGATCTTTCATAGGTTGTTTGTAATTATAACTAGGTAAAAATTATCGTTTTACCCCTGTAATTACATCTTGCTCCTTAAGTCCCATTGATTCTCTAATGAACAATTGGTTTGTAGTCCAACCACCAAACTGAGTCTCTCTCAAGCCAATGAGAGGGTGAGACCCCTTGTTCAAGACCCAAAGTCAGCACTTAATAGAATAATAATCTATTTATTATCCCTATAATCGAGTAGGAGTGATTTCCATCTTGCAGGACTATATCCCCAACTATTTATCCGGTCTTAACCCTAAAATAGAAGGCTTATTGAGCTGGCGATGTTGAGCCACTCTCACCCATGCAGATTAAAGGATAATCCCGAATAAATAGGAATTCATAGTTGGCTCAAGATTAAGATCGAGTTATCTAGGTCATCAAATTGAAATAGTCAGTCTTATCAGTAAACAACGTTATAAAGTAAAAGTGACTATCTTGTGGTTCGGTCTTATGCAAACTCATTGCATAGCATGCCCACATTCACATGTCTCCACATAAGCGATTTAGGATCACATTGTTTACATCAAATATAAAGTGGGCCGCATCCATAGTGTCCCTAAGTTAAGGTACCCAACCTTATCCCTATACTATAGACCGTTTTGGCTATTACTCGAACTTGATCCACTTTTATATCTTCACATAAAATTCAAGTATTCATGCTATGGCTAAATGTTTTTAGTTTATTAGATTTATGGTTAAAAGGTGCAATTCACTTATTCAATAACATTTTTACTGAATAACCTCAATAACAACTTTATTGTAAAATAGAATATGTTTAATGTTTACCAATCACGAGTTTTAGGAACCCAACAAATATAAATGGTGAAGACTAGTTGACTGTATTATAAATTAGTGCATTATCTTGTCAGCTATTATTTTTAGATTCTGTTTTTTTGTTTGTTCCTATTTTTAGGTTACTTAGTTCATCTTCAATGTAACTACTTTACTTTAATTTTTGCTGAAGAACTTTTTTTTTTGGGAAGTTTCTTAACAGTAGCTCTATAAATTCACTATAATTTCTTCACTGCTGGACAAAATAATAGAAAGAGAGCATTTAATTCATATTTATGGAGGTGGCACAGATGAAAAAAGAGACGGTGGAAACAGTCCACAAGGAAAAAAAATTGTTCAAGCGCTATAGATGCGCAAAACTAGGCCATATCAAGTAAAATTGTCGAGTAAAGCTTTCTAAAGCAAATGTTGCATGCGAAGATGAAAATTGCGAACAGTCTAGCTGGGAGCAGTGCTTTACTGCTGGAGTAGTCAAAGGAAGAGACAATGTAACTCAAACAAATTACATTAGCTATGACAAAGAATAGATGATTGATTCTGGTTGTTCGCATCATGTAAGCGGAAATGATTCAATAGTTTCAGAACTACATCAACATAATGGAGAACGAGTCATTATCACGATGATAACTCAACTTATCCAGTAGTGAAAGAAGGTGCTGTCAAGATTGGTATTGATGATGCAAATGTCAGGTTTGAAGAAAAATTTAGTTTTGGTTTCTAAAATTACTAACTCTGGGAAATATGTTTTGTTTGGTCCAAATGATGTGAAGGTGCTTGACAACGTGAAAGACATTGTAGCTGATGTTGTTCTTGCTGGTAAGAAGAAAGAGACTCTATTTGTCATGTCAGTAGAAGAGGCATATGTGAAAAAGACAGGCCAGACAGAAATCCCAACTATATGGCATGCTCGACTCGGCCATATAGATTATCAAATGTTGAAGCAAATTTCTTCAAAGAAGTTGGTAGATGGTTTGTCAATCCTCAATGACATACATGAGGAAATGGTTTGTCAAGGTTGCTGAAAAAATGATAGGATGACTCGTGACTCGATATACAGATGTTAAATAGAAAACACTGACAAACACTATAACAATAGAAATACTAACAGCAAGAAAACAAGTAAAGACACACAGAAGTTGGTAACCTAGTTTGGCGATAAACCACCCACGTTTGGGGAGAAGTGTGCCAAGGAAAGATAATCCACTAATATTAAAGAGTCAAGCAATTGCAACGTAGTACTTATCTGTAATTTAATGTCTACTACAGTGACTCATGTAGAGCACAACTCACTAGTTCTCTAGATGTGAGACTTCTTCTGAATTGTACTTAGGCACTCACTAAGTGTGATAATATTAGTGTTGACCACTTTAACTTTCGATAGTTTGTGAGACTCCTCTCCGCTTGATTATCTTCCTTGTAACTCAATGAACTCCCTTTACATGAGAACTTAGGTCCCCTTAAGTCTAAAGAACATCTTCTCGATAAATAATACCTTAGGCTCTCCCTAAGGCTTGAGAAATCCTTCTTGATGAATGAAGTTTTAGGCTCCCCTAAGATCGGAATCCTTTCTCTTCAACTACGCCTTAGGCTCCCCTAAGATAGAATAATCTTCACATTCTTGAACAATTCACACAATGACGTTGCATAGCGAAAAATAGTGAGCAAATATCAAGAACACTTTGTTGAACAAAACAACCACCAAGAACAAATACACTCCTCATAATAAACAAATGCGACCACCCTAAATGAGGACCAAAATTTTTCTTTTAAAACTATAGCCAAATAAGGAAAGAATTTCCAAAAAAATATTTCATTTTTTGTTAAAATAAAATCCACCATAAATAATAAAAATATCGATCAAAATACTTCTGCTTGAGATTTTCCCGTTTAGGAAATAAAAAAAATACGCATATAAATTCTAGATTAGGAAAGAAAAATAATCAGTAGGAAATAGTAATGTATGAGGTAGATGTTAAGACTTCATTTGTGAAAATTGCAAAACCACCAGAAAATGTCTTAGAAAAATATAAAGAAATCAACAAATCTTCAACAATCCCCCCCTTTGGCTGATATTTTTTAAGGCAAAATATTTAGCAACCAACCAACTGTTGAGGATGATGCCCTAAATTCTCAGGTCCTGTAGTTTGTAAACATTGTATTGAACAAATGTTTGTGATGTAATAATATATGATATTTTCTTCACTATTGTCTATGAAATATGGGATGTTTTAATTTCTTTACCACAAACCAATAAACTAAGATCCTTGGTTGTCATTGAAACTTAAGCATGTAAGTGGAGATATACAGGTAGATCATGCCTTAAGTGATAACCAAAATGGTCTGTAATATATGGATATAGGAGGAAAACCTTATCCTAGTGACGCTACTGATGCGACCCACTTTGTAGAATAGTTACAAGTGTTGTAACTTACTACAGATGGTCTGATTCTAATCATTCATGTGGAGACATGCGAGCGGGGGCATCCTATACAAAGAAGTTTGTATAAGACCGGATCACGAAGTGTTATAGTCTCATTATATAACGTCATTCATGACAGAAACTTCACTTTACTAGGATGACCATGACCTTAATCCTGAGTGAGTTGGGAACTCTTGCCTTTGAAGGTAGTCTTTTGATTTGCATGGGTGTGAGTGGCTAGATTACCGACTCAAACCTACCACTTTGGGGATTTGTCTGATTTGGGAGCTGAGAACTCAGCTACACAAGATGGAATTCATTTTTTCCCCGAAGTAGGGGTAAGTAGATAGATTTCTTCCTTAAGGGTTAATTCTAGGGCTTGAACGATGTGGCGCCATACACCTTCTCATGGCCCGAGAGGTGTCCACACATAGTAGGACTATGATTTATTATTCATTAGAGGGATCAATGGTATTTAAGGAGTTAGATGTAACTACAGGGGCAAAATGGTAAATTGACCCAACTGTACTTTCGAGCATTTGTGAAGGGTTATCGTACTGTTTATTGGTTATATCCAATGGACACCGAAATATATTTGTGGTGAGAAGAGTGCAGTTGTCAGTCTTTAATGGAATGTCTGACAGTTAACGGATAGTGGATCTCGTGGCTAAAGAATTTAGTCAGCTATTCATGTACCGTTTCAGCTTCAAGCTACAGGCCCATAAGATCCCCTTGGTAGCTCAATGGATTTAAGTTGAGAATCAGTTTTTGGATCAGTTTGAAGTGTTCAAATTGACAAGAAGGAGTTTAATTATATATGATATGATTAAACTGGTCAATTATATATGATATACTTGATATGATGTATGAGATACATTAATTAGAGGAAAAGAATATAAATATGATTTGTATCTAGTGGAGGAGAAAAGGACTATGGTTTATATGTTGCATATGATGTGATATTAAACTATAGGTTATAAATATAATATGATTATATTTATTTTTAATTAAAAAATTATGAGATAATTGTTTGTGGTTTTTCTTCATAATCGAATGAGATAGTGGGAGGTTACATACAGTTCTTGTAACTGAAGGATAAATGAAAATAGTTTTCAATTTGCAAAAAGATTGGATAACCGCTCCACGATTAGTATACTGCACATCGTCTAGTATACGAAAGCATACATGATAGCTCAAGTTGTCCTAAACGACTGTGTACACGTGCAACTTACCCGATCGCATAGTCTTTTCTAAACGATCGTGCGCGAGCGATTTACCTAAACGATCGTCTAAAAGATTGGCCCCATTTTTACTAAAAATCGTGCACCTTTTGCTAAACGATCAAGCACCCGTCTATACGATAGACTTCATATCTCTTCCACTTGCTTGGTCATTGTAAACGATCATAGTTTCTTCCTCCCCTCTACCAAATCCAACAGAGCCCACACCTCTTGGATTCTCACTCCGAGAATACCGAGGTTACTGAGTGGTGGTGTCCTCCTTGTAGCCTGTTCGTGTTGAAGACCGTTCGGTGGTAGACGACAGTGAGATTTGGTGGACGATAGACTTGGCGATCATAGTGACAACGAGAGTTGCTGAGATTGACGAGAGTGAGATATCAAAGAAGAAAAGTTTTTCAAGAGGTATGTCTCTCGGTCCTTTTGTTATTTAAGTTTGAAAAGCATGCCGTAATTTGTTGTTAAATGCATAACTTGTCTGTTTGTTTGTGAATGCGGCATTTCTATCACAATGAATTTAGAACGATCTTACTTAGGGTACTTGGAAACTATTTTGCTAAAACTAAAATTAGTGTTAAAATATGGTATTGCATAGACTTATTAAGTTTGTTCTGTTTTTCAGGAACATAATTATGACTATAGCCACATTAGCTCTATTAGCGTCGAAAAATTGACTGGCGAAAACTACGCTAGTTGGAAACACATGATCACAACCATTTTAATTATCGATGACTTACGATTCGTCCTTACGGAGGAGTGTCCTCCTATTCCACCTCAAAACGCCACTCGAAATGTCCAGGAAGCCTATGAGTGCTGGACATAGGCAAACGAGAAGGCCTGAGCCTATATCTTGGCCAGTCTTAATGACGTTTTGGCCAAGAAGCATGAGCCTATGGTCTCAGTGCGTGAGATCATGGGGTCCCTGCGGAGAATGTTCAGACAACTGTCTAGACAACTCAAGCACGAGACTCTCAAATGCATCTTCAACTCCAAAATGGAGGAAGGCACCTCTGTTTGAGAACATGTGCTTAATATGATGGTCCATTTCAACTTGGCAGAGATGAATGGGTCTCAAATTGATGAAGGCAACCAGGTTAGCATAATCCTGCATTCGTTGCCGGATAACTTTCTGCACTTTTTCAGTAATGTGATTCTGAACAAAGTGGACTATACCCTTACAACTCTCCTCAACGAATTGCAAACATTCCAATCCTTACTAAAAAGTAAAGAGAAGAAGGTAGGTGAGACAAATGTTGCTTCATCTTTTAAGAAGTTCTATAAGGGTTCAACCTTAGGAACAAAGTTTGCACCTTCTACTTCTAACACTACTAAGTGGAAGAAGAAGAAAGGTGGTAAAAGAAAGGGGAAGGCACTTGCTAACCCACAACTTATCGCTTAGCGGGGAAGGCGACCAGCGCCCGGAGACAAAGAAAAGTATTTCCATTGTAACCAAGATAGGCACTGGAAGAGGAATTGTCCTCGCTGGATCATGGAGAAGAACAATGCTAAGGCCAAGGCCAAGGCAAAACAAGGTGAATATGATTTACTGGTGTTAGAAACTTGTTTAGTGGAGAATGATGATTCTGCCTGGATTATTAACTCTGAGGTCACTAATCATGTTTGTTCTTCTTTTTAGGGGATTAGATCCTAGCAGCAGTTGGAGGCTGGTGAGATGACGATACGAGTAAGCATCGAGAACGTCGTCTCAGTTGTGGCAGTGGGAGGAGTCCAGTTGACTTTGCAGAAGAAATTTATCATTTTAGATAATGTTTTTGTAGTTTCTGAGTTGAAAAGGAACTTAATTTCTGTAAAGTGTCTGATATAGAGTAATTATACTCTAAATTTTCAATTGAATAAAGTGTTTATTCATAAAGATAGAATTGAAATCTGTTAAGCAAATCTGGAAAATAACTTGTATGTGCTAAGGCCGTTAGCAACGAGTTCCCTCCATAACATTGAGATGTTTAAAACTATCGTAACTCAAAATAAACGAAAAAATATTTTTCCAAAGGAAAATCAACTTTGGCACCTTCGATTAGGGCACATCAATCTAAATAGGATTAAGAAGTTGGTGAAGAATGGACTTCTAAGCGAGTTAGAGGAAAATTCTTTACTGATGTGCGAATCTTGCCTTGAGGGCAAGATGACTAAAAGACCTTTTACTGAAAAAAGTTATCGAGCCAAAGAGCCTCTAGAGTTAGTGCATTCCGACCTTTGTGGTCCGATGAATGTGCAAGCCAGGGGAAGCTATGAGTATTTTGAAGGAAATCGGACACGAGGATTTCCATGAGCAATGGAAAGATCTTTCCAAATTTCATTCGTATATGAACTTTACAATTACAATCACAAACGAAAACATGCGGTTATGCATAATATAGAAATTACAACATGCTTTACTATGAACACAGCAACAGAGCAACAA
This sequence comes from Benincasa hispida, assembly GCF_027475165.1. Taxonomy (NCBI): domain Eukaryota; kingdom Viridiplantae; phylum Streptophyta; class Magnoliopsida; order Cucurbitales; family Cucurbitaceae; genus Benincasa; species Benincasa hispida. Next base: position 61,172,049 of record NC_143484.1, on the reverse strand, counting down.
ACAAACGTTCGTCTAACACAACCGCTACACAACACGAACACCGCGTACTCAAACTAAGTGATCGCCAAGGTCATGAACATCCCGAACACTATGAACGGCCTCCACAAAACCTCGACTGTGTCGAGTTGAGTATGACACCACCAAGAAGGTTACCTCGGTATTCTCGGTGTGAGAATCTAGAGGGTGGGCTCTGTGTGTATTTGGTTTGAGGCAGAAAACTGGAGGAACCACAATCATGTAAACGGTTGAGCAAGTGGGAGATGAAACAACCTATCGTATAGGTTGATGCCAAATTTTTTAGGAAAAGATATGCAATCGTCTAGCAAAAGCTATGCGATCATTTAGCTCATCACTTAGCTGAGTGTCTATCGTGTAAGAACACTCCATGATTATTTAGCTAACTCCAAGTTGTCGCTTAGTAAATCTTATTTACTTGACAACTTCCCGTGAGCAATTTTCAAGAATGGAAAACTCAAAATCAACCTTAATCAACATTACCAAAAATAGGAAAACATTTTTCCGTTTATCTCATGGTTACCATGAAACCACCAATAACCTCCCACTCAATTGGTTATTAAAGAAAAAGAGATAATTATCCAATAATTAATATTATTATAAATATAAATGATAACTAACTTACCATAATATATTTATAACCTATAGTTTTAATATTTCATCTCATAAAACATATACAACATAGTTCTTTTTCTATTCCATGGCTCTTAATGTAAATCTCATTTACATTAATCCTCCACTTGATATATCTCATACACCATACCGATCATATCATATCATATACAATCGAAATACCTCTTGTCAATTTGAACATTTCAAATCAACACCAAGAATTGATCCTCAACTTGAATCTATTGAGCTACCAAGGGGACCTTATGGACCTGTAGCTCGAAGCTCCAGCGGTACATGAATAACTGACTAAACTCTTTAGTCACGGGATCCACCATCCGTTAACTGCCAGGCACTCCACTAAAGACCGAAAGCTGAACTCTCTTTACCACAGATATATAATGTGTCCATCTGAACCAATCAACAGTGCGACAACCCTTCACATATCGCTCGTAAGTACTGCTCGGCCAATAACTGTTATGTCCATGTAGTTACTTCTAACTCTTTAAGTACCACTGAATCCTCTAATGAACATAAGTCATAGTTCTATTATGACTGAGCCCTCTCTTCTAAAGAGAAGTTGTGGCCACTATGTTCAAGCCCCGGAATCAGCCCTTAACGGAGCAATCTCTCTACTTACCCCTACTTTAGGGAAGGAGTGAATTCCATCTTGTGTAATTGAGTTCCCATCTCCAAAATCAGAAAAGTCCCAAAAAAGATAGGCATGTTGAGTTGTCAATCTGGCCACTCTCACCCATACTAATCAAATAACCGCCCTCAAAGGCATGAGTTCCCAAAACACTCAGAATTGAGGTTGTGTCATCTATGGTCGTTAGTTGAGATGTAAGTCTCCAGTATCAACGATGTTATATATAGAGTCTACCCCCGATCGCATGTCTCCATATGAATGGTCAGGATCTACCATCTGTAGTAGTTTACAACACTTGTAAACCTCTACAAAGTGGGTCGTATCCATAATGACACCAGAATCAGGTATCCCACCTTAATCCTTATACTACCGACTATTTAGGTTATCTCTTAAGGCATGATCCACTTGTATATCACATATACATGCTTAAGTTTACATAAGATAACCATGGAGTTTGAGTAAATACCAGAATGAAATAACAGTTATTTTGTTCATAAAACAATGTGTATCATTACAAACAATGAGACTCCGAGAGAATTAGGACACTAATCCCAACAATCACCCACTTGTCCTAATGCCTCGGGAGGCTAATGTACAATACAATATAAAATAAACTAGGTCATACCCTAGTATCATCTCCCACTTGCCATAGACAAGGTGCCATATGTCCCGCAGACCCAGACTCTCCAGGTGACCCTCGAATACTTTAGCCGTAAGAGCCTTTGTAAAGGGATCAACAACGTTATGCTCTGACGCGATCTTCGTGATTATCACATCATTGCGATGCACAATCTTCCTGATCAAGTGGTATTTGCTCTCTATATGCTTACCCTGACGATGACTCCGAGGCTCCTTTGAATTTACCACATCCCCGTTGTAACCACAATATAGAGTGATAGGCAAATCCATATTTGGAACAACTTTCAAATCTAAAAGGAATTTCCTCAGCCAAACAGCCTTCTTAGCTGCTTCACAAGCGGCTATTTATTCAGCTTCCATAGTGGAGTCCGTGATGCATCATTTCTCGATGTTTCGCCACACTACAACCCCTTCATCAGAGTGAAAACTGACCACGATGTTGATTTGCGAGAATCTCTATCGGTCTGAAAGTCAGAGTCTGTGTATCCTGTTTGGATCAGATTCTTATCTCCATACACGAGCATGTAGTCCCTCGTTCTCCGAAGATACTTGAGAATCGTCTTGACTGCCATCCAGTGATCAAATCCTGGATTGAACTGATACCAATTGGCAATCCCTACTGCATAGTTAATATCGGGTCTGGTACACAACATTGCATACATTAAGCTTCCTACAGCTGAAGCATAGGAACCCGTCTTATCTCCTCAACCTCTTGAGGTGTCTTAGGAAATTGATTCTTAGACAAAACGATTCCATGCCTGAAGGGTAACAAACCCCTCTTGGAATCCTGCATCCTATACCTGATCAATATTTGATCGATGTACGATGCCTGAGACAAGGCTAACTGTTTGTTTTTATGATCCCGAATGATCTGGATCCCTAGAACACACTGTGCCTCACTCAAATCTTTCATTTGGAATTGGACAGCTGGTCATTTCTTAATGTCAGTCAGATACCCTACATCATTCCCAATAAGTAGGATATCATCCACATACAGTACTAGGAAGGCTAATGAGTTGTTGATGATCTTCTTGTAGATACAAGGCTTATCAACATTCTGATCAAAGCCAAAGGACTTGACCGTAGTGGCAAATATTATGTTCCATGATCTAGATGCATGTTTCAGCCCATAAATGAAGCTTGCAAACTTTTTGTTCTTGATTTGGAACAATGAACCCCTCTGGTTGAGTCATATAGACGGTATCCTCAAGATTACCATTAAGAAAGGCAGTATTGATGCCCATTTTCTATATTTCATAATCATAAAATATGGCTATGGATAGGAGAATCTTAATAGACTTGAGCATGATAACAAGTGAGAAAGTTTCCTCACAGTCAACTCCTTCAACCTGGATATAACCCTTTTCCACGAGTCAAGCCTTAAAGGTTTGCACCTTTCTATCTACACCTCTCTTTCGCTTATAGATCCATTTACACCCAATAGGTCTTATCCCATCAGGTGGATCAACGAGCACCCAAACGTTATTGAAGTACATAGACTCCATTTTCTAGTTCATGGCTTTAATCCATTCATCTTTGTCAACATCTGCCACCGCTTTCTTAAAAGACAACGGATCCTCGACCCCATCATTTGAAATGACGTTCTGGGCTTCAGTCAAACCTATGTAGCGATCTGATGGGTTTATAACCCTCCCACTACGTTAAGGCAGTCTCAACTCTTGAACTGGTTGACTAGATGTACCAACCTCAACAACTCTTGTTGATCTTTCGGCCTGTTCAACAACTATTGTTGAACCCTCAGCAGTCTCAGTCTCACTAGAAATCTCACAAAAAACGAGCTTACTTCGTGACTTATGATCCCTCATGTGGTTTTCTTCCAAGAAGATAGCATTTGTAGAAACAAACATTTTGTTCTCACTCGGATCATAAAAGTATCTACCTTTCGTTTCCTTGGGGTAGCCTACAAAGAGGAAAACCTTCGAATGCGGTTCCAACTTCTTCGGGTTAGTCACTAGCACATGTGCCAGACAACCCCAAATCCTAAAGTGGTGTAAACTAACGTTACGACCTCTCCACAATTCAAAAGATGTTTTAGAAACCCCTTTCGAGGGAATGTTGTTCAGGATATAGCATGCAGTCTCCATTGCAAACCCCTAAAATGAGTTTGGAAGATGAGCATAACTCATCATACACCAAACCATGTCCAACAAGGTTCTGTTTCTCCTTTCTGATGCACCATTCTGCTGAGGTGTACCAGGGGCTGAGAGTTGGGATGCAATCCCATGTTTTATCACATAGTTCTAGAATTGGAGGTCCATATATTCTCCACCACAATCAGATCGTAGTGTTTTTATCTTTTTACCTAATAAGTTTTTAACTTCAGCCTTATACTCCTTGAAATTGTCAAGGGCTTCAGACTTAAATTGTATTAGGTAAAGATACCCGAACCTTGAATAATCATCAATAAAAGTGATGAAATATTCATACCCACCTCAAGCTCATCATACCACAGAGGCATGAATGTACAAGCTCCAAGGCTTCTTTGGCTCTGTAATCTTTTCCAGTAAATGGTTGTTTGGTCAACTTGCCTTCGAGACATGATTCACATACCGGCAAGGAGTTTTCTTCTAGACTCTTTAGAAGTTCACTTTTCACCAACTTCTCAATCCTATTGAGGTTAATGTGACCTAACCTTAGATGCCAAAGATGGGCGTTTTTCTTGGGAGAAACCTTTGGTCTTTTAGCTGTTGTTGCTTACTGAACATTTCAGTGTTAAACAAGGCTTTTATGACTAACAGCCTTAGTACATATAAGTTACTTTACATTGAACCATAACAAATATTTGTTCCATTCTTGAAAATAAACACTTTATTCTCAGAAAAGGAGACGGTATACCCTTGTTCAATGAGATAAGAAACCGAGATTAAGTTCCTCTTAATATGAAGTACTACGAAAACATTATCCAGTAACAGATAATTTTTTCTTGTTAACAAATAACTTCAGCCTACGTACCGCAATAGCTGAAACAACTCACGAGTGCCGACTCGTAGAGTCATCTCTCCCCATGGCAACATTTGCCAAGAACTGAATCCTTGGTAAGAGGAACTGACATGATTGGTAGCACCCGAATCTAGGATCCAGGCAAAATCGTCATTCTCTATCAAACATGTCTCCAAGACCAATAAATCAGATTTACTGTCTTTCCTCCTCTTTTGGAGAGTAGTGGGATCAGTGTTAGAACAACTGACATTACTGGTTTGGTCATCCATCCCTTTGTGCTCGAAAAGTAAGAACTAATGTTCAAACAAATCTTGCAACGAGTCCATGATCTCGCATGCTATGATCATTTCTCAACCCTTTTGGCCAAAACATTAGGTATGTTAGCCAAAATGTGAAGTTGAGCCAACGAATTAGCCTTCATCTACACCTCATATGCATTGCAAGCACTTTACAGTGCATCAAGGGTTGGGACTTGAGGACACTTCTCAACCATGATAAATACGAGGTCGTTTGACATGAAATATGTTTTACACGATTCTTTCCACTGTATGTAATCGATCATATTAAAAGCAATCAACAGAAATACTAACAAGCTGCTAAAAAGAAAGACACATTGACCTACGTTAGGTTTCACACAAATACTCGTTGTAAAACAAACAACATCCAATAAGGATTTAGTCATCATTGATTTGGCCAAGAGATCATTAACTTACTTAACAATCTCCCGTAAGTGTGACCTACCATTTTAGGCCCTAGAGATCTGCCCCAAGCAACCAATCTGAAGGGGGAAAATCCAATTGGAGAAAAACCTAAAGTGACCCTATCCATTTCTGGAGTTCACCTTGATCTTGACCAACTGGACAAAACTCATCCGAAGGGGGACGCTCCCAAGGCATCACGAGGGAGTACAGAATGATGTCACAGTGTGAACCAATGACAGAGGCCAGAGGACATGTTGACATACACCCTTCACCCACTTAATATAAACACTCTCTTCGTCCACCTTGATATTGACTCATGCAAACACCATTCGAAGGGGGATGCTCCCAGCAAACCATGAGGCCAAGCATGATCTCACGATATGAACATATAGGGAGAAACATGAGTGGAATCATATACATATTAGATACATCTCTTCCTCCTACTAAGTATTTTATAACCTAGGGTTTAGTTTACTTAGAAAAAACACGGCTAAGGATCTTAACTAAGTGACTTTTAGATTTTCCCAAGAGTAACTTTTACCTTAGATAGTTAAACAACTTTTGACCAATTGTCGCATGCTTGTAAAAAATATATCTAATTCACCTTTCCAGATAGGTTCCCAGGTAGAGGTGTTCCGTTTCTGTCAACTTAAAAACCCCAGCCTAGTCAGAACCCGCCTTAGACAAAAGATCCTTTATAGATATATTTAAAACAAATCTAATCTTTTATTCCAATCAATTTAATCCTATTAAACCGATTTTAAAAGATTAATCTAGGTTTCTAAACTCTTTAGAACCATTTGAACTTAGGTCTATCTCACTCCAATTTTAAAATCCTTTTAAAAAACTTGAGTTCACCCTAAGTCTGCATGTAACTCTTTCTTATTGATTTTAGGTCTAATTTCCTTTATAACACTTATAAACGAAAACAACCAAAACCACAAGGCAAAGCTAATACATGCAAGGCATTCATGACGATTATAAACAGCCTAAGTGTCATGCTAAATGCATTGCCCTTTCATTATGCATACACTAGTATAAAAGGAAGTTTACGAAAAAGAACGCGATTTGGGCATTTTCACTCTTCCTATTTGAGAGGAGTTATTGCCAACTTGAGGTTGATCAGTGTTGAGGGAAGTTTTAGGTTGCCAAGAAGAAATTCCCACGAATTGGAGCTGAAAGTTGAAGAATTCCTCAAGTGTTTGAGATTCTTGGGTTATCCGGATAGGTTGTAGAGATTGATGAATTTCAAGCTCATAGAGATGAATCAGAGGTTGGAATTTTAAGGTGAGTTAGTAAAGATGTCTGGGAATAAGTTCTTAGAAGAAAGTTTCAAGAGATTAAGTCTGGAATTTAAGTTATCAAGCTAAAAAATATAATCTGGAATATTTGGTTGGATGAACAAGCAGGCAGTTGCCCCCTAAGTACAAGCGAGCAGCTGACCGACTGAGGCTAAGTATGGGTAAGCCCCCGTCACATAGGCAAGGTAGGCACATCTTAAAGTCATTGAGCACCTGTGTGTAGACTATTACCCACTTAACTAACTGCAAGGTAAAACTTGGTTCAGGATGGTAATACGTTGAGTACCTATGTGTTGAGGATGCATCGAGTAAAAAGGAATGAGATGATGCATTGAATTCAATATGGACTTAGTATATATTAATGTTGAATAGTGAAAATAAGCTCAAGATGGAGCTAAAGGCATTAAGCAGGGCTCTGATCATTTTTACAGGGAAACGCATATAGGGAAGGCCTACAACCCTTTGAGGAAGTAACTCAAAGACAGTGAGTGACCAACTTTCAAAATTTTACTAAGTGTTCTATTAATGAATTTACAATGCATAGTTAGTTTTAACTTGATTTTCTTAACACATGACTTAAATATTGAAAATTGATGTTGAATGCATGAGTATAGTTTAACGACCGGTTTTAAATATAACTTCCATGCATTTCAACTAAGCTTTATGCCATGTTTTAGCATGAGACTAAGCTTTTCAAGGATTTTCTATAACATGTAGAACATGCTATTTTATGATAAAGATTCATGTAAAATTAAAATGATTAGACTTGTATGTAAAACCTACTCCTGGACATTTGTACCGAAAGTATGGTAAGGTGCCCAGTTACATGGAGATCCTTGTTATTGAAGATATGGTAAGGTAGGTAGGATCCTAGTCAATTTTACCTGTGCCTAAGATCTATGTTATCAACGTTGATGAGATCGAGCAAAAAGGCTCTCCCACAAGTTTAGGCGAGGAGTAGGGCCGCTTTGGAGGAAATGATGATGAGTTTCATTTTAGGGTTTTTATGTGCCATGTTTTCACTTCTTCAGCTTTAATCCTAAACCTTGTAAATATACTTTTAAATGTTTTATGGAAAGCATGTTTATGTTATTCTTGTATGAAAGCATGTTTCTTAAAATAGTCACTTACTGGACTTTTTAAGCTCATTTTTGTAAATGTTTTCTCTCCCCAAGTAGGGGTCAATATCCTAAAGCCTAGAAAATCTGCCAGTCAGTCACTACTCAGAATCTTCCAAGCATTTTGAAATTTAGGTGGTCCACTTTGCTATATTTAGACCCTAGTTTTGTCTATACATGTCATGGGGAAAAGGGTATAACTTGTGTCGAACTGTTGTTGTATTAAACTTGAGTTTCTAAAATCTATTAATGTATCTTGGTTTGGTAATTGTTTAGCAATATATATATATACACATAAATATGGTGAAATGTTTATGAGATTAGGGTAGGATGTTAAGAATATGAATTACTAATTAGGTTTAATAGGTACTAACGAGATAGGTTTACAAGAACAGGTGGGACCGTAATTGTCATAAAATGGTTGACAACTACTGTTTTCACATCCTTTCTCAGATTTAAAGGTTAATCTGGGAAGGGTTGTGATAGTATATGAGACTCCTCTCTGCTTGATTGTCTTCCTTATAACTCAGTGATCTCCCTTCACATGAAAACTTAGGTCCCTCTAAGTCTCAAATTCTTCCTTCTCGATAAATAACACCTTAGGCTCCCTCTACGCTTGAGGAATCCTTCTCCATAAATGAAGTCTTAGGCTCCCAATGAGACCAAGAATCCCTTCTCTTCACATGCGCCATAGGCTCTTCTAAGACAGAATATCTTATGTTCATGAATGATTCACACAATGACGTTGTAGAGCAAAAAATAGTGAACAAAGATCAAGAACACTTTGCTGAACAAAACGACCACCAAGAACAAATACACTCTTCACAATGAACAAATGTGGCCACCCTAAATGAGGGTAAAAAAAAATTCTTTGAAAATTGTGGCCAAATAAGGAAAGAAATTCCAAAAAGTTCTTTCTATCAAAATAATATCCACCATAAATAAGGAAAAAATCGATAAAAATACTTCTGCTGAGATTGTCCAGATTAGGAAATTAAAAAATCCCGCATATAAGTGCCAAATTAGGAAAGAAAAATATTCTTCAAGAAATAGTAATATTTGAGGCAGATGTTAAGACTTCATTTACGACAATTGTAAAAACCGCCTGAAGCTGCCTTAGAAAAATATAAAGATAATAAGCAAATCTCCAACAGTTGCCAATATGGAAAATCACATTGTCTTCCTTTCAAAAGTTCATCTAATTGCAAATCAAGTTTGTTTGAATTAATTCACACAATTCTAATAGGACAAACAAAAACACCTAGTTGCAGTTGGTTTTCATTATGTGATGGTATTGGTAGATGATTATTCTAGGTTTACTTGGGTTTGTTTTCTGAAAGAAAATAGTGAAGCACTGTTCAATTTTGTTAAATTTAAGAATTTTTTAGAAAATGAGTTTGAGAAGATAATAAAGTACTTAAGGAGTGACAATGATGGCGAATTCATGGCAAATGACTTCTTTCAATATTGTGACAACAATGGCATTCAATGACAAATGACTTGTCCTAACAATCCCCAGCAAAATGGGGTAGCTGAAAGAAAGCTAGCACATTTTTTTTCAACGAGTCTCTCATGGATACATGACAAAAACCTTCCACGAGAGCTTTGGGTAGAAGCAATTCAGTGTGCATATCATGTGATAAATCAACTACCTCCATGGCCAGGTAAAGAAAAGGCTCCTTTTGAGATCGTTTATGATATGAAACCAAGTGTAGACTACTTTCGAGTGTTTGGTTCAACTTGTTACGTTCATGTTCCAAAGGCAAAGAAATGTGTTTTCGTAGGTTATGACTCATGCAAGAAATGGTGGAAATGCATGGATCCTAAGACAAATAAATTATTTCATTTTTGGCCTCCCCGGTGAGCGAAGATGATATCTCCGATCACTTTTAGAGATGTTGTATTTTATGAAATACCTTCTTATTCAACCATTGAGCATGATGATGATAAAGGCAAGCTAAAGATGTTTTCTCAAATAAACATTGGAGATTCTTGTGATGATGATCCTCAAGGAGAATCTTCATCTTCAACATCAAATCCTTAAAGTGAACCTTCATCCTTAACAGCAAATTCTCCAAGTTTAGAAGATGAAAAGGAGGAGCCTACTTGATATAAAGAAGCCAAAGGTTCTCTAGAATGAGAGGCAACCATGTAAGAATAGATTGATGCTTTAAAAATAAACCAGACATGGGAGCATGTCAAGACCAGAATATTCAAAGCTAGTCACATGCAAAAGGGTTTATCGATTGAAGAAGAAAGCATATGGCAAACTTGATAGATTCAAAGCACGTCTAGTAGCTCGTGGTTTTTTTCAAAGTTATGGATTAGATTATGAAGAGACTTTCAATTCTGTAGCAAAGATGGTTACAGTGAGACTATATTTTCTGTTGTCGCTTATAAAAGTTGAAAGCTATGGTAGCTTGATGTAAAAAATGCATTTCTTTATGGCGAGTTGGATCATGAAGTACTTATGGAACAACAACTAGGATTTATCTCCCAACAATTTTCTAACCATGTTTGTCGATTAAAGAAGGCATTTTATGGCCTCAAACAAGCATCACAGGCTTGGTATGGTAAAGTTGCTCAATATTTCCTCTTTTGTGAATTTAAAGTTTCTGACTCTGACTCTAGTTTGTTTGTAAAATTAGAATCAAAGAAAAAGCATTGGTTCTGTTATAGGTGGATGACATGATAATCAAATTTCTCGCTTGAGAAATGATGTATCTGTCCGATTTGATATGAAGAACTTGGTAGAAATTGGATGATTTCTTGAGTTAGAAGTTGAAAGATTAGATAAAGGCTATTTTGTATCTCAAAAAAGGTATGCAAAAGAGCTTGTAGATCGTTTTGGCATGGGGAGTCAAAAGAAATGGCTACTCCTGTAAAGACACGTCTCAAGTTGGAAAGAGAAGATGGGGAGTTACTGAAAGATCAAGGCTACAAGGTTTCGACAACTTGTTGGTTGTTTGATTTATTTAACTATCACAAGACCCGAAATTTCTTACTCAGTTAGTGCTACTTCTCAGTTTATGCAAAATCCAAGAACTCCACATCTAGATGCTGCAAAAAGAATCCTTTGATACATTAAGGGTTCACATACCTATGGACTTATTTACAAAAAATGTGATAATTTTTTGCTCAAGGGTTTTACTGATGCAAACTGGATAGGTGATGCATTAGATCGTCGTTCAACTTCATTTCTTAGTGTAGCAAGAAGTAATCTATAGTTGCTTTATCTACCATTTAAGCTAAATACATGGTAAAAACAATGGTTGTCCAGGAATGTGTTTGGTTGAAATGTTTGATGAGAGATATTTTTTCTCAAATTGATTTTATCGTCGATTTATTGTGACAATGAGAGTACCATCAAACTTGCCTCGAATCCAATTTTGCATAGAAGGACAAAACATATTGATGTTCTCTACCACTTCATTCGAGAGAAAGTTTCGAGTCATGAAATTGAACTCAATGAAATCTCCACTACAGATCATGTTGCAAACCTATTTACAAAGGCTTTAGACAGGTCTAAATTTGAAATTTTCAGAGATGCTCCTGGAGGCATGGATCGCAAGCATGCACTAAGGGGGATTATTACAAATTAGTCCATTCTGTTGTCAGCTACTATCTTTAGATTCTGTTTTTTTTATTTGTAACTACTCTTTAGGTTACTCAGTCCATCTTCAATATAACTACTTTACTTTAAGGATTCACCAGATAAATAGCAAAATTTAAGTTTTTATTAGGATAAATAGCAAAAACTTTTTAAAATTGTAAAAACGGCAAAACTGATTATAAAATTAGAAAATAATTATTAACAATTGTTAAAACTACCCCACATGGAATTTTAAAGGTGTGAGAGTTTTAACACCGTTTGAAAACAACAAATACACTCTACCTAGACAACTATCACATACTAAACAATGAAGTGTCTAATCCACATGTACAAGAAATAAATTGTTTTCTTCAATACAGACTTGCTCCTAAAAAGTAAACCTACTCTAGTGGGAATACAAGATTGAAATGAATCGAAATCTTGGAAATCAACGATTTCATTGTTGCCCTCAGAAGGTTGGGAAGAATGATAATGTCTGCTAATTCATTATTCAAATATAATATATTTCTAGTGTTTGGGGCAACAAATGAGACATGGTCAACCACTACACATAAATCAATTTAGGGGGACTCTGATAAAACTGACATCAACCACAAAATATCTTTATCTTCAACAATCCTAATAAGATTTGAATTGGCAGAACCAATCTGGTACATTGTCAAACGAGATATAGTTAACTCACTAAAATGAAAAAGTTTACCTTTGATATATTCTAAAAATTGTTGGAACCATGAATTTGATGGAATGTACGCTTCAAAATTTCGAAAATCAATAGTGAGAATTCTCATCCCATCGACCATCAAAGAGGAGTCTAATTCATTGTAAAGCCATAGCAAAACCATTAGTTTGTTAAAGAAACCACAACAAAACCTAAAACAATGAACACTTTAACAAAAGTTATGGCCATTTAATAACGAAATGATATTTCTTCTTTCCAAATCGTTAAAATGATAGCAAAAACATTATATAAAACTAATTTATTAAGAATATGAAAACTATACAACTAATTTATTAAGAATGTATATAAAAAATTGTGAAAAGAATGTATATAAAAAATTATGAAAAAAAAAAAATTAAAGATTTGAATAAAATTGGATACGTATAAAGTAATGAAAAACCATTCAAAGATTTGAATTAAATATATGGATAAAATAAAAGTTAATAATATATGGATATTTAAAATATAACTTGGTAGAAAAATTGGGATATTTAGTTAAGGTGAGATTAATTTCAAAAGTGGTTAAATGGAATCTAAAATAATAATAAAATATGGAGATTATGTTAGCTACATGAGTAAAATGAGGAGGGCAGGTTAAGGAATATCAGCAATTATACATAACTCGACACTGTTTTTATTAAGGAAAATCAGAGATTTAAGAATTTATGGTCATGTACATGTTACCATAAATCCTATTCATGGATATTTTATCATTTTTTAGAACGATACCTTAAATTTTATTATACACTCCAATTTCCTTTCCTTTAATTTCTACTGAAGTTTGGTTAGTTGTTTTTAGGGAAGTTTATTAGCAGTAGCTCTATAAGTTCACTATACTGTTAGACATAATAATAAAAAGAGAGCATTTAATTCATATTTATTGATGTCACTTTGTGTTACATTATTATCCTACCATTGTTTATATTCCATACATATATCCGGGGGATTTTTTAATGGTATATTTCACGACTTATAGTTTATATGCATTTTGGAACCATTTAGTAAATAATATCCCATTTTTTGTATAGGTTTATAACGAATATATCTAGGTATAATTTACTATGACATCGTGCATATAAATATTACTAAATTTGGGATATATTATATAAAATGCTAAAGTTGATCATTTTGATCAAAGTTGTCATTTGCGAAATTTTGTGTGCATGGGATGCTATAAGATATAATTTCTATTTAAAAAATAAATAAATTACAAAATTGGTCTCCATGGTAATTTGGTGAAACGTTTTATAGTGTGAATGCTATTATTGAAGTCCACTCTTCATTATTTCATTGTTCAAAACTCTTTCGAACGCAACCATAAACATAATCCAACATTATTTATTTTATACATAAATATTTTTTTTTCTTTAGATTTAAACTATTAAGATAGAGATTGAAGATTCAAATCATTACCTTCACCTTTCTTATATTATAAGATATATAATTATAAAAAAAATCATAAATTTACCAATATATTAATTTTTAAATTTTTGAGTGATGGTCATTTATTAATATTGAATAATAAAAATGTAAATTCGAGAAAGATAAACAGAACAATTATGTTCAAATGCAATAATGATGCATGTGGATATTTATTTTGTATAATATAGGCTTATTTGCGAAATTTTCTGTTCATATCATGATTTCATTCAATTATTTACGGTCGAATTAAACACAGTTCAATTATTAAGACAATTATATAATCTCTAAAATGGCAATTTCGATTTTCCAAATTCAAGTTACATTTACATATAAATTGTTTTTATTGAATAAATGACATGTAAGGAGACTAATTAATTAACTCATCTACTCAAGTAGGTAAGGCATATCCAATAGCATATATTTATGAATGGTAGAAGGGGCTTTTGATATTCCCCTCAGAATTTTGAAAATGATAGCTATTATTCTTATTTTTCCTCTTCCTAATATTATCTTTTTTCAGAGAAAGAATATGGGATAGGTAGATTAGAGTATGGGAGGGGTAGATTTGAATTTTTAAGCCACATTTACTAGGGATGTTCAAAAAAATCCGATGATCCGAAAAATCAATCCCAGTTTGGGTTGGCAACTCATTTGGGTTGGGTTTGGTTCAAATAAATAAAAATTTTATGGGTTGGGTTGGTTCACAGGTTCACTTAATATAATCTAAATCAACCCGAACCAATCCGAATTTATTATTAACTTTAAAATATATTTTTTTTATTACTTATAACACAATTATTTATATATTTATTGATTTTATTTTTATTTAATTCAAATATTTTTTTATAATTTATTCTTCGACGACTCTTAAAAGTGATTCATTTGTACTTTAGAAAAAAAAATTCATTATATAAATGTAAATTGAGTTGTTAATTTTAATTCAATATATGAAAATAATTAAATTAGGTTTTTACATATTTATGTTTTACTTTTTTTTAGAAAAAATTTAAATAAATGATCTAATTAACTCGAACCAACCCAACCCAAATATTTTATGGTTGGGTTGGGTTGGGTTCATTTTTTAATAAGGTTATTTGGGTTGAAAAAATTTACAACTCGAACAATTGGGTTGGGTCTAAAAAGTCTTTCAACCCAATCTAATCCATGAACTCCCCTAACATTTACAAATTTATAATGGAAAATGGTGTAATTTTAATGAGATTCGATTGATAGGTCAATCGTAATGCGTCGCAATTGCAAACATAATTAGATTGCTTTTTTATTACGTTTACTAAGAATTATGAATCTGTCACATTTACTGTTCTAAACGGTAATTGTAATAAAAAATGTGACCGTATATTGTAATGGTAACAATAACAATAATCATAACAATATAGATTAGTGGGTTCCACATAATTTTGAAATGCAATAAGATTAATCACCTTCAATTGTATTGCATTTTTCGATTACAAACTTAGATCTCATATTTCACTATGATCACGGATCACAAGTGAACAACGAAAATGTAATTAAATGGGACTTACTTTTTAGATTATCACCGATTTATTTTGTTTCTCCATAGGGTAAATGTGACCTTAATTTCAAATAGATAAGAGTAAATGTGAATGATGCTTATGTTGACTTTCTTAATAATGTTACTTAAAAACTTTGGTCAAAGTTGAGAATATAGGTAAATTACACTCTTTTAAAGATTCTAATATAAATCACATTTATG
This sequence comes from Benincasa hispida, assembly GCF_027475165.1. Taxonomy (NCBI): domain Eukaryota; kingdom Viridiplantae; phylum Streptophyta; class Magnoliopsida; order Cucurbitales; family Cucurbitaceae; genus Benincasa; species Benincasa hispida. The sequence goes on along the minus strand of NC_143484.1, from coordinate 61,156,568 downwards.
GTGAATTGCTAAATGTACGATTTTATAAACATCACAAATTTGAAATAATAAAAAAAAAAAAATTCAAAATTTCTCCTTGACGTTTAAGTATGGTGAAACATTTTGTCTATAAATTTTCAAATGCGGCAATTTGATCAATCATATATCCTAGTAGATAATAAAAGTTAAATATATTGTTTTTATATAGGACAAAATATAATTTGTTCAATCAAGTTTGAGGTTAATGTCTATTTAGTTTCATGTCACACTTTTACTAGATTATATTATTTTCAATGAAGTGATTTTTTTTTTTTTTTTTTTTTTGTGTGTGTTTTTCCTCCTCTCTTTCTCTTTCAGTCCTTCCCAATTTAAGTCCCAAGTTGCTTCTATGAAATCAAATTTGAGTAGTAATCAAGAAGATGAAATGGGACATTTGGGATTTGAGAAGAAATATAAAGAAGTGTAAGTGTGCGACATAAAATACATCAAACAACAAAACAACAAACGGTCCTAAGGTGGGAAAAACCTACGATTATAGTATCTCATTCCTGGCTTATCACAAAAGTAAAATTTAAAAATGTCGTCGAATCCATGATAAAAATAATAATAAATTAATATAACATTTGATCTATTCATGAAAATAGTAAACACGTTCTAGATATTTTAGGACCACATTCTAACTATCAATTAATTGAAATGAAATCTTATCTTATGCATCTCAAACAATACCTAATCTATAAGCTAGGTTTCACAAGATTATCTTGTGATAATAAATAAGAAATATATATATTTCTTTTTCTTTTTTCTTTTTTCTTTTGTGTAAGGGACTCAAGTATTACCTAATTCACAATTAATGAAACTAATATGGAAAGATGTGGTGTATTTATGGTGACGCAACCAGCGGGCACAAAAGAGAACATAATATTGTTTTGTAAGAGCTTCTCATTTCCATTCTTCAGAAAATTAGAAATGAAATACAAAGGAAGGCCATAAAACAAAACGCAAGAGTCTTAAGAAACCTAAAACATTTTGTCCTAAAAAAACAAAACAAAACAACAAAGGAAGTATAAAAGAAGAGTCCAACTTCCAGTTTATCCAAAATCATATTGAAGCAAAAAAAAAAAAAAAAAAAAAAAGTACAGATTTGAAGAGAACAATATAGTTCTACTTTTATCCCTCACGCGTGATCGGCGGAAGGAATGCTGTGAAAAAGATTACCGCCATTGCCACCGCCATCAGAGCGCCAGGAGAATTGGCTGCTATCTTAGTACCAGAACTGCCGTCGGGACTCGTCCTTGTCGTCGTTGATGATGCCGGCGTCGCGGATGTCGTAGTGTTGCTAAAAATAGCAGCGTCGGGTGAATTTGCTGGTAACCCCAGAAGCTCTGCCGAAAATGATAATAAATAAAAAGAAACAAAAAGTAGTGACCATAATTAAAGGTGGTATATGTATATGAGTAAACAAGAAAAAACGTAAACAAGTTTAGAAGATAGAAGAGAATGAAAGGAGAAGAAGGTTAATTACTAGGGCAATAGCTGACGCTTGAGTTTTTCAAGTGACAAACAGAAGGAAGCTGAAGAAGCTTGATCTCTTGAATACCCATGCTCTTAATCTGCTGATTCCCATTATGAGTCTGCTGTATAAAGAAACACAAGCACTTGGGCTTGCTTTCTTTTATACCTTCAATTGAGTCACAACACTCCTTACTCGGCGCCGCCGCCTTCCCCGTCGCGTACTCGAAGCAACTCACCACTTTCTCAAAGTCACTGCTGCACTCTTCTTTCAGATGGTCGTCTTCAGCTGCCTTCCCCGGCCTTCCCATTAAACAAACCATCGCCACCGCCACCAACAGCGCCGCCCCAACTTTCCTTATTCCGCCCTTCATTTTTCTCATTCTTTGCAAATAAAATATAATGAACCGGCCGCTTGGGCTTTAATTTATTTATATATGTATATTATAATTCAAGTGATTTATGGAACCGGATCGGGGTAGTTGGGGTGGTCTTCAATTCCCGGTCCGGCTACGTTTCTGCTCAACTGTGACCATAATTAATGCGCCTCAACTGTACCACAAACCGCGTGGCTTGCCTTCTTACACGTGTCCCTCTCCTTTTGCATGCACCAGACTTTGCACTTCATTTCCTTATACGAGTTAAATTATACATATAAATAAATATATCATTAAATTTTGCCATATGTTTCCAAATACTCTCCACTTATGAAAGATAAGTAGCAATATCATCTCTAAATTTTCATAAACATTTCAAAAATACTTTTACATTAGAAATTCTGTAAAGAATTAATTTTGATCAAATATATTCATATATAATGAAAATTTAATTCATCACATGGTTATAAGTTATTGTCATTTTTGTTTATAACTTTAAAAAGATTTTTATTCTTAGAGTAATTTTAAAACATTTTAGATGTTTAGGAATAATATCGTAACATTTAAAAATATAAGAGTATTGTTGAGATAAAGAAGATATTTTTTAAGAAAAAAACAAAGTTACTGTACACACTTAATGCGAATTGAGCTATATTGATGGTTTTGGCAAAGAAGGAAGAAAGTTAAAAGGGTATTTATTATACTGAGGCTTTATTTTGTTCAAAATGTGTGTGCCGGTATGTATCAACGGCTGAGATCGATCAATCCTTTATTTTTATCTTAATCGAACTGTAGCGAACTCTCGGCAGCTGGAGGTTTGAAAACTTTCAAATAAGGGGAAGGGGAATGGTTGGGGAGCCAATGTCCAATTGTCCGGAAGTGCATTTGTTTGTGCATTGTATTTATTGCGATTTTTTCTTTTTGACAAAAAAGTATTTATTGAAATTTGTACACTATTCTTCGTTCTCATCCAGCCATTTATTGATGTAGCCGTTAAACATGACCGTGGTTATATAACTTTGGTTCACCGTAATATTTATAATAGCTTTAAACATTACTTTTTATTTTCATTTATTTTTATAACTTTGGTCCACCGTAATATTTATAATAGCTTTAAACATTACTTTTTATTTTCATTTATTTTAATTTTTCTTACTTTTAAATTGTTTGTTTTAGTCGGTATATTTTAATTTTAGTTTATCTTAATTATTATACTTTCAAAACTTTTATTTTGGCAACAGACAAGGTCTAAAACCACAAGTGAATCCAAGACTAAGAGAAAACAATGGTTTGCATGGGCTCCATACATCCGAAAAAGAAAACTTAAACCCTCAAGTTCCAAATCGATCGATCGAGCTCATGGAGTTTCACTCAAGAAAAAATGGTCAATTCGAACCCGTCATACATACTTTGTAACCTTGGGGCCACATCTATCCTGAAACTATTGGTGTTGTACGTAACCCCAAACAAGTATTAGAGGAAGACCTTATAAACAACTCATTTTTTCAATGTCAACGGGTAGGTAACTTTGTGCTTAGTTGTGCTAAAATACTCATTATACTAATTTAGGCATTAGAGTATATTTGACTAGGCACTATATCAAAATGAGTATTTTCATGCAAGTCAATTTCATGAGACTAGAATAGGTTGAAGGAGTGCTCAAGGCCCGCGTGCGAGTTTTTTGTGCCTAACATACACTGTAAAAATTAAATGACCGATCTTGAACCCTTCATTTTCATTTTTAATGAAAATTTTGTGGTCATTTACTTTTTAAGTCACTGTTTATGTTGTTGATAAATATATTAAACAATTTAAATATAACTGAATGAGTTTGAATTTGAAATAAGAGATTTTGAAAGTACTTATTATATAGATCAAGATGAGTCTAGTTCAATTGACATCAAATATGTGTTATCAACTTTGAAGTTAGAGGTTTCATTCCCACCCCACATATTATTAAAAAACAAAAAACACTTAATTTATTGAATAGTATACTGAAAATAAAGTACGAAAATTAATAAATAGGACTGGTTGCACAAATAACAATCAGACCAAAAATAATAAAAAATGTTGAATAATGATAAACAAATTAGGGATATGGTACAAAATTAGCACCAAATATCACTGATAATAGTTATCAGTGATATGCTATATAGATAAATAACTAAAAAAACCACATGCAGCCCAACATTTCGCATTTTTTCTTCCAGTTTTCTCAAATTGAAAACTATCACTGATAGCAACTATCAATGATAGCAACTGATAGTAGTTATCAGTGATAGCCACTATTAATTGCTATCGTTGATAGTTGCTATCAGTGATAGCTTTCAATTTGAGAAACATTAATACAACCTTAAAATAGTAACAGTTGATATGTCATCTTTCAATCTGCTATCAGTTTTCAATGGCTATCATTGATACACTTTAGTTTAATCGATTGTAATCAAACTTGAAATATTAATACCTAGGGCTATCAGTGGATATCGATAATAGACTTTTATATGTAGTTATCAACTTTTGAAAGGAAACTATTATCTTTCATAGATTAACATTTAAAGCTATAAATGATAGAAGTCTATCAATACGAGGTCTATAAGTGACTATCTTTGATATTTATCTAACTCATATCTCCAATATCATTAATATCATTCATTTTTTTGGGAATGTCCTAAAAACTCGCTATTCGTAAATATTTGTTAACATATTCTATTTATCAATAAATATTGAGTATTTTATTCATTAAATTGTTATTGATATTGCATTCTATTCTAAAAATCCAATAAATGAATCCATAGCTATAATATGAATACTTTAACTTGTGGCAACATAAAAGAGGGTCAAGGTTTAGTATATAGCCAAAATAGTTTATAAGTATATGGAGGAGATTGGGTACCTCATCCAGGTAACACTATTGGATGCGGCCCATTTTGTATACTGATATAAATGACGTGATCCAGAATCAATGTGGAGACATGCGAGTAGGGTCATCCTATGCAATGAGTTTTGCATAAAACTGAATCTCGAAATAGTCACTTTTCTTTATAACAATCGTTTACTATTAAAACTGACTATTTCAAATTTCAATGACCTAGGGTAACTCGATCTTAATCCGAGCTAAACTATAAACTCCTATTTATTCGAGATTATCCATTGATTTGCATAGGTGAGAGTAGTCCAACAACACTACTTAATAAGCCTCCTATTTTGGGGATAAGACCGGATAGATAGTTGGGGACATAGTTCTACAAGATGGGATTTACTCCTACTCAACTTAGGGTTAGCAAATAGGTTGTTTTCTTAAGCGTTGATTTCTGGTCTTGAACAATGGGGCCCCAACCTCTCATAAAAGAGGGTCATGGTTTATAACACTACAAGAAACCGCACTTCTCCCGACATCCAAAATTTTCGAAAAATAGTGGGAAATGTGTCGGGAGAGATCTTCCAACGACAAACGGATCATTGAGAGTTTGGTTGAGAAAAATCTGTTAGGAATGGAACTCCCGACGCAAGAAAGGATTTGTCGGGAGTTGTTCCTAGAACTCCGATGCATAGAAGGGCGCATTGGGAGTTCCTCTAACTCCCAATGGTTAGTATAAATCGTCAGGAGTTCTAGGAACTCCTGACGACCTCTTCTATGCGTTGAGAGTTCTAGAAACTCCCGACGGCCCACTAGTGCATTGGGAGTTCTCAAACTCCCAACGGGCTGTACCATTCGTCGGGAGTTAGGGGAACTCCCGATGGCCCAATTATGCGTGGGGAGTTTCTTCACTTGTTGAATATTGGCTTTTAATTTTTTTTAAATTTATAATTTGTAATTTTTTAAAAAAATGTGATCTGAATAACCTGTAAAGCATCATTAACCCACTCAAACAGATTCACATAATAAATAAAACAAACACAACAAATTCTATATTATAACAAATAAATGAAAAGTTACAAGACAGTTTATAAAAAAAATTTGTCTTCAAAAATACATGAAAGAAATAAGATGAAAACAACGTCAAGAAATATGTCTTTAGAATACAGAAAAGAAAACAACGTTTGGAATACAACATCTTCAACAATCGTCTAACCTCATCTCCGAACAACATCTTACAACAAAACAAAAATATTCAAATGTCATAAACTTCCAAAAACAAATAAAAAAAACTCTAAGTTCAACTTCAAAACGACGTTCCCGATGCTCATAAACATAAAAAAGCATACAAAAATCGACAAGTTCAACACCTCAATGATTATAACCGAACTCTACCTACCTCCATAATATTCAAACTTCATAAACACCAACGAACACAAAAAAAAAACTCCAAACTTTCACCCACTCCCTACAACATGTTCAAACATTCATAAACATATATAAACACACAAAAACTCCAAGTTCAATGACAAAACGAGTATAACCTAACTCTACCCACACCCAACGACATTCTCGACGCTCATAAACATAAAAAAAAAAAAAAAAAACACATAAAACCTACAAGTTCAACTCCCTTCCTACCCCCACAATATTCAAACTTCACAAACAAGAACAAACACACAAGAACTCAAACTTTCCCCCCAAAAAAATCTAAACCAAACTTTGACTCACCCCCCACAACATGTTCAAACATTCATAAACATCCATAAACATACTATAAGAAGTACTCATATTTTCAAACGGATTGAACCTATCAGAAGCTAATCCTAAACGAACATTTCGGGGATCTAAAGCGAAATGAGGAAATTCATGATCAAAATGTTTCCACCCCTTTGCATCAGTTAGATGTCGCAATACATCCTCCGTTTCAACTCGCTTATATTTATGCCATCTCATGTTAAAAACGCCTTTTTTTAATGCGAACAATCGGTTTAATCTCGGTGTCAATGGAAAATGATGCAATACCTTATATGTTATTTTTTTTATCCTTGCTATCATTAACTTTGTACCAAGACTCACCACAAACGGAGCATTATTGCAAATCTACAAATTCTTTTCGATATAATACACAATCATATTTGCATGCATGAATAGACTCATAAAATAGGCCTAAATCATGTAATTTTCACTTAGCTTCATAAAAGGAAGTAGGTATAGCGATGTCAGCTAGAAACGTTGCTTTTAACAATTCCAGCAACATATCAAACGATTTGTTACTCCAGCCATTGAGAACTTTGATATGCATCAACTATTGGGGTTGATACCCTAAAGTCTCATGTCCTATAGTTTGTAAATAGTTTATACGAATACTTGTGTTACATGTTTTATTTGCTTTACCACAAACCAATAAACATAAAATCTCTGGTTATCTGTATGTAACTTAAGCATGTATGTAGTGACATACAAGTGGATCATGTCTTGAGTGATAACCAAAATGGTCTGTAGTATATGGATATAGGAGGAAAACCTTATCCTAGTAACGCTACGGATGCGGCCCACTTTGTGGAATGGTCACAAGTATTGTAACTTGTCACAAATGGTCTGATCCTGATCATTCGTGTTGGGGACATGGGAGCGAGGGTGTCATAAACCTCGATCACGAACGCTCGAACAATTAGCAAGATTGTAAACCTAAATGCTCGAACACTACGACTGCAACACATCATGATCACAACGAACTCAACACAACGAATAGCCTCCAAAAACCTCAAACTATATCGAGTTGAGTACGACACCACCACAATGGCTACCTTGTATTCTCGGTATGAGAATTCAGAAGTGTGGGCTCAGTGTGGACTTGATTAGAGGAAGAGATTGGAGAAAGAACAATCATATAAACGATTGAGCATGTGGGAGATGGCAAAGGTCTATCGTATATGAATAATCTCATACCGAGATTTCCATGAACAGGTTTAGATCGCTTCGATTTCACAGTGACCGAAACACAAACGATATACATTCCAAACATACAGTTATGCATATAAAAATCATTATCAGCATGCTCAGAATACAATAATTAACAAGGAAAAAGGTTCATACCAAATGAAGACTGTCTTTGTATGTCTGAACCCTCAGCAGCGGAAAACCTCCCACCGATCTACCAGCACCCGGAGATTATGTCGACTGCAACAGCACGATCCGAACGTACACGAACAATGCAGTGGGGACGACACCACCACAAGAGAAACTCGAGTATCCTCGGCGTTAAAAACCCAAAGAGTAGGCTCTGGTGAGTTTGGTAGAGGACGGAGAAGAAGGCGTCGTGTAGACGATAAACAAGTGGGAGATGAAACTTTGCTATCGTAGAGTAGAAATGCTTATTGTATGGTAGAGCTACACGATCGTGTAGGAAAGAATGAACGATCGTTTAGGAAAAATATATACGATCGTTTAGAAAACGCATGAGGTAAACGCATGAGTTGGAATCCACGCGATTGAAGCCATGCGTTGAAGGGTGAAAGGAATTCTTCCGTTGGACTACGAACTGAAGAGACTTATTGTTGCACCTGCAAGAGCAAACGTACCACAACCAAGGAAGCAGTCATATATCCAAAATAACAATAAAAATAAAAATAACCTATACTAAGAAAGCAAAGTAAAGATAGAGCAGAAGATGTCCCTAAAAAAAATAGGCGTTTGTCACCGCAAGGAGTCTTCCATGCAGGAGATGGTTCTCAACTGCTTGGGTCAAGTTGCCCTGACCATTGGAACTTCCGAAAATTGTTGGGCACATGCGACCGTCATGTGCTTAGAATTACCTTTAGCTCTTTTGCGACTGATTTCCCTTATACCTTGGGGTCAACATTGGCTTTCAGTGCATCACCTACACTTCAATATTGTTTGCAACCTGGTCGCACATATTGCAATACACCCAAGATAAATATGTTTGCTCGCAGAAACACAAAACTTAACAAATATTTAGTTGCCAAGTCCCCGGAAATGGTGCCAAAAACTTGATGACGGGACATTGGAAGTCAATTTTTCTCGAAAACTAACTTCCCTTGGACGCGTTATGTGATGCATGTTCCTAAGATATGTGTTGATAGTCATGCTCGATGGTCATGCATTGGAATGAAAATTGCATTAACGAATGTATGTGATGACCAGGCGTCCTGCCACAAGTTTTCTTGCGGTGGAACCAAGTATAATTCCAACGCAAGTTTCTCGGGTAATCCGAGGTTGAACACAGGGACTTGTAGCTATATGTTTGCGGTGATGTGCATGTGATGGTTTAAATAAAAGAATGGAGGGGATGTTGCTAAGTTAATCCTACTCCTACTCCTATCTAACAGACAACACAATGTGAATATGCATGAAAGGTAGAGATACGACAAACCTTGACATGAAATAAATGTATGGGAAAATAGATAAAATACAGAGATGTTTTCATTGCAACCCTTAAGAGTGACTGCGAGGGCACCCTACTCAACGCAAGCCAATGCACTCATGCTACACTCATGCACGACAAATCATTTTCCAGTGGAAATGCGGTGCTCCGAAGTCTAGGACGCATGTGTTGAATGCAAAGTGTCCATAGAGCTTATTGCTAAGTCTCTACTCTTTTCCTATGCGATGATGCAAAATGCACACAATGCTTCGGTGACCGCACTCAATCGTATCCTATCTCTAGGATGCATGCGATGGGTTAATAACAAATAGTGCTCATTCCTAAGCGCCTATCTTTTGTATTATGTGTTCTAATCTGGCTCTCCCAAGCCTAGATTCTTCTTTAGACTACCCTTCTGAGTATCCCTAATGGACGAATGAAGCATACATACTACAAGACAATCGAATGAACTTGGTTGACGCAAGATTGTTACTATCCCTAATGAACAATGCAAACTTTGCTTAATGCGTCCAACCACTTACTCTCCCGAGCAATTGATTGTTGCTAACTTTACTCATAGACAAGTCATGCGTTAACCTATAGACAGGCGTTGCCGCAGCTCCACACTAAGCAAATAAGGTTTTCTCACACACTCACACAACGCTCTTGGTGGTTTGCTACATGCTTCATATCCCTAATCCACATGACTAAGTACGCAATACCCACACAATCCCACTAAGTGTTGAAATGAAAGTAATGATGCTAAGCAAGAAAATGGAGATGGAGTCGAAGGAACAGAGAAATACATTGAAAACAAATTGTATTAATTCCTTAATTCCAAAATGTCATACAATACAATATAAGAAAAGAAAGGAAGAGGAAATGACCGACTGGAAGCAAAGACTTGCTTCCAGCGGATGTGCATTAAGGGTGCCAGTGGTGCCATGGATGGGCAGAGAACTGACTCTCTCGAGATCTAGCTCCGGTCGAAGACTCCGGTCGTCACTCGGAATGGATGAAGGAGGTAAAGAACTCTCAGCCATCTTCTCACGCGTTTGTCTGGATTGCAAGGATCCGCCATAGGCTAACCCCAGGCAAAAACCTTAGATAAAATGAATTTCAACTCATCAGCTTCTATTTATAGAGCTTGAATCACCGACAGCATTAATTGGACTGCTCTGAGTCTGACGTTCGGCACGTTCATCCTTTCTAAACCTCAGCCACTAATGGCGTGGTAGGTGAAATGTCAACATCAGCTTTGGATTTTCTCGAGGTAGATGCGTTGATCTATTATTCCACCCACCTTGCGTTGATCCCATTAGTTTGCATTGTCGCGTAGCTGCAATCATTCAATGGCCACATTCGCTTAATACCGCAACTCTACATGATGATCGCAATTGCCTAACGAGCGCAACTCCCATGCGATGGACGCATACGGATGATTACCGCAACATCCATGCATTGATCGATCCGTTTGCCTTTGCGATGGAGTGTTTCTCCATATGCGATCATCTATGCGGTGGTCCGTTTTTCGCATTTGCGTTCATTTCCTGCATTAGCTACAAAGATAGAACATTGAACGCATAATTAACGCAAAATAACGAGTCAACTGGGATTCGACATGCTGATCGATGCAAACTCATATTCTCGTGAATTCCTATCATGATCGACGTATATTCTGCCTAATAACCTTCATAATTCTAAGTAAAAGGCCTAAGATGAAATGCATTTCTGCATATCATCACTGGGCCAATTTACCGTTTTGCCCTGTAGTTACATCTCACTCCTTAAGTACCATTGATTCCTCTAATGAACAATACAACATAGTCCAACTATGTGTGAACACCTCTCGGGTCAAGAAAAGGTGTGTGGTGCCACATCATTCATGTCTCATAATCAGCCTTTAAGGGAGCCATCTATCTACTTACCCTTGCCTTGGGGAAGAAGTGAATTCCATCTTGTGTAGCTGAGTTCTCAACTCTCAAATCAGACGAATTCCCAAAATGGCAGGTTTAAATCGGTGACCTGGCCACTCGCACCCATACAAATCAAATGACCGCCCTCAATAGTAGGAGTCCCCAACTCACTTAAGATTGAAGTCATGTTACCTATGGTCATCCTAGTGAAATGAAGTCTTTGTCATTAACGGTGTTATATAACGAGACGTTAACACTTCGTGGTCTGGTCTTATACAAACTCTTTGTATAGGATGCCCCCGCTCGCATGTCCCCAACACGAATGATCAGGATCAAACCATCTGTGGCAAGTCACAACACTTGTGACCATTCCACAAAGCTAGTCGCGTCCGTAGCATTACCAGGATAAAGTTTCCCTCCTATATCCATATACTACAGACCATTTTGGTTATCACTCAAAACATGATCCACTTGTATGTCACCACATACATGCTTGAGTCACATACAGATAACAAGGGATTTTGTGTCAAATAAAACAAATAACCAAGTATAACAACAAGATGTGATGTAAATATCATATATTAACAATCACAAGTGTTCGTATATACTATTTACAAACTACAGAACACAAGACTTTAGGGCATCAACCCCAACAATATAGACGATGCCCAATCGTTTAAAAAATGCTATGCAATCGTTTAGCAAAAGCTCCGCGATAGTTTAGCTAAAGGTCAATTGAGTGCACTATCGATCGTTCTCTTCAGCTATCGTTTAATGAATCTCATTCACTTGACAGCCACTGTGAGTCTTTCCGAGAATAGAAATCTCAATACAACAACTACTAAAATTAGAAAAACACTTTTTCCTTTTATCTCACGGTTAACATGAAACTACCAATAACCTCCCACTCAATTGGTTATTAGAGAAAAATAGATAATTATCCAATAATTAATATTATTATAAATATATATGATAACCAACTTACCATACTATATATATAACCTACAGTTTTAATATTTCATCTCATGAAACATATAATCATAGTTCTTTTTCTATTTCATGGTACTTAATATAAATCTCATTTACATTAACCCTCCACTTGATGTATCTCATACACCACACCGATCATATCATATATAATTGAATTACCTCTTGTCAATTTGAATATTTCAAATCAATACCAAGAACTGATTCTCAACTTGAATCCATTGAGCTACCAATGGGACCTTATGGACCTGTAGTTCGAAGCTCCAATGGTACGTGAATAACTAACTAAACTCTTTAGTCACGGGATCCACCATCTGTTAACTGTCAGGCACTCCACTAAAGACCGACAGCTAAACTCTCCTTACTACAGATATATTGTGTCCATATCAACCAATCAATAGTACGATAACCTTTCACAGATCACTCGTAAGTACAATTGGGCCAATAACCATTATGTCCCTGTAGTTACATCTAACTCCTTAAGTAACACTGATCCCTCTAATGAACATAAGTCATAGTCCTACTATAACTGAATCCTCTCTTCCAAAGAGAAACTATGGCCACTATGTTCAAGACTAAGAATCAACCTTTAAAGGAGTAATCTATCTACTTGCCCCTACTTCGGGGAAGGAGTGAATTCCATCTTGTGTAACTGAGTTCCCAGCTCCCAAATCATACAAGTCCCTAAAAAGGTAGGCATGTTGAGTTAGCAATCTGGCCACTCTCACCCATACAAATCAAAGGACCGCCCTCAAATGTAGGAGTTCCCAAAACACTCAGGATTGAGGTCATGTCACCTATGGTCATTTAGGTGAGATTTAAGTCTCCAGTATCAACGGCGTTATATACAGAGACGAATCATCTCGTAGTCTGGTCTTATACAAACTCTTTGTATAGGACACCCCTGCTCGCATGTCTCCACATGAATGGTCAGGATCTACCATTTGTAGTAGTTCACAACACTTGCAAACCTCTACAAAGTGGGTCATATCCGTAGTATCACAGGATCAGGTATCCCTCCTTAATCCTTATACTACAGACCTATTTAGGTTATCACTTAAGGCATGATCCACTTGTATATCTCATATACATGCTTAAGTTTGCAAACAATAACCATGGAACTTTGTTAATAGCATATGAGTAAATGCCAGATAAAATAACTCTTATTTTATTCATAACAATGTGTATAAATTACAAACTACGAAACTTCGGAAGAATTAGGACACCAATTTCAACAACCTCCCACCATATTCAAACTCCCAACACAATCAAAACAAACTTTCAATCATAATATATATATTCATTAACAATAACAATAACAAAATTAATATGTATATTCAATAACAATAACAATAACAAAATTAATATGTATATTCAAAACAATAAAAAAACAAATATTGGATTTTGATTTTGATATGCCACAAAAATAATTAAAGCACATATATTCAATAAATAAAATGACAAATGAAGTACTTACACTTTAGTTCAAGATTCAACTTTATTAATTAAATTCACTAAGTTGGCTATCAATGATAGACTTCTATAAGTGAATATTAATTGTTGAAAAAATCATCAAAGATTAAGCCATTAATGATAGAAAATATTAGTGGCTATCACTGATAGACTTTCATTAATGACTATCAATTTTGAAAGACTAACACTTAAAGTTATCAGTGGTTATTATTGAGAAAGTTTTATCATGATTATCAATAATAGACTTCTACAACTGATATCTACCTAAATTTGATGTCACTAATACATGAATATGACTGATATCTAACTAAGTTCAATCACTAATATCACTAATAGTTGTTATCATCAATACACAAATATTATGGTATACAAATATATTTGTCTCCTTCATTTTGGGTCACCTATGCCATTTTTTTAAGTTTATTTCTGATAGACATCATATTCTTAAAGTCCCATAAAAAGGGGAAAAAAAACTATTGGGGGCTTGTTTGATATCGTTCACATTTCTCATTTTTTGAGAAATAAAATTATCTAATAACTATTCTCATTTCTTATTTCAAACTTTAATGTTTCAAAAAATTGTACAAATTTGTGGACTAAAAAAAGTAGTTTCTTTCAAATCTATTTTTATTTGCTATTTATATTTAATGTTTCATTATAATAATCAAATTTGATAATTGACTTGTTGGGGTTAAGTCACTTATGAATTGAATACTTTCAAGTCTTAGGTACGAAATCAACTTCATAATTCTTATGAAAAAAAGAGAAGAAAAATCAGTTAAAGAAAAGAATTTTTAAAAAAAAAAAGAGAGAGAGAGAAGAAAGAGAAGAAGCAAAAATTGAAGAAATGAAAGAAAATTTTAAAAAAATAAAAAAGGAAGAAGCAAAAATCAAAAAAATAAAATAAAATAAAAATATATATCAAAAAAGGGAAGGGAAGAAGTAAAAATCGAAAAAATGAAAGAAAATAAAAATATATAAAAAAAAGGAAAGAAGTAAAAACTGGATATAGGAAAGAAAATTAAAAAAAAATGGAAGAAACAAAAACTGAAGAAAGGAAAGAAAGTTTAAAAGTAAACTAAATAAACAAAATTCGAAGAAAATAAAGAAAATAAAAATAAAATAAAAGAAAAAAAAAAGTGTGTAATAAGAAGACAAGAGAAGGCGAAATTGAAGATTAGAAAAAATTGAAAGCAAATATTTTAAAGAAAATATAATTTTAGATCTTTTCCTTATATAATATCTATAACAAATATCCTTGTAAATATTAGTTAAATAAAAAGGTGTGAGTTTCAGGTCCAATGCTAGTATTTAAAACATAAATCCCTTACAACTTGATGATGTCATGCATGATAATATATAGTAGTTTGAAATCATTAATCATGGCCCATTATTTTTAGGGCAAAACTTACTACATGCATGGCCCTCCTTTAATTTAAAATATATTATTTAAAACTACAGTTTTTTTTTTTTTCCTTTAAACCATAATTCACAAAAGTTTAACCATATCAAATAGTTTATTTTCAACTATTTTTAAAAAATCACATATAATCTATAGTTACCATGTACCAATATAGAAAATAACAGTAATATTTTGTTTTCAATCTGAACTATTTTCAAATATAGAAAAAAAAAATAGTCTCATTGTCTATCAAACACATTGATAGATAGTTATAGTTACAGATATAGATATAGAAAATCAGTGTCTATTATTAATAGATAATTATCAATGATAATAGTATATCAAAGTTTATTAGTGTATATCACAAATAGATAGTGACATTATGCTAGATTTGAAAATAATTCCAACAGTTTACCATTTAAGAGCCCGTTTGGATTGACTTGAAAAAAAAGTATTTAAAAAAAAAAACTCATTTTTATTTTGAATACTTTTGATAAAAACTGATTAAAATACACTTGAAAAACTATTTTGAGTAGTTGTCAAATACTCTAATTTCTTCCAAAATAACTTATTTTTAAAATTAAACACTTGAAAATGTATTCTAAATACACCATAAAACAATTACCCTTTCGAAGATGTAGGTTATTCTATCTTCAAACATTGATATTCATGTCATCCCCAAAATTTTTGCTCCAATGCTTTAAAAGGTATAATTGTTTTTTTCTTTGGATTCGAAAACTATTTTCATTGATGTTTAACGAATTATTCAATAGAAATTGGATGTGTTCAAGTAATTGATTGAAACATATTGTGAATTAGTGTGAAGATATGCTAGAGATTTAAAGGGCAATTTAAGGGCAGTTAACCTCCTCTCCAAAATAATAGTAACCCTCGACCCTACATTTGTTATTTTACCTTCTTGTTTTATGATATTTTGATATCCAACTTTATGATTTTTTTTTTCTTTTTCAAGTTGTGAGTTTTTGCTATATATGTTAGTTCACCTTCTTTGGTAGTTTTTGGTATATTATTAAGTAGCATCTTCACAAATAATAATAATAATAATAAATAAATAAAAAATAGTGCTTAATTGTTAATTAGAGGGTTTTATCTTTATTCATATATTAATTGATTTTTTCAATTACAATTTGGATAAGTCTATTTTGAATTTATATTTAAAAGAGAAGAAGAGAGAGAGTTGTTGAGATGAGGAAGAAAATCATTAGAATGGAGAAAAGTTAGAGAGATAATAAGGGAATGGGAGAAGAGAGATTTGAGAAAAATGAGAAATAGTGAAAAATGGAGGGAGAAGTTGAGAAAATAGGGAGCTATTATGTAAAAATTCATTTAATTTTAATTATAATTTTAAAAGTACAATAATTTATTCACCTTCCTCTTTCATATCCATGATCTCATAATTTTAAGTTATTTGTTCTAACCACATTAAATTTATGTTTATAGTAAAAAGTAATTATGAAAAAAACTAAGTTGAGAAAATTAGGGAGATAATTGATAAAAATATATTTAATCTTCTTAATTTTAATTTCAATCAAAGTATATATACAAACCATTCATCTTCATTTTCAAAATTACGTTCATAGAATATTATATATGTAACGAAATAGAATAACCATTTAAGGAAAAAATGAAAGGCAAGATAAATGCACTCAAAACAGATTTAAAATACAAGACAAAATAATGAAATTAATGGCTTTTTTTAGCTTTGATAGTTTATTTTTATTTTCGAGTTCAATAAACATTAGGGTTTGTGGAGGGAATTCGCAAGAAAATAATAATAATGTTTCAATATCATAATAATTATAAAATACATAGCTCAATATTAGAATATTGAGAAATTGTTCAAGAAGTCGAAAATGAAAAATCCAATTGAAAAAATGACCATTTTTTGAAATGTTTGATTAATGGCCAAAAACGTAATATGGTGGGCTCTATCTCCCTACCTACTTTTCCAATTTTGCCCCTTCCAAAGCTAACGCTCCCATCAATTACAAATGAGTATATCTCCCCACAATTTTAGCAAAATCCAGATTTTACTAAAAAGAAAAATACAATAATCAGAGTTTGAGTATATCCCTATAATTTTAGGGAAATCTAGAAAAGTTTCTAAACTTATTAAGGGAAGATTTTTTTGGGATTCAATTTTTAATGAGTAGAGATGATTTAAAAGATTAAATCTACAGAAGCTTTTTTAGTGGTTAATAGTGCTTGATTTGGATTGTAATACATTTCAATCTCAATTTTAATTTTCTTTTTTAATTCCAACTATAAAGTTGAAGATTATATCATATCTAATTTTCATTTCAATTTTTCCTTCTCTTCTTTCCCACACATTCCACTTTTACTATGCCTCTCCACAAATGCAATTATTGCTCTTTTCAGAGATGTAACTTGTTTTCGGTAGTGCAAGTGAGACTTTACAAAAGGCTTCACTTCACCATCTATAAAGTAACATATAATATACTGGTGGTGGATCTACGTATTCAGTATGGTACATTTCCTCTTATGGATTGAATTTTTCTTTTATATTTTGGTGACGTTATCGATTTGCAATGCTAAAAAAGTTACTGATAGAAAAAGATCTAAATTCTCGATTTTTTAAAGTCTTCCACAGATGTTTACTCTCAACCTCCTATTTTTCTAGGTATAGTTATTTCTCTGAATTAATATAGATTATTTTAGCACTTAAGTTGAAGGTATTTATGTGACCTTTTTTAGTACATCTTATTTACATGATTCAAATAGATAATTAAGGTATTTGCATGGGTATGAAATTGCAACATTATTTTTTTTAGTATAAGGTATTTTTTTTTAGATTGGTGGGAATTTAATCATCACCTACTTCTCGTCTATTTTCATTGAAGGTTGTGCCAAATCTTCCGTGTATTTTTTTTTTCCTTAAAAGCATTGTAAACATTATTTTTTTAGTTTGTTAAAATGTGTTTTCCTAGATTTTTTTTTTTTTTTTGGTTTGTTTAGATTTTATTAGATACTATTTTTAGTTTATTAGATTTATTTTAAAATTATATGACTATAGGAATAAATCCATCCATTTTTAAATTAATAAAAAAAAAAATAGTAGATTTAATCATTTGACCATTTTCTCAAACTAAAATGGCTTTGGTCATTACTTAAAAGCAACCTTCTATTCTGGCCATCTAGAATATTAGGGCTATATATGTGGTAAGCACTAAGAAAACAGGTTGAAGGCCAATGAGTTGGCCCAGTTGATAGGCCCAGCCCAGCGATAGGGATGGGCCTCATAAAAAAAGAGAGGGATGCACGCGGCCACGTGGCAGACATGCAGAAATCCGTCAGATTCCCCGACAATTTTACAATTAAAAAATAAGATCCTCCACCTTAATTCGCTCGAGCTTACCGGGCACTTCAATTAAATTATCCGCACGTCTCCAAGACATCAAACGCTTGGTTCTTTTTTTTCAAATATAAAATTTATAAATATCTTTTTTTTTTTCTTTTCATAATAAATAAATCAATACATAAATATCTTTGAAGGTATAAAATTGATTTTTTTAAACGTATATTTAGATAATAAATAAATATAGTTTACTTTTCTTTAGATCCTTAAAAATGGTTCTGTTTCATTAACGTGAGTATAATTAAACTAGTCCTGAAATATATACTCAATTAAAAAATTGGAGATTCAAATCTTGATAAAATAATAATAAAATATTATTCTATTTGAATTATATTTGAGTTTCACATAGTTTGTCGTTCCAATTCATTTAACAAAGTCATGAATATTAGTAGCGGATTAAAGTAGATTTTGTTATACTAGAATACAAAAACGTGTGTGGCACGTATCAGGCCTTTTTTTCTTTTGAAATTATGTATACATATAGAAATAAATAAAATAATATTAAATTAAGAAACAATAATTTCAAAGACAACATAATATAATGATTAAAGAAAATATTAGTTTATTAAACTATTACATTTTTTTAGTACAATAATTGTGGAGATGGAATATCAAACTTCCGATCTCAGGAAAGAGAGTGCATGTTAATTAACATCTGAGATGCTCTCACTTAGGTTAATAAATGATTACCTCATTATACGCAATTTTTTTAGAAAAAGTTTACAACATTTCAATTTAACAAAAGTTTTGTTGTTTTCACTGAGAACGTCTTGAAAGTGCAACTTTCAATTATCTATATGAGAAGACATGTTAAAGATATATGAGAAGACATGTTGTTGAAGATAAATTCCGACGTATAGTATTGTTTGTCCTTGAGCCTTTGTTAATGATTATTGCAAAATCGATTCACACTTAAAACTATATAAAAAATATATATAAATTACACAAATCCAAATTTAAGTCTTACTTACAATGGTGTGGAGTCAATAGTGAGCATTGAAATTGACAAAAATATATATGGTTGTCTTTGTCAAACTACAATATGGATTTTGTAAATATTCATTAAAAGAGTAAAACATGAGGAAAAGAATATTGCATTGTGAAAACATTTTAAGTAACTTTATAAAATTATAAATAAGAAATGTAGGGTTACCTTTTCAATTACAGTGACTTTCAACACCTTTAAAGCTTCTCCATTTTTAGTATGATTCAATTTTCAACTTGCTTTGAAATTCCAAGTATTTTTTAAAAGATTCCAAATATTGTATTAGCATGTTCACCATCAATCCTGCAAATTAACCACAATGTATTAATAACAATAAAACTTAAATAAACTATGATAAATCTAAAATTTGTTTAAGACATGATTTAAAAAAAAAAAAAAAAAAAATCAAGGATTGACATATATATGACAACAAATGAATCAACTTGGCATAGATATCGAAAAATGATTTACTTACCAAATGCATAGAACTATTTATAAGAAATGCAAAATGCTATAATGGATATGTTACCTTTTTAGCCATGATGATGATGATGGAATTTGAAAAGAGTAATAAACATTATTTATTATAATTTAGATATTTGTAACTATTATTTTTAATTTTTTGAAGACAGACTTTTAAACTCATTTATTCTCAAAAATTGAAAATTGCTCCTAAATGTTTAAATGTTTAACCTTTAAATAAACAATACTAATTAATTGGTGAAGGTTAAAGATGCCTACATGCCCATATCTTACCATCTAATCACCTATGCACGTATCACATTTTTTTTAACATTTAAATAAACAATGGAGATTTGTTGGGAATTAATTTATGGACGCGTTTCTGTTTTATTTTATTTATTAAGGACGGATGGGATTTGAACATGAAATTATGCGTTAGACATAACTGATGCGTTTGCTCCCATGCGTCTGAGGTCATGCGTCGGAATGATGATGCGTTAATCTTAGCATGCAATAATCGCACGTTCCCATCACAAGTTTTCTTACAGTTGCGCCAAGTATAACACAAATGCAAGTTTCTCGGGTAATCCGAGGTCGAACACGGGGACTTGTCACTCAATAATATTTGTGAGGTGATGCGTTTGAGGCGATAAATAAGAATAAAAGTATAGCGAAGAAGGTTTAAAATGATTTACACACTACTCTACTCCTAACTAAACAGATTGAGCAATAAAAGACTTGCAATTAGAATAGGTAGAGACACAACAACCATTGACGCATAGTAATGTTTACTATCTTAAATCGCCCGAGTAATCTCAACTCGTTGCACTAACGCATCACACCTCTAGGTGGTCAGCCACATGACTATATCTCTATAGTGCATGGTTGCGTCAAGCATAAGATTGTGCCTATCTCTAGGAACAATACGAACCTTGCTTAGTGCGTTCCATCCCTTATCTTCTCAGGTAGTTAGACGCGACTACTTAACTTATAGACAAGTAATGCAACATCCCATAGACAGGCGTTGCCACAGCCTTTCACCAAGCAAAGAGGATTAACTCACTATACTCACACAACACACACCTCTCGGTGGGTTGCTACATGCGTCCTATCTCTAGGCTACACGATTAAGCATGTGATTGACTTTGATAAATAAATGTTGAAGATAAACTATGATAGAGATGAAGATGATGAAGAAGACGGTAATGAAGGAGTTAAAATTTGCATTGATCACAAAATATCTTAATATCTCAAGCTAAAATGTAATACAATACAGAGATTAGAAGGGAGATGAAGGACTCTGCGTCAAGGCTGCCGGTGGTGCCATGGTTGAATGGTGGAGATGTCTCTCTCGAGCTCTATCCCCGGCGAATGCTCCGATTGCCACTTGGTCTGGGTTATGGAAATGAAGAATTCTCACTGGAAATCTCTTTCAAGCTCTCATCTGTGATCATAAACTTCTACCTTGAGTCAAAAGCTCGGATGTCTCAAAATGAAGGTCTCAAGGGCTATTTATAGAACTTGGACGCCGACAGTTGTAATGATGAAGGTATGGCTCACTGCTGCTTTTGTCGCAGTATGGGCATTGTCACATCACCTTATCTTGTTGATACTCCCAAGGTATGCGTCCGAGCTTAATTTAGCTAAAGTTATCAACGCATTCTACCCATCTTGCAATCTTCTATTATGGCTGTCACTCCGTGGCCGCAATCTCTATTTGTTCACCGCGTTCTCCATGCGTTGAACGCATGGGGTTACTGCAACTTCCATGCGTTGGACGCATGGGATTTCCGTCTGCGTTTGTCTTTTGCGGTCGTCTGGCTTCAGCGCATGCGTTTTTCTGTGATTGCTTATTACAAACACATGCGTTTGATTCCTGCGATAGCTACAAAAATAGACACTTTGGCACAGAATAACGCATAATATTGGGTCAGTGAGGTTTTAAATGCTTATCGACGCAAAACTCAAAATTTCACAAATTCTAAGGATTATCACTGCGTTTTCTACCTGTTAGCTCTCATAATTCTAAATAAAAGGCTTATAATAACTGGCATTTCTGCCAGTTATCAAGATTAAATAAAGAATAGGAACTAGGGGTGTTTAAAAAATCTAATGACCCGAAAAAATCGATCAACCCAATCCAACCCGTGCAGTTTGGGTTGGGTTATCAACTCATTTGGGTTTGATTGGGTTCAAATAACAAAATTTGTTTAAAACATGATTTAAAAAAGAAATAATTTTAATTATAATTTTAAAATTTATTATAATTTAGAAAAAAAAAAAAAAAAGAATGATGTTTGAAAATAAAAAAAATAAATAAAAATGCCTATTTTGAAAAGAGGTGATTTTAAAAATAATAATAAAAAAAAGAATTTGAAAAGAGCAATAAACATTATTTATTATAATTTAGATATTTGTAACTATTGTTTTAATTTTTTTTTTTAAGACGACACTTTCAAACTAATTTATCGTCAAAAATTGAAAATTAATTCTAAATGTTTAAATGTTTAACCTATAAATAAACAATACTAATTAATTAGTGAAGGCATGCCCATGTCTTACCATCTAATCACCTACGCACGTACAGCATTTTTTATTTTTTTATTTTTATATTTAAATAAACAATGTAGACTAAATAAAGAATAGGAATTGAGAGCGAACAAAAGTGTAGCTCAATTGGTATAGTCCTCTGTAAAAATCTTTTGTGAAGAAGATGTAAGACCACCAATTCAAAAAGAAAAATGATGGGGAAGGAGTTGTAATTTTTCAAAAATCAATTAAATTTAAAATTATTTAATATACATATATGATAATTACCTTATCATATAATATATGTTAAACTATATATTATAACAAATATAACACATAACTTATAGTTTTTATATTGTATTAAATACAATATAACATATCTCTCAATAATGCATGACATTTAATATAAATCATATTTATACTAAATTTAATTATATGAATCTTATTCATATAATTAATATTTGAATCATATTCAAATAAATAGTTCCTCTCAAATAAACTTATATTATGATGTAACAAATACATTATATTTATATCATATATAATTAATTTAAATTAATTATTTCACATATAACTAATGTCCTCAATTAATTAAACAATTCAAATTAATCCAAAATTGATTCTCAATAATCCTTGTTGAGCTACAAAGGGGACCTTATGGATTTATAGATTGAAGCTCCAATAATTCTTGAATAATTAATTAAACTTTTTAATTAAATTATTCAACATTCATTAACTACCGGTCACTTCACTAAAGACCGACAACTGCACTCTTTGCACTACAGATATATTTTTGTGTCCATTGGATATAATCAGTCGATGACCCTTTACAAATTGCTCGTAGGTATAGTTAGGCCAAAATTATCGTTTTTCCCTTATAGTTATATCTAACTCATTATGTACCATCGATCCTTTTAATGAACAATAAGTTATAGTTCAAGTATGACCAAACTTCTATCGAGCCAAGAGAAGGTGTGGCGCCACATTATTCAAGCTCTAGAATCAGTCCTTAAGAGAGCAATTTATCTATTTATCCCGACCTTGGGGAATGAGTGAATTCCATCTTGTGTAGCTGTATTCCCCGCTCCCCCAATCAGACGAATCCCTAAAATGGTAGGTTTATTGACTTGGTGATCTGATCACTCTCACCTATACAAATCCAAGGACCACCTTCATGGACAGGAGTTCACAACTCACTCAGGATTCAGGTCATGTCACTTATGGTCATCCTAGTGAAATGTAAGTCTCTATTATTAATGGTGTTGTATAACGAGACTAGTCATTTCGTGGTCCAGTCTTATACAAACTCCTTTGTATAGAATATCCACACTCACATGTCTCCACATAAATTATCAGGATCAGATCAATTGTAGCACTTTACAACCATTGTAACATCTATAAAGCGGGTTGTATTCGTAGTGTCACCAGAATAAGGTACCCAACCTTATCCATCTACTACAGACCTTTTGGGTTATCACTTAAACATGATCCACCTGTATGTCTCTACATATACGTTTAAGCTATTACAAACTACAGGACCCATGAGACTTTGGACATCAACCCCAACAGTAATTACATGGGTGAAACGAACATTTTGACCCAACTATAATTATGAACAATTCATGAAGGATCAATTTGCTTATACTACCAGCTTGCTTATAATGATTATATCCATGGACACAACTTATTTGATAGTGCATAAGAATTCAACTATAGGTCGATAGTGGTTTGCCTTGTAATTAATGAATGAAAGTTAATTTAATCAAAGAGTTTAATTAATTAATCTTGGATCATTGAAACTTATAATATTTAGGTCCATAAAAGTCCCATTGCTAGCTCACCACGGACCAACAAGGATCGAATATGTTGAAAGAAAATTTGAAAATTTATGAAGGAAAATATTAATTGTATTGGATACAGTTAAATACATATTTTATTATAAAATTTATTTGGATGAGATTCAAATTATAACTTTATAATATGAAGAATTAATTTATTTGAATATGATTCAAATAGTTACTTATTTATTTTGACGAGATCCATATAAATAAATAAATTATTTAATTTAAATAATATTCTAATTAAAAAGATAATGGGAGAATTAATTTATTTAAATAGGATTCAAATTTAGTTAATTAATTTGAATGAGATTCAAATTAAAGAGAATCAGCAAAAGACAAATATTTTAATATGAGATATGTGATATTACATGAGAAGATATTATTGACTATATAATTTAAAATATCTACAAAGGACTTTCCTAATAGGATTAGGAGTGACCCCGTAGAATCTATAAATAGGGCTCCAGGGAACCTTTATGGAACTTACTTCTACACTCTCTACAAGAATAATCTTTACGATTATTTTGAAACTCTCCCTCTAGAAATTCTGTCAATTTTTAAGAAAATTCTTCTTCCATATTCCCTATATTCTTTCAAGAAAGGGTTGTTGTGCAAAAATTATCTTTATGCATGTGTTGCTTAGTTACACAGTCTGCTAGAGATAGATTCATTCCTCATTTTTTAGTTACTTAATATATGAAAAATGTTCATGTTTCTTCATTAAACAAAATAATTACATAAAGAGAAACATAACTTTGATTACAAAAGTTCAACCCAAAAAAAAAACATGAAAGATAGATTCTAAAAGGAAAAAAATATTAATTTTAGATATTTTCAAAATCAAAAGAAGCGATTGCTATGTCATCAATTGTGCCAATTTTCTCCTTGGAGATTTAAAGAAGTCTACCACATCCAAATTTGTCATATTAGATGTGTCAAATATATCATTATTCTGGTATGCACAATTTGCTTCCACTTTTTTCCTTTAATTCTTTCAGAAAAGCTTGATAAAGATAAACTAAATGTTTTGATGTATGACATATATGTGCCCAGTGCCCAATCATACCAAATCGGAAGCATTTCTTTTCAATATTTCTTAAACTTTTATCTTGTGGAGTTTTTCCTTTACGATCATCATTTCTTGTAGTTCTTTTGAAATTTGGATGATTATAATGACCACCACGAAAAGAATAATTATTTTTTCTTCTGACCACCCCGAAAAGAACAATTATTTATTCCACCGCCACAGTCACGACCTCAACCACGACCACGACCTCGACCATAATTGTTAAAACCACAACATTCACTTTAGAGAATGATATTGTTCTAGTTGGTCGAGATTCATGATTTTTCGTCAATAACTCATTAGTTTGTGTAGCCACGAGAAGACATGAAATAAGTTCAAAATACTGTTTAAAAGATTTTCCTCGATATTGCTACCACATGAGCATGTTCGAGACATAAAACGTAGAAAATGTCTTCTTTAATATATCTGCATCAGTAATTTTCTCTCTACATAACAACAATTTTGAACCGTTTTTAAATAATGTAGTCTTGTAATCACATACTGATTTAAAATCTTGTAGCTTTGAATGCATCTATTCATAACGAGCTTTAGGAATAATGACTGTTTTCTAGCGATCATATATTTCTTTCAAATTCTTCCATAAGATGTGGGAATCTTTTACTGTTAAATATTTCATTTTCAATCTCTCGTGAAGATGTTGACGAAATAAAATCATAGCTTTTGCCTTTTCTTGATTGGATGTTGTATTTCTTTCTTTAATTGTTTCCCTAAGATTCATGGCATCCAGGTGTACTTCAACATCAAGCACCCATAACAAATAATTATTACCATTAATGTCAAGGGCAACAAATTGTAAGATTTGTCATGGTAACACTATCACAAAATATTGTATTTATATTACAAATTTAATATATACTAAACATGCAAAATAATATTTAATTTATTAATTATAACACATAGGGAAAAAATGACATACCTTCAGTGGAGAGAATGATAGGAGCACGTGTTGATAAAATGTTATAAAATTGAGAAACACAACAAAGCACAACGAGAATACGAATATAGAAAAAATATAATATAATAATAAAATATATAAGCAAATAAAATAAAATAACTAATTAACTAAATTTTGGAATAAATAAATAAAGGAAATTATGAAAATAGGTAAATATGGAAATTTCTCTCTTTATTTTCCACCAATATTCATATCACCGACATCTACAAAATCATCACTATTTATTGAAAAATTTGGCTACTAAGATTGTGACATTACATGTCTCATACCTATAGTATAGTATTTATAATAGTTATGATCTATTTCCATTCTTATGTTTTATGGAAATATCAAAGTGACTACAAGACGACGAAAGCATCTTTTATAGTCTTATTTCTAGCCAACAATAGCATTGTTGTAACATGGTGAAGAAAACTTTAACAACTATCCATAAATTTTTTTTTATGCATCTTTTTTATTGTGGTTCTATCAAGCTTATTTTATAATTCTTTACTATATGCATATATTTTATTAAAAAATGCAATATATACACGTTAACTTACATCAATTGATATTTCTTGTATGATGTCACATAATCTCTAAAATTTATATTAAAATCAACATATTGGGAAAACAACTAACATGAAATATGAAGTACTTTTATTCTCTTAACATTGACTTGACATTTGAATTTACACCTAATTAGATGTAAAGAGATTGAATCCCGTATAGAAGTATATGAACGTTTTTGTCTCAATTTTATTCGAGAACAACAACAGAAAAAAATGGAAAATACAGTACATTATGCATACTAGAATTTCAACCCAGGGAGAAGAATATTTATCTTTAAAAACGTTTCTTAAAAATCTTCTCTAATTCTTGATATCATGAACTCTTCGATTAAGTACAAAATAAACACCACCACAAGATCTTCTCTACTATACTCCAACAAGGATAGGACTTGTGGGAATCTTCTTTTTATAAGGGAAGGAAAATATTCCTTTGTGATTTTCTTAAGAGAAAGATTGAGAGAGTTTTTGTCTGAGATCTATATGTAAAAAACCAATCCCCTCACTATAGACAATCTACATTTTTAAAGAAAATAGAGAGAGATGAGAGGAAGAATAAATCCCTCTCACGTTCACCATTCCCCTACAACTGTAGGAGAGATTTATTTTTATTTAATTAAAAATAAATTAATTTAATCTTGATTAATTAATAATTAATAATTCACTAATCTAATTAATTAATATTATTAGATATCATATATTTAAATAAATATGCATATTCAAATGCATGTCACTCTCATAACCTATAGTTTTAATATGAATCTTATTCATATTAATTTTAACATATAGTTTTATATGAATCCAATTCATATTTATTTAATATTTGAATCTTATTCAAATATATTGTTCACTCATATTATATAGTTTTCGAATCTCATTCAAAATTAATTTTATATTATAATATATCTTTATACATTATATTAATTGCATCTTATACAATTAATGTACATTCCCTAATTTAATTTGAGCAATTCAAATTCTTTCATAAAAATAATTTGATCTTGTTTTATCTTTAGTGAACTGGCAGGGAGCCTAATGGACCTAGAGATTAGAAGTTCCAATGATCTGAGATTAATTAATTAAAATCTTAATTATATTAATCAACATTCATTAACTGTGGGTCAAAGACTAATAGTTGCACTCTTTGCACTGTAAAATATTTCTGTGTCCACAGATATAACCATTACAAGTAAGTCGATCCTTCACGAAGTGCTCATAATTGCAGTTGGATCAATTTTCGTTTTATCCCTGTAATTACCTCTTACTCCTTAAGTCTCATTGATCTTCTAATAAACAACTTGTTTATGGTCCTACAATAAACAAAATCTCTCTCAGGCCAATGAGAGAGAGGAGCCCCATTGTTCAAGACTCAGAGTCAACACTTAAGAGAATAATTCATCTACTTAGCCTAAAGGCGGAAAGGAGTGAATTCCATCTTGGATATCTATGTTCCCAGCTCCCTACTTGGATAAATCTCCAAAATGATAGAATTATTGAGTCGACAACATGGACCACTCTCATCCGTACAAATCAAATGGCTGTCCTCATGGAAGGAGTACATAACTCACTTAGGATTGAGATCGAGTTACATATGGTCATCATATGAAATATTAATCTCTTTAGTCAACGGTGTTACAAAGAAAAATTAAATATTTCGCGGTTCAGTCTTATACAAACTATTTGTATATGATACTCCTACTCGCATGTCTCCACATGAATGATTTTGATCACATCGTTTATAATGATTACAGAGTGGTTTGTATCTGTAGTGTCACCAGAATAAAACACCCAACTTATCCATAAACCACAAACCATTTAGATTATTACTTAAACATGATTCACTTGTATGTCAACCATATATTGTTCGAGTTATATAAAATAACCTTGGATTTTAGTTTATTAGTGTGAGTTACACCTAAGTTATAAATAAAATAACTGTTTATTTTATTAAATAGATAATTTTCTTATTCATTATAAACCACGGGATTTAGGACATAAACACTAACAATCTCCCACATGTCTTAAAGCTAGTGGGGTGTACAATATACTAAAGTACTACAATACAAAAAACTAAAGCATACACTATACCTAATAACATCTCCCACTTTCCTAGACTAGGAAATACATATCTCATAGACCTAAACTCTCTAGATGACTCTCAAACAATTTAGCTAAGATAGTCTTTGTAAATGGATCAACTATATTGTGCTTTAAAGCTATCTTCATAATGATCATGTCTCCTCGTTGCACAACCTCCCATATCAAATGATATTTGCGCTTTATGTGTTTTTTTCGCTTATGGCTTCCAGGCTCTTTGGAGTTTGTCACAGCACTACTATTATTACAATAAAGGGTGATAGGCAATGACATGTTCGAAACTACTAACATAGTTGTCAAGAACTTCCTAAGTTAAGCCATAATCTTTGCTTTCATGGTGGAGTCAACAATGCATCTTTGCTTGATACTCCGCCATACTATAGCTCCTCCATTAAGAGCAAGCACTGATCTTGATGTGGATTTCCTAGAATCCCTATCAGTTTGAAAAGTAGAGTCAGTGTATCCTCTAAGGATCAAATCCTTAGTGCCACACACAAGCATATAGTCCCCCGTTCTCCTAAGACACTTAAGGATGGTCTTAACTATAGTCCAATGATCTAATCCTACATTGGGTTGATATCTACTTACAATCCCAACTACATAGCATATGTTCGACCTAGTACACAACATGACATACATTAGGCTACCCACAACTGATGCATAGGGAGTCCATCTCATTTCCTCAACCTTTTGAGGTGTCTTAGGAGAATGTTACTTAGACTAATTAATTCCATGTCTAAAAGATAGTAAACCCCTTCTTGAAATTCTACATCAAATTTCTGATAAGCATTTTATTAATATATGATGTCTAAGACATGGCTAATGTTTTATTCTTATGATCCCTGATAATTTGAATACTAAGAACAAACTATGTTTTGACCCAAATCTTTCATTTGGAATTGAGTAGCCAACCAATTCTTTACGTCGGTTAGGAATGTTACATCATTCTGAATGAGTATGATATCATCCACATACACTACAACAATTTTGACTTTAGATGTCAGTTGACATTTTAAAACAATGACATTGACTACACGATGTCAGTTTATAAAAAAAAATGATTCGTTTTTTCAAAATTAATATATGATGTTAGTTCTAAACCATCATCATAATGATTGTTTTAATAGCAGTTGTAAACTGCCATCTATAATTAAAAATGGTGGGAAATAAATTTTCAAATCGTGCGAAAATTTGAAACACGTAAGATGTCAGTTGGAAACTACCATCGAAACATAGGTTATAATGGTGGTTTTAAACTGCCATATATAGGCCCTAAACCGCCATCAAAACAATTTTTAAAATGTCGGTTGTGAACTGCAATCTACAGTTAAAAAACAACGGGAAATAAATTTTTAAATCGCGTGAAAAATTGAAACATGTAAGATGTTAGTTGAAACTGCCATCGAAACATCGGTTATAATGGCGGTTTAAAATCACCATCTATAGGCATAAAATGATTAGATTATTTTTATTATTTATTGTCATTATTTATTTATTTATTTTTAACATCAAAATGCCATCATTAAAGAAAAAAAAAAAACCAAAATGCCATCTTTTCCAACTCCAAACGGCGCCGTTTAATCATTTAATTAAAGCCCAACAATTAAAACGATGACGGATCGACTCTATGATGTCAGTTTTGGAAAATTGCACATTCCAAGGAAATTCGTGGGGTAAATGATAATTTAAGAAAAGATGGCTGGTAAAAACTGTCATCGTAAGATTTTTTAAGATGGCGGTTTAAAACCGCCATCTAAACTGAGCTAAAGAATCGTGCGCCGTCGTAAATATAACTTGATAATATATTTTTTTTATATAAAAAAAATGACGCCGTTTTGGTAAGTGAAAGCGCCTTACCAAAACGATGTCGTTTTTATCATGCAGACCGTGAACGGGAAACCCTAACAAAGCGCGCAGCTTCGCTTTCAACCTCGCAGCAGACCGCAGACGACAGCTTCGACCTAGCCCGATTTCGACGGTAGCTTTTCTTTCCTGCCCAACTTTGATGGCATCGACTGTATTGACCAATGATGGCAGCTTGAACGTACTACAGTAGTGGCGGCTTGGATGGCTGAATAAACCACAAATGACGAGCGATGGCTTAACGTTTTGAAATTTGTGGTCTTGACGACGCCAACGACAAAACTTCGTTTGACAAATGTCATTTCAATCTCAAGATTCTGACCTACTAAGACCCCAAATTTTGGTTGCTTCTTTGTGGTTTTTTCAAGGTTTTTCTCTATTCTTTTCATTATTTATTAATTTTTATATTAAAATTTTCCTCATTCTTTGATCTATGTATATGACTTGTAAAGTAACACATTGTACAGACTTAGTTCTTTGTTTTTTGTATCATATTGACTTGGTAATCAAGGTACATTGTTCAAATTATGTACACTTGATGAATTTGGTAGATTATGGGTCTTTGCATGATCATGTGATTGACCAACAGTGTTAAGTTGTTGATGGTCACATTTGTAAATAGTAAATGTTTTAAGTTCATATGTTACTTGTTCTTGTATAAATCAAGGTCCATTGTCCCTTCAAGTCTTAAGCAATCTTGAAATACTAGATTATCGAGGAATAAAATAGTTGTTGTAAATTAACTATTAGTTAATTATTTATTTTTGGATGAAAATTTTGTTTGTTATGGGTTTGATTACCCAATCATATGATACAATTTCATTTATTTTATATTAGTTTGTATGAGGTTTCCCATATGATTTGTGATGCATGAACAGATGAAATAATAATGCTTATGAGATTTAACACTTAGTTTTCTTTAGTTAAACCTAAGTACAAATTTGACCAAAGTTCCTGGTGAGTCCAAGGTCGAACGCAGGGATTGCTTGTAAGTATGCGATGAAACTAAAAATGTGATCTTAGCATGAGTTTAAAATGTTCAAATAAGTGATCGAATAAGCAAACTTAAACCTAAATATGGGATGAGGATTGTGTCTAAGATGAAGCAGTGTGAGCTGGATAACAATTATGCGATAGGAGGGTTGAGAAGAATTTTTACTTTCTAAACAACTAGATGAAATATGCGATCAAGCTATACACTCAATGTTACAACCAACACTTCTCAGTATTCTTTGCCACATTATCTTATCTCTAAGATGCATGCGATAGGTGTAATATGTAAAGAATGTACTTATTTTTAAGGAACATTTTCTCTCGTTTTATAAGGTCTTAGTCTAAATTTTCTCAAACTTAGATTAGCTTTACTTAGAACAATTTCTCAATTGATTCAAGCAACAAATATAAGCATGCATAAAATAGGTTGATCGCATATTCTTCCAGTTATTTAGTCGTGTTAGCTACAATCTTCTCAACCCATGAAGCGATTAGCTATGCATGATATTGGTGAAAATGATAGGCAAGATGTATAATAGACATGTATTCATACTGCAATTTTGAATTTGTCAATACAAGAAATACAATACAAATACACAAAAAGAGAAAGGGTCAGAGAGTCAAGCAGTGGTTCGTAATGTCTTGCTCCTTTCGGCTTGTTTTACAGCTGCTTCCTTAGATACTCGAACAGTATTATCTTCTTCTTTCCCTAGAGTCCTAAGCTCTCACCAAAGTGTTTCTATGGAAGAATGATAAGGGTTTCCAGCAGAATCCTTTCTCAAGGTGTTCTTTTTGTCTCCCACAATATATGCCCTAATATATGTCACAATGTCTATTGAAAAACTCAAACTAAGAACTAAGAACTTCGAACTGGGAACTCCTGCATGGCATTTGCATGGGTATTTATAGGCATTTACAGGCACTTCTTTTCTTAAGCTCATGATTGCATTGATGGAGTGCATTAAATTCCATATTCTGTCGCGCCAACTGCAAGGTGTCAGTGGTTCATTGAATCTTCAACATAGCTTTCCTGTCAGCCACCAACGCAACTTGTGATGTGACACCCACCATCCATGTCATGTCATGCCTCATTGCCTATAGCTTATGCGATTGTTTTCATTTTCTTCTCAAGCCGTCTCTTGCTTTGAACGCATTAATAGGCATGCAATCACACGATCCTAAGACTTCTCAAGGATATACTGCATAAAAGTAGCAAAATTAGTCTATAATTTAAATATGTTATGTGTTAGAAGTATGTGATCGCATGCTTTGCTTTTTGTATAGATTTATTGGCAAAATTTATCTAAATTGCATGCCTTTGCCTTATTATTTTAAATAAAACCCAAATTTAAAATAATGCTTGTTCTAAATCATATACTCAAGACTTCTAATGATTTCGAATGCCATCAAAAATTGCCTAGACCTCTCAGAGTGCCTCACTCAGTTTGCTAGACTAGACTTTTTTTAGTTTTATTTCTTCTTCCTACAAATTTACTTCTAGTCTTGAAAAGCTGTAAGCTTATTCTAAACAAACATCCTTTACTCATTTTTAAGACTATCTCATATTTCTGAAAATGAAGATTTGGAACGAGATTAAAAAAAATTCTCCTTGTTACTTCTTGTTGTGATCTTGCACTGATCCAAGCGTTTAATCTTCGTTTTGGCTTACCCCCACGAGTGTCATGCAAACATCCAACTACGAGTTAATCGCTTTGTTTCAGACTAAACTCATGCCATCCTTTTGAGGTAGTGGAGTTGTGATCACTTA
Organism: Benincasa hispida; assembly: GCF_027475165.1. Classification (NCBI taxonomy): domain Eukaryota; kingdom Viridiplantae; phylum Streptophyta; class Magnoliopsida; order Cucurbitales; family Cucurbitaceae; genus Benincasa; species Benincasa hispida. The sequence continues at coordinate 61,123,153 of NC_143484.1, read as the reverse complement.
TCTATTGCGTTGATCATGATTCTTGCCTTCGTTTTGGCTTTTCCCCACGATTGTCATGCGGACATCCAACTACAAGCAAGTTTCGATCTCAACGCCTTTCCTTTTTATATATATATAATATAATAAAGTATTCAGGTAGATTAAACATTTTTAGAAGCGTTCAAGTTTTCAAAACTTTTCCATCCCTAAATTCAGAAGGTATTGAGGTTCTTAGAAAGAAATAAGCGATAGTTTTAGAAAGTTATTGCAAAATACGCTTGTTGAAATGCTTGCGTGCTTGCTAAATTCTAGAAGTAACTTTTAAAGGAAAAAATAATCTTAAAACTTAATGCTAACCTAGTCTAGGCGTTAGTGTTAAGGCATAATTTCATCCTTGGGGTCATCAGTGGCAAACCGAGGAGGAAAAAGTAAGCGATCAAAAGTATGCATAAGATATAAATCGAAAGGAAAGGCACAAGGTAAACAAAATTTTCAATAAATTTATATATTGCAATGAAGAGATACAAAAGAAAAGAAAGAAACATCTCCAAAATCAAGAAAAATGAAGGACATTGCCCTGAATTTACGTTTTGCCTGCATCACTGTTGTGATCCCATAGTGGAATCTTGAGAAAATGTAGGGGATTTTGAAAATGCGGGGGAATCGGTGGCACCACCACTAGGTGAGAAACGATGTTCTGAAATAAATCAACCATATAGTGGAACTGATCGTGCTGCCTTTGCATCATCCTCCTTATGAAGTCGCGTGTTGTGTTCTGCTGGGTTTGGACAAATTCTCTCAATTTACTTTGCTGACGCATTAACTCGTTCATCTGCGTTTAGAGCGATTGTTGACGTCGCGTTAAGTCGTCATGACCTCCTAATATAGGCTCACGGAGGTCATTGTGGAGGAATTTGAACCATTCTGCCTCAGGGTCAATCCCTTTGGAGTTGTTTGTTTGCTCTTGTTGTGCTTCTTCAAGCTGGCGCTCACTTTTCTCGCCAATGCCAGATCCAACGCCTGTTTCAATCCTAGGCATTGGAAAGCTTAGTCATCAGAAGTGAAGCGTGGAGGGCTTGTGGTGGGCACTGGTGGGCTTGATGGTCTGGATGCAAGAGGAAGGATAGGAAGTGGTTCAATTTCTGGGGCTAGTGGCGATGACTTTTAAAGCGTTGGTGGGCAGAGGTTGAGGTCAACGACAACCTTGACAGCTTCAAGGTCTTGATGCGATTAGGAGTTTTTTAATTGGGGCAACGAGATTATTTTCTCTTCAATTTCTGGGGCGATAGACACTTTCCGTTTCTACCGCTGGGGTAGACTGAGTTTGAGGTTGCCGCTTTGCTTGCTGCTTAGGTTGAATTTCTTATACAGACAACCTCATCAGGCGATGAAGAGAGTTGTTCATCAATGTGCTTTTCACCGCCAAATCTTTTTCTTCTTCAAACCACCCTTGAGCCATATATAGCTCAGTAATGAGCGAAGGGAAGAAAAGTTGCCCCCTTATTCTAGAGAATGAAGTCCAAATCTGATCTGTAATCAGGCGACCAATGTTAGGATGAACGTCAACCATTTGCCTCTACTATAAGCGAGATAAGGCAAAAGGATGAATGAGAGGTTTATGGCGAAATTCTCAAGAACCTAAACCCTCTCGAGTCTTTGGATGAAGGCGTGGTCAATCAACCAAGCAGACAGCAAGTTGAGGTCGAGCCTTTGCCAATCAAAATCAGTCAGTACGGTGGCTAGGGAGGTACGAAGCAGCATCGAGGTGGTTAAAATGGAAAAGAAAGAAAGAGGAGAAGCAATGGAGTAGGCGCTTCTACTCGGAGGCGTTGGCAAAGGAATTCCAAAGAAAGGTAAAAAAGATAAGGGAAGGCATTGGGAAATAAGGAAGGAAGCTGAAGACTCAATGTAGCGACAGAACTCCGTCACGAGATTCGCGATGAAGAGCTTGAACGCATGAACATTCCATCACAATCTGAAAAAATCAATGGACAACGTAGAACACGTTGTGATGGAATTTGAAAAGAAACTTACAAGGATTCCCCAGCAGCGACGCCAAAAAATTGATGCGTTCTATTCATGCGATGAAATAATAATGCTTATGAGATTTAACACTTACTTTTCTTTAGTCAAACCTAAGTGTAAATTTGACCAAAGTTCCTGGTGAGTCCAAGGTCGAACGCAGGGATTGCTTGTAAGTATGCGATGAAACTAAAAATATGATCTTAACATGAGTTTAAAATGTTCAATTAAGTGATCGAATAAGCAAACTTAAACCTAAATATGGGATGGGGATTGTGTCTAAGATGAAGCAGTGTGAGTTGGATAACAATTATGCAATAGGAGGGTTGAGAAGAATTTTTACTAACATTTTCTAAACAACTAGATGAAATATGTGATCAAGCTATACACTCAATATTACAACTAACACTTCTCAGTATTCTTTGCCACATTATCTTATCTCTAAGATACATGCGATAGGTGTAATATGTAAAGAATGTACTTATTTTTAAGGAACATTTTCTCTCATTTTATAAGGTCTTAATCTAAATTTTCTCAAACTTAGATTAGCTTTACATAGAACAATTTCTCAATTGATTCAAGCAACAAATATAAGCATGCATAAAACAGGCTGATCGCATGATTCTTCCAATTATTTAGTCGTGTTAGCTACAATCTTCTCAACCCATGAAGCGATTAGTTATGCATGATATTGGTGAAAATGATAGACAAGATGTATAATAGACATGTATTCATATTGCATGGGTATTTATAGGCGTTTACGAGCACTTCTTTTCTTAAGCTCACGATTGCGTTGATGGGGCGTATTAAATTTCATATCCTATCACATCGACTGTAACGTGTCAGTGGTTCATTGAATCTTCAACACAACTTTCCTGTCGGCCACCAACGCAACTTGTGATGACATCCACCACCCATGTCATGTCATGCCTCATCGCTTGTAGCTTATGCGATTGTCTTCATTTTCTTCTCAGGCCACTTCTTGCTTTGAACACATTAATGGGCATGTGATCACGCGATCATCAAACTTCTAAAGGATATACTGCACAGAAGTAGCGAAATTAGTCTGGAATTTAAATATGTTATGTGTTAGAAGTATGTGATCGCATGCTTTGCTTTTTGTATAGATTTATTGGCAAAATTTATCTAAATTGGATGCCTTTTTCGTATTATTTTAAATAAAAGAGATATAATAAGTTGTATTTTTACAAGTTATCAATTTGCATGTTTTGACTTTGATGCAATTAGTTGTTATGGTTAATTACTATGTATTTTGATTGCAAATAGTAGTTGTTTCATTTTTTAATATGTTAATTTTGAGGTGAGTGTTTTTCGTATATGTGATATATATATATATATATATATATATGACATTTTTTTTGTAGATAATATCTTTTCATAAATTTTATCAATATGGACAAGTCTTTGATGAACAAAGATAGGTTGTAGAAATATAGCTTAGGTGTTGAAAACTTCATAAAAAATGGATTGCGTCATTCCAAAAGGTTAAAGTTCATGTGGCGTCTGTGCTTAAATTGTGGAAATACACTCAAACAAGATATTGACGTAGTTAGAGACCACTTGTTTATATATGGCATTAACAAGAGTTATAAGTCATGGATTTTTCATGGAGAACAAGTATCTATTGGGGATAAGAATGAAAGTGTCAATTCTTTTGATAAATATGAATACGATTATGTAAAGAACACAAACGAGTTGTTTGAAGCTGCACAAGGCTATTTTATAAACAAATGTGAACATTTTGACAAAATATTGTGTGATGCTAAAAAACCATTGTACTCGGGTTGTCAAACTTTTACTAAAATTTCTGCACTATTAAAATTATATAACTTTTTCCAAATATGGATGGAGTGATAAAAGTTTCACTGAGCTGTTTGTTGGGTTTTGTATCCTAAAACTCGTGGTTTATAAACAATAAACTCATTCTGTAAATCGATAAAATTGTTATTGAATATATGAATTGCTTATTTCATTTTAGAAATAAATCCAATAAACTAAAAGATTCATGACTATTACATGAGTACTTGAACTTTATGTGGAGACATAAGAGTGGATTAGGTTCGAGTAAATAGTCAAAATGATCTATTGTATATGAATAAGGTTGGGTGTCTTATTCTTGTAACACTATCGGATGTGGCCCACTATGTAGTTGTTACAAGAAGTGTAAAGTGCTACAAACAAAGTGATCCTGATATGTTCGTGTGGTGACATAAGGAGTAAGGGCGTCATGTGCAATGAGTTTGCATAAGATCAGACCAAGAAATAAGTCACTCTTACTCTATAACGTTGTTTACTATTTAAGACTGACTATTTCAAAACGATGACCTAGGTAACTTTACCTTGATCCTGAGCTAACTATGAACTCCTATTTATTTAGGATTATCTTTAGGTTTTCATGGGTGAGGGTTGGCTCAATAGCAAGTCTCCCATTCCAGGGGTAAGACCGAGTAGATAGCTGGAGACAGGGTGCAAAAGGAAATTCACTCTTACCCGCATTCAGGGATAGTAGAGAGGTTGTTCCCTTCTGATTTCGGGTCTTGAATAAGGGGCCCCGCCCTCTTATTGGCACTAGAGAGATTTTGTTTGTTGATTAGATCACAAACAAATTGTTTATTGGAGGATCAATGGAACTTAAGGAACAAGAGGTAATCTCGGAGGTAAAACAGTCATTTAACCTAGTCATTATTACCACTAATTATGGTTATATCGAGTGGACACAATATATCTATAATAAGAGGAGTGCAACTACTAGGCTTTATTATAGTAACCTAGTAGTTAACAAATAGGGGTTTGTAAAGAGTTTAACCAATTACAGATCGTTGGAGCCCATGATCTGTAGGTCCATTAGGTCCCCTACTAGCTCACAAACAGATTAACCTTAGAATAGTGTGATAAGTTAATTTGAAACGTTCAAATTCGAATTAAGGGAATTATTAATTATATGTGATATAACTACACGTTTAATTTTGGAATTAAATGTAATTGAAGAATCGATTAATATATAAATATGATTTAAATATTAATTTCATAAATAGGGATGCATGGTAATGGAATTGATGAAAAATTAATTTAATATTTGATATTAATTAATATAATTAATTAAATTGTTTAATTAATTATTAATTATTAATTTTATTAGAAAAATTGATTATTGAATTAATTTTTGTAAACTTAATAAAATTTTAATTTTAATTAAAGAATTAAAATTAGAAAAAGTTTTGATTTTGAAAATCAATTTCAAAATCAAAAAAGGAATTTGAAAATTAAGAAAAATTTCAATATGGGATTTTCCCACTTTCAACCAAGAAGGTTAGTCACATTCTTACACACAATTCCACCACGAAATTCAAGGAGTAGCTGGAATCACTTGAAGTGATCAGTTTTGCACAAGAGTCATGTAATAAAACCACAATTGATTGAGTGGAAAAGGCGATGCAATTGCTGAATTGTTGAGTTTTTTAAGGTTGAAAAAGTTGTTCTTCAACAAGCTGAAAAACCAGAAAACTCTCCTCCAATTTCCTAAGTTCAAGCTTATTTTGAGTCCCACAACTCAATCTAAGGCTCCTAGAGAATAGTAGGAAGCTCTAGTGGTGGTCCACAGCAAAAATTGGAGAAGATTACAGCTGAATTTCGAGTTTGAAGAGGATTTTCAAAGGTATGTAATGAAACCTCTTGATACCCCCATGAACATGCTTATTTCGATGTCAAATTGAAGAATTAGAATGCTTAATGATCTTGTTTTCTTCCACTGTATGTTTCTGTAAACCAACACTATTAACATTAGTACATGACCTCATCGCACCTTGTTTTGAGACACTAACCAATCAAGCAAGGACTCTATCAATGGTGTTCTCACATAAACCACGATAAATGGTGTTCATTCCATACAATCCTGGGTAAAAGTTTACATTATTGTATATTAGTTGGATTTTTATGTAGCTTTTGATAAGAACGTAATCGTATTCATTTTCATTCCTTCTGATAGGGGTCATTGGATATTGTGTATCGTTAACATACATGCTTAACACAACATATATTTCGGACCCAGTACACTCTACATGTCGTAAATATGTAAGTTTGGCAAATATTGTATTAATATGGTTAAATTTTTAATTCTTTAAGTTTGTTAAAAGGTTTTCATTTGTGTTGGGATGTTCTTGTCTTTTATTTAGAGCAATGAAAATGTATATGGCTTAAAATACTCACAAAATATAAAAAAGTGCCAATACGTCATGGCTTCCGATAAAGGTAAATAAAACTGAGCAATAATCAATTAGCTATTATTACATGTAAAAAAATCTTATTTATTATTATTTAATTTTACAGTTCAGTACCCTCACCAAAAAAGTTGCATGGAGTATGGATATTTTATGTGATGAGATTCATGAGAGAAGTTTTACATCATCCAGATATTCCTATCAAGTCCTTTGTATGTTCTAACTTTTTACATATTGAGAACTTAGTAATAATGAATTTATTGTAATATTTTTTATTTATTTGCTTTAGTGTAGTTTAATACCAAAAATCCTTTTACCCAAGAAGAACTCGATAAGGTCTGAGTTGAATGGGCAAAACATATGTCAAACTACACTTGATCAGATTACATGCATGGTGCTATAATATATGGCTTTTGCTCTAAATGCTTAGTATCCCTTAGGCATTCTGGTTGTATAGTTGTTGGAGAGTTTGCTCTGAATGTTTTGTTTAGTTTTGATACACATATTTTGTAGCATTATTTAGTTGTCAAAGTTGTTAGAGCTGATTTTTGAAATTTTGGTAGATCTTATACATTTTGTACAAGTTTAAAAACATGTTATGTAGTTTGATCTATATTGAAATTCAATTGTGAATTTATCATCAATAGTGAAATGATATGACAGATTGTGTTCTCTGAAATTTCACCTTTGTTGTGCTGAATATTTGTGTGGAGAAATTAGATGAAACAGAAGATGGGAATTATTATTATTATAAAAATCGTATAGGATCTAAAGGCAACTCGAGGAGGGTGAATAGGGTTGACTACCAATTTTTAAAAAATAATTTTATTTTCAAACAATGCTCAATAAAGTTAACTCACTAATTTGATTAAAGAAAATTTATGCAAGACAAAACTTAAATCGTGCAAGCTATGATAACTTCAAATTTAAAGACAATTTAATCAAGGATAAATTTAAATAACACACTAAAAATTAAATCATGCAATTAGGAAAGATTAAAAGAATAACTAAGACAAGAAACAAAAAATTTGAAAACAATAAATAAAAGAGAGAGAAAGAGAAAACACCGGGAATTATAGTGGTTCGCAAATTGCCTACTTTACTCTCCAAGACTCCTTCTTGGGTATTTCAAGTGATTCTCTTGCAGGTGAGGACCAAACCGACACACGACCATCTTTTTCTTAGGCTAAAGGCCAAAGAGAAACCCAAGATTCTTTTTACTGGTTCATGTCAAACCAATTTCGTTTTCTCACAACCCAAGGTGTACCCACACCTTAATACAATTCCTAAAAATTAAAAGAAAACCTCACAATATTACCTCTTGAAAGCTAAATACACAAGTTGAGCACTAAAAAAAACTCACAAAAATAACTCTAGGCCAATTTAGGAGCAAGAAGGAGTAGAGAGAATTGAGAGCTTGAGACTTGATAGCTTTTTTTTTTTTTGTTTGAATGAAGAGTAAAATCAAGTCGAATTTATAGGCGAGGGGGATAAATTTTGGTCATTGGATATGATTGCAAATGAAGGGTGGAGATTGAATAAAAATAAAAAAAGGAAATAATTTGTAATTAAGAGAGGAATTGAAAAGGAATTTTAAAAGATTAGAATTATTGAAATTTGGAGAATAAAAAAGGATTTGAAGGATGACAATTTAGGAAGGAAATCGAATTTGAAAAGGCTGAAAAATCTTAAACCGCGCCACGTGTCGTCATACTATTGATCCGTGCGTCAATTAACGATTTCTCCTCCTTTTCCTTTTTTTTATAAATATCAGCTACCACTTGTCATTATCTTATTCGTCCACGGTCGCCATGTCACTGCCACATCATGTGCCATGTCAGCAAAAAGTGACCGGTTGGAGTGCCACGTTAGCTACCACGTCATCAAAATTAACTGTTTGTGCGCCACGTCGGATGCTACATCAGCAAGGTGCCACGTGTCACTACCACGTTGGATTTCCTCTCTAATCTTCTTTTGCTTATAACTTTCTTGTTCGAACTCCGATTTGAGCGATTCAAATTGCGTTGGAATCGCCTTTTCGAGCTCTACAAGATAGTGAATCTGAAACACTGAAAATGTTAGTACAAAAAATCTGAGTTTGTTATCATCAAAATACTTGGTTTGATTGAAGCCTTAAAAGCTAACAATCTCCCCCTTTTGATGATGACAAACCACCATAATACTAAAAATACTTCTCCCCCTTTTGTTATCAACAAAAAGATATACAAGTGATATTTCTCCCCCTTAATCATACAAATAATGCTCCCCCTCAATAAATTATAACACATAAATTCGTAGAAATATGAATAATGTTCCCCCTATCAAACATAATTAGGTAATTCTAATAATACCAAGTGCAAGTCTATTTTTACAAAAGGCTTCTTCGTTTAATGCATTTGTAAGAATATCTGCTACCTGGTTCTCAGTATTAACATAATTAATGACAATATTCTTATTTTGCACATGCTATCGAAGAAAATGATGTCAAATATCTATATGCTTTGTTCTAGAATGTTAAATGGGATTTTTAGTTAAATTAATTGAACTAGTATTATCACAAAAGATTGGTACTTGTTCAAAATTTAAACCAAAATCATGCAACGTTTGTTTCATCCATAAAACTTGAGAACAACAACTAGCAACAGCAATATATTCAGCCTCAATGATAGATAATGCAACAGAATTTTGCTTTTTACTATACCAAACTACTAAAGAACTACCTAGAAAATGACATGTTCCACTAGTACTTTTTCTATCAGTTAGACTACCAGCAAAATCAACATCAGAATATGCAATCAAATCTAAAGATGCATTTTTAGGATACCATAAGCCTAAATCAACGGTACTAAGCAAATATTTAAAAATTCTTTTTACAACATGCAAGTGCGATTCTCTAGGACATGATTGAAATTTAGCACACATGCATACAATAAACATAATATCAGACCTACTCGCAGTTAAGTAAAGCAAGGATCCGATCATACCTCTATAAGCTTTAATATCTACGTTTTTACCTTTTTCATCCTTATCAAGCTTTGTAGTGGTACTCATCGGGGTCTTTGCTACTTTTACATTATCGAACTTAAACTTTTTGAGTAGATCCCTTGTGTACTTCTCTTAATTTATGAAGATTCCATCTTCAAGTTGTTTAATTTGAAGCCCAAGGAAGAATATAAGTTCTCCCATCATTCTCATTTCAAACTCACTATGCATACACTTAGAAAATTCTTCACAAAGAGAAGAGTTAGTAGCACCAAATATAATATCATCAACATAGATTTACACTAATAAAATATCATTATCTTTAATTTTGATAAAAAGAGTAGTATCAATAAGTCCCATTTTAAAACCATTTTCTAGCAAAAATTTACTCAAACGGTCATACCAAGCTCTAAGAGCTTGTTTAAGACCATAAAGTGCTTTATTTAATTTTAAAATATGATTTGGATTATCAAAGCTTTCAAAATCAGGAGGTTGTTCAACATACACTTCCTACATTATGACACCATTTAAGAAAGCACTTTTTACATCTATTTGAAATAAAGTAAAATTCTTATGAGATGCAAATGCAAGCAACATGCGAATAGATTCTAATCTAGCAATAGGAGCAAATGTTTCCCCATAATCTATTCCTTCTTCTTGACTATAACCTTGAGCAACTAGTCTAGCTTTATTTCTAAAAATATTACCAGATTCATCCATTTTATTTCTAAATATCCATTTAGTACCTATAACAGGATGATCACTAGGACGCAGGACTAGTTCCACACATTATTTCTTTCAAATTGATTTAATTCTTCTTACATAGCAATTAATCAGAACTCATCAGATTCAGCATCTTTAAAAGACTTTGGGTCAATTTAGACATGAAAGCAACATTATTTAAAGCATTTAAAGAAGAGCGAGTTCTTACCCCTTAAGATACATCATCTATTATTAACTCCTGAGGATGGTGAGTGGAGAATCTCTAATCCTAAGGGATGGGTTTTTTTGGCTCTTTCTGAGATTCATTTGATACTGCTTCCCTATCTTTAATACTAAGATCTTTAACAGGTATTTCTAATTCATCACTAGCAGAAACTTTATTAGTGGCAACATGTGTTTCATCAAAAACAACATTCATTGACTCTTCAAGTACATGAGTTCTTTTATTAAAAACTCTATATGCTTTACTATATGAAGAATATCCTAAGAATATGCCAATGTCCGTTTTTTACTCAAACTTTCCAAGTTTCCCTTTGTCTTTCAAAATAAAACATTTGCAACCAAAGACTTTGAAATAGCTAATATTTGGAGTTTTATTATTTAAAAGCTCATAAGGAGTTTTATCTAAAATAGGTCTTATTAAAACACGATTCATTACATAAGACGCATGATTAACAGCTTCAGCCCAAAAAGATTTTGGTAAAACATATTCATTAAGCATGGAGGTAGCTAATTCTTGTAAAGATCGATTTTTCCTTTCTACAACAACATTTTGTTGAGGTGTTTTTGGAGAGGAAAAATCATGAGAAATTCCATTTTTTTCACAAAAATTTTCAAAAGAAGCATTTTCAAATTCTCCTTCATGATCACTTCTAATTTTCGAAATCATAAAACCTTTTTTATTTTGAATTCTTTTTGAAAAGCTAATAAAAGATTTTAAAGTTTCATCCTTATGAGATAAAAATAAAACCCAAGTAAATCTCAAAAAATCATCAACTATAACAAAAGCATAATGTTTTCCACTTAGACTTGCAACTCTAGTAGGTCCAAAGAGGTCCATATGTAACGGTTGCAAAGGTCTAGAAGTAGAAACCATTTTCTTTGGTTTGAAAGAAGACTTAGTTTGTTTACCCATTTGACAAGCATCACAAACTTTATCTTTTTCGGAAGATCTCTAACAAGGGATTTCTTAGAAATATTTGAAATTAAATGCATGTTAGCATGACCTAACTTTCTATGCCATAACCACGAATCTTCATGCAATGCAGATAAACATTTATTTTCTACTATAAGATAATCTAATAGATCAATAAAATAAACATTTTTATCTCTGTTTCCTACAAACAGAATGTTTCCAACACATGTATTTTCTGTTGTACAATTTTTATCACTAAAAATTACTCTATATCCTTTATCACATAAATGACTAATACTTAATAAATCATGTTTTAAACCATCAACCAACAAAACATTTTCAATAAGAAAATTCGAACCGTTACTAATATTACCTTTGCCAACAATCTTATCCTTTTTGTTGTCACCGAAAGTAACGTATCCTCCATCTTTCTTTTCTAGGTATGTGAATTTTGTGTGGTCCCCAGTCATATGTTTTGAACATCCACTGTCCAAGTACCACTTATTCTTTATGGATCTCAAACATACCTGAGAGAATTAGTTCTCAAGATGTAACCTTAGGTACCCAAATTTGTTTGGGTCCTTGGGGGATAGCTAACAAAAATTTAGGAATCATCTCTTTTCATTCATAATATTGGTTTTTCTTAAATTGCATGCATAAGCTTTATGACCATGTTTTCCACATGCATGACAAATAATAGAACATTCTTTGACAAAGTAATTTGTAAACTTCTTTTGTTTTTGGTGAGGTTTATAACCTAAGCCACTTTTATCAAATATGCATTGTTGCTTACCCATCATGATATCTAAATTCTTTTTTCCATTTGTAAACTTTAAAAGAGTAGCTGAAATATCTTCATTTTTATTTTCTAATAATTTATGCTCTTCTTTTAAAGCATGCAAATTTGATTTAGATAAATCTATATCTTTTCCTAATGTCTCATTTTTCTCTTTTAGATTATCTAGCTCAATTAATAAATTATTATTTTCAAGAGCTAACTTAGCATTTTTCTTCCTAAGAGACATATATTTGCAACCTAGTTTTTCAAATTCAATTTTAACTTCATTATATGCATCAATGAGCTCATCAAAAGTAAGGTTTTCAGGACTTACCTCGTCGTCGTCGTCGTTGTCGTCTCCAAAAGCCATAAAGCACATATTTGCTACTTCTTCCTCGCTTTCAGATTCGCTTTCATTGCTTTCGTCCCAAGTAGCTTTCATGGCCTTCTCGTTCTTCACTGAAATGGATTTTCTTTGAGGACAGTCCACTTCACGTGTCTAGGATTTTTGCATTCATAACAGATGATTGTATCTATGCTGCTCTTTTCTCCTTTGCCTTCTTGATTGTTGACTTTCTTTGAGAAGTTCCTTTTCCTAAAATGCTTTTTAAACTTCTTGGTCAAGTAAGCGAACTCCTCATCATTTAGTTCAGCTTCAATTTCAGAGTCCTCTTGAACTTGAGTGGACTTTAATGCTAGGCTCTTCTTCTTTTTGACATATTCTTCCACATTGGCCTTCATGATTATCTCATGTGTCATGAGATCCAACGAGCTCCTCCAATGGAAGTTTTGAGAGGTCTTTTGCTTCTTGGATCGCCGTCACCTTAACTTCCCAACTCTTAGGCAATGATCTAAGAATTTTTCTCACATTTTCAAAGGTGGTATAAGATTTTCCTAATCCCTTCAAAGCATTAACAATATTCGTGAACCTAGTAAACATTTCAGATATAGTTCATTTGCATCCATTTTAAACAATTCATAATTATGAACTAACATGCTAATCTTTGACTCTTTAACTTGATTAGTTCCTTCATGAGTTACTTCAAGCATATCCCAAATTTCTTTAGCAGAATTACATGCAGAGACTCGATTAAACTCATCAGGACATAAAGCACAAAACAGACAATTCATGGCTTTAGCATTAATAGAAAACTTCTTTTTATCTTCATCATTAAACTCTTTTTCTTCCTTAGGAATATCTTTATTATCAACTATCTTAGTAGGAATTAAAGGACCATTAAAAACAATTTCCCATAGATTATAGTCAATAGAAATCAAATAAATTCTCATGCTAGTTTTCCACCATGCATAATTATATCCATCAAACAAAGGTGATCTAGTGGTAGATTGACCTTCACCATACCCATTTATTCTAGTAGTTGCCATAAGCTCGAACAATTAAGTTTTGCGAAAAAGGAAGAGAATATAATAATTTTTTTTTAAAAAAAAAGATTTTTATAAAGAGAAATACTTTTCCCAAATTTAGATTTTAATCAAAAAGATTTCAAAGATTAAGAAGTAGAGGAAAAAAAAGGTTTTAATAACCAATTTTCAAGAAAAAAAAATTCTAATAAAAACGGCTTTTAAAACTCAATTTTTCAAACTTTTTGCAAAAATTAGAAAAATTCCAGATTTAATAAGATTAAAAAAATAGAATGTAAAATCAAGAAAAAAAATTACAAAATATTTTTGAAATAAGAAAACTAAGCTACCCGCTCTGATACCAATTGTAGGATCTAAAGGCAACTAGAGGGGGTGAATAGGGTTGACTACCAATTTTTAAAAATTAATTTTATCTTCAAACAATGCTCAATAAAGTTAACCCACTAATTTGATTAAAGAAAATTTATGCAAGACAAAACTTAAATCGTGCAAGCTATGATAACTTCAAATTTAAAGACAATTTAATCAAGGATAAATTTAAATAACACACTAAAAATTAAATCATGCAATTATGAAAGATTAAAAAAAATAACTAAGACAATAAGCAAAAAATTTGAAAACAAGAAATAAAAGAGAGAGGAAGAAAAAACACTGGAAATTATAGTGGTTCGGTAAATTGCCTACTCCACTCTCCAAGACTCCTTCTTGGGTATTACACTAAGTGATCCTCTTGCAGGTGAGGACCAAACCGATACACAACCCTCTTTTTCTTAGGCTAAAGAGAAACCCAAGATCTCTTTTTTTAGGATCAAACCAATTTCTCTTTTTCACAACCCAAGGTGTACCCACACCTTAATATAATTCCTAAAAATTAAAAGAAAACCTCACAATATTACCTCTTGAAAGCTAAATACACAAATTGAGCACTAAAAAAAACTCACAAAAATAACTCTAGGCCAATTTAGGAGCAAGGAGGACAAGAATTTGAGAGTAGAGAGAATTGAGAGCTTGAGCCTTGATAGTTTTTTTTTTTTTGTCTGAATAAAGAGTAAAATCAAGTCGAATTTATAGGCGAGAGGGATAAATTTTGGCCATTGGATATGATTGCAAATGAAGGGTAGAGATTGAATAAAAATAGAAAAATAAATGATTTGTAATTAAGAGAGGAATTGAAAAGGAATTTTGAAAGATTGGAGTTATTGAGATTTGGAGAATAGAAAAGGATTTAAAGGATGACAATTTAGGAAGGAAATCAAATTGGTAAAGGCTGAAAAATCTTAAACCGCGCCACGTGTCGCCATACTATTGATCCGCGCGTCAATTAACAATTTCTCCTCCTTTTCCTTTTTTTTTTAAAAATATCAGCTACTACTTGTCATTATCTTATTCATCCATGATCGCCACGTCACTACCACATCATGTGCCACGTCATCGCCACGCCAGCAAGGTGCCACGTGTCACTGCCACGTTGGATTTCCTCTTCAATCTTCTTTTGCTTATAACTTTCTCGTTTGAACTCTGATTTGAGCGATTCAAATTGTGTTGGAATCATCTTTCCGAGCTCTACAAGATAGTGACTCTAAAATACTAAAAATATTAGTAAAAAAATCTGAGTTTGTTATCATCAAAATACTTGGTTTGATTGAAGCCCTAAAGCTAACAAATTGTTTATGCAGGATTTAAGTTTCATATTTTGCTAATAATTTGTTGTAGGTTATAACAAATATGATGTCAGTATTAAACTGACATCGTAGTATACAACAACAACTATTAAACGTCATCTAAACCAAATAACTTTGATTAGAATCAATGTCAGTTCCCAACTGTCATCCATGACCCATATAATGTCAGTTACAAACTGACATCGTAGCTAACCATCATTGTGTTAGGTATGATAGCACGAGTATGATGTCAATTCTTAACCGGCATCATACAAAACTGCCATCAAATGTTTATGGTAAGATGACAGTTCACTACCGCCATCGTACATGTACAATAGTGGAAATATTTGATGTCAGTTTACAATTCGCCATCGTATCCTACGATGCCAATAGATATAATGGCAGTTTGCAAATTTCCATCATATGTATATGATGGCAGTCCAAAACTGAGATCTATATTCAAAATTGTTGTAGTAATACAACACAAAGAACTATTGATGATCTTCTTGTAGACACATGGTTCATCAATAGTTTGGTCAAAGTCATGAGATTTAATTGCATTATCAAACCCTATATTCCAAAATCTGGATGTTTGCTTCAATCCACAAATGGACCTATTAAGCTTGCAAATTTTTTGCTCATGATCTTGTTTTATGAATCCCTCTAGTTGTTTCATATAGATGTCAACATCAAAATTTCTATTTAAAAAGGTAGTCTTGATATCCATTTTTCATATTTCATAGTCATAATATGCGGCAATGGATAAGAGAATTTTGATAGACTTAAACATGACAACAGGCTAGAAAGTTTCATCATAATCCACTCACTCCACTTGGGTATAACCCTTTACCACCGGTCTAGCATTAAAGATTTGCATCTTTTCCCATCTGCACCTCTTTTCATCTTGTAGATCTATTTGCAACCTATAGGTTTTACCCCATCAGGTTGATCTACAAGATCCTAGACATAATTAAAATAAATAGACTCTATTTCTAGATTCATGTCATTAATCCATTCATCTTTGTCCATATCAGCCATTGTCGGTTCATAAGATACTGGATCCTCAATATCATATCTGGTGTGACAGCTTGGGGCTTTTGTTAAATCCATATAACGAGCAGATTAGGTTATAACCCTCCCACTACATCGAGACATTCTCGACTCTTGAGAAGAATGTGTTTGACTCGATGTGTCAACAACAACTTTTGTTGATGTACTAGCATATTCAACAACGTTTGTTGAAGTCTCAGTAGTTTCACTGAAAAATTATTGCATGGTTTATGTTCTCTGATGTGGTAGGAATTATATGCAATTCATGTTTTTAACTTAACTTTTACGAAATTGACAAATAAAGAATATAGAAAATGTAAAGTATAGGGAAGCGACACAAATTTACGAGGTTTACTAATAATGTGTTAGTTACGTCACGGAGCGGAGGCAAATAATTTTATTGGAGATAATGTTACATAATACATAATGAATGGTGCTACGAGGGTTTAAACCCTAGAGTTATGGACCTTCGTACTTGATTGTTCGAAATGTCAAATAACTTATTGAAAACATTCTAACGTTAATCCTTTAAGATGCTTCAGAGGTTTGATATGGATGACTCTCACAAATTGCTAGATTCTTACGTTTAGAAGGATAGGAATAACTATATAGTCCCAACAACGTCCATATATATGCACCTAGACTATTTGCAATACGTTTGTTAATTTCCTTTTGACATTAAAGAAAGAGCTATGAGAGGATGAAAGTTGAGGAGTCACAAGAAACATCCATTGCATAAGAAGAAATATTAGGAAAGTTCAGGTAGCTTTCCTCTAAATAGGCACCTAAGCTATAAATGTGTGAACATGTTGGTCAAGACCTACTTGTTAAGAGAATTAGAGTATATTTGAAAATGATTCTAAAATGGTTTAGATCACTTTTGATAATTTCAAAATCATTCCAAAACATATAATTTAATAATTTAAAATCCATTCTCATGATATAAAAATTACATTGAAAAGTATAAAATTAAATATTAAATTAAATTTAAACGATTAAAGATATAATTCGAATTAATTTTGAAATGATTTTTAACAATTTTAAAATCATTCCTATACGATTATAAGCTCCATGAACCATCTCGATTATAATTAACGACGGAAATGAATTGGTGGATGAGGAAAAGTGTCATCAACTATTACACTAGACCTTTGTACGCTGTTCTTTTAAATCATTTTCCCATGACAACACATTTTAATGTGCAATAAATAAGGAAAAAAACAACTCTATAAATTGTTATTTAATGATGAAGTAAATTAAAATATAATAGGCCATTAGCAATACGATTACGATTTTTTTAATATATGAATCTACTATATACAAAATTGAAAATTTAAATTTTATTAGACATAAATTCGATTTTATGTATATCTAATAGATCAATTAATTTTTTTAAAAAAAAAAATCATATATGTAAAAAATGATTACACATAAAATTTTTAAAGACCTTTCAAACATTTTAAAATTTCAATGATCTATAAGATACAAGATTGAAAGTTCATAAACTAATTCTATAAGTTAATTGTTTTTACTCATTTTAATATCCTATTAAGCTTTAAACTAAATTTTTCTGATACTGATTGTTCCAACTTTTGTCTGTTAATATGTTGCATCCATCTTTGTCTTTGTTTTAGTATATAATCTAACATTACAGCACATTAAAAAAAATTATTTTGGGAAGAACTACATATTAAAAGGTAAAGAGATTTATCCTCTAAATTCTTGGTCAATGATGATATTTTAACCAATTGATCTATGTTGAAGTTAGCATGTAGGAAGTTTAATACAGGGTATTAATGATAATAATTATTATTATTATTATTATATTTCATTGTTAGACGTGGTTGGAATTATATGCAATTAATGTTATTTAAAAAACATCTCCTAGGAAGTAGCTAGGTTATGGTGGCCGTTGTTCATGGCTATATGTAGGTGGATTAGACATTAAAGGATACACATTTTGACTTTATTGGTTACGTATTTATAAATAAATAAACATCCAAATCGAAACGATTAATTTATTTGAAATAAGAGTCCATTTGATTTATTAAATTAAAACAAGAAAATACAGCGACCAGTTGGTATTAATCTAAATTAATTGTGGATGGCTTTGGTAGAAACAAGGACCTAGTTGATACACGTGGCGAAAGGTAACTGGACGCGGAATTTAGAATGGACCCCACAACGGGGAAGAACATCCAATCATCACGTGAGTCAGCAAAACGTTGAATCGAGAATCAATTTTACCAAAGAACCGGTCAACGACCATTGGGTCAAGGCCAAGAGGGTCCTCAAGATAAGGGTATTTACGTCTTTTCAACTACCGTCCAATCGCAACCCGTCTTCTCTAAACCTTTAAACGAACCAAACGCCTCTCTTTGAATTCATTTTGAAGAGCTGAAATTTTTTATTTTGTTCTCATCAACTCCAAATGAAGAATCGATTATCAGCCAAGCCATGGATTCTCGGATTGGCCATAGCCGGCTTAATAGCCGGTTCTTTGTTGATTTCCGGATACATAGGTTTCGTGGACAGTAACTTATTCTGCTCCATTTCCGGCACCGGAGCACCGACAATCACCGGGTATTCCCCGGCGGATATCCAGCTTCAGTCAATAATCCATTACGCGACCTCGAAGACAGTTCCGCAGCAATCACTGGACGAGATCCATATCTCATTCGACGTATTGAAGGTTCGATGTCCGTGCAATTTTCTGGTATTCGGGCTCGGCCACGATTCATTGATGTGGGCGTCGCTCAATCCTCTCGGAACCACGATTTTTCTTGAAGAGGATCCGAAGTGGGTTCAGACGGTTTTAAAAGACGCTCCGATGCTTCGAGCTTATCACGTCCAGTACCGGACGCAGCTTCAGGAGGCAGATCGGTTGCTTTCAACTTACAAATCGGAGCCGTACTGTTCGCCGACGAAGGCATTTCTTAAGGGAAATGAAAAGTGTAAGTTAGCGCTTCATAATCTTCCAGAAGAGATTTACGAGAAGGAATGGGACCTGATAATGATCGACGCGCCGAGGGGGTATTTTGCGGAGGCTCCGGGCCGGATGGCGGCGATATTCTCCGCCGCCGTGATGGCGAGGAATAGGAAAGGATCCGGCGTTACCGATGTGTTTCTACACGATGTTGATCGGAAAGTGGAGAGGACATTTGCGCAGGAGTTTTTGTGCAAGAATAAGTATTATGTTAATGGAGTTGGAAGGTTATGGCATTTCAAGATTCCACCGGCGGCCAATATGAGCGAAGCCGATCGAACTTCGGATCGATTTTGTTAGATCAGAAAGAGGTTTGTTGGAGATTCGCAGTTTCTGAAATTATTTTTGTCTAAAGATAGTTATCGGTCTACTGACCGGCGGTGAGAGAGTTGAAGGGAAAATTTTCTTTGAATATCAATAAAACCCGCCGGAGTCTGAGGTCATGCGGCGGACAGACAATTTTGGCCGTCAACTCCGGCTGTGTTTTCGGACAAAGGAAGAAAAGTAAAAGATTTCATCTTCTCTTAATTGACTTTTTGTTCTTTTTTTCCCCTTTCTGTATTCTCTTTTTTCTTCTTGTCGTCTCCACTTTCCTACCACGTTTGTATAATGATGATATTTCAAGTTAAATTCCCATTTTAAGCCTCAAATCATTAGCTAAACGTATTATTTACATTTATTTTTAATTTGATCGAACTTGCTCAGAGTTTCTTGCTGGTCTTTATGGGAGATTTTTCTGGTGGCGATGATGTTTTAATCTAAATTTCCATATTTGACATTGGTGGTTGATTTCTCTAGCTTAACAACTCAAATTTCCAACCATTAACTGAAGAAGAATTGAATGCTCCTTGGAAAGAGTTCAATAAGAATAGTCATTATCAATATTCTCTTTATGGCAAGAGAAAATTCAAGCCATTATGTGATCATATAACTAACTGCACAATAAAGTGAAAGCAAAATAATGACAGATGTTTTTAGCTTACATAATTCATAAAGTCCAATGGATTTGAAATTTGCATCAAGTTAGGTTAAAATTTCCATCAAACGTTCAAATTGGAAGAGACAGGGAAAGAAAACGGATGTGCATAAAAGACAAGATGGAGCATTTGTTTTGCGCTGTGGTAGCCAAATACTTTATCCAAAAATTTAAAATAAAGGGCTTATCAACAACAAGCTAGCAAACAACGCCAATGGGCAGCCACTATTGTAAATTTAGTAAGAAAATTAGAATTTAGTCTCTATAATTTGATAAAAGTTTAAGTTCATAAATAGTTCTTATAGTTTGATAAAATTCTAAAAAATAGTCCCACTGTAGGGACTAAATTCTAAATATATACCATAGAAACTAAATTCTAACTTCCTAAGTTTGCAATTTAACCTAAAATGAATGAAAGGTGATTAGGTTTGGAAATTAAAATGCAAGAGAAAGAAGTCAGAGAGATGAAGAAAAGATGATGTAGAATTAGAGAACTTTTTAAGTGGAATAATCAAGATATCTAGAAGGATAAGAGTGATTACATTACAAGGACGCGTACAAGTAAACCCTAATTCAAAAACGAGAGTTATAGAAAGTATTTCATACGGTCATCTCTCTTCATTGCGTTGTATACGGCTTGAACCTGGAAAGGGAAACCACAAAACATCGCACATCAGAAGCTCATCCACAAAAAGATTCACCTCAGATCGTTCTCCATCCACATGACATGAATTTCAAAATAATTGGCCAACTAATAATTTTTTCTTTTCAATGCAGCAGATAATATCTAAGTTAAGATTACTTTACGAAAGTCCTTTACTTAGTCCCTAATTTTTTCTTAAAAACTTATTTTAATTCATCAGAAGTTCATTCGTTTAAATTCCAATGAACATCAGAAAAATCTTCAGTGAAAAAGTGACGTGACGATGTAATCTACAATTCTTCTAACATATTTTTCTTTAACCTTCTGTCCTTTTATTCTTCTCTAGCAATTGACCACGTTTAAACCTATAAATTTCTCAATTTTCTTGTATGTTGATGTATAAAAATGTTTGTATTATAATCTACTTGACAGTAAAATAATTCATGCTTTTTGTTCGTTAGTTCCTAACTTAGATTTTAATAGCAACAGTTGAATCCATTCCTTAACTAAAATTTAAGTGATTCAAATGAAATTTGAATCTTCAGTATAATATTAAAAGTTGTAGTAACAAAAGCATTCTTTTTTACATTTTTTTAGAGTTGGGGATTTGGATCCAGGGATGAGATTTGATTAGGCTGGAAACTGTTTATCTACAAAACTAATATACATGGGCCTATTGTTTATTTATTTTGGGGATGGGGTCAACCAAATCAAGAAGCATCATGATCAAACATGTTTGTTGACGGGTGAAGGACATACTATGCTAACAAATTGTAAGGCATCATTAATGAACAAATTAATAGAAGAGAAAGGAGGGACCTGCTCACTGGAAATTACTTGAACCGGTCCAATGTTTACCGAAATGTACTTCCCTTTTGCTGAAAATTTATGCTTCACCTTGCCCTGTAATAAGGAGATTTATTTTTTAGCACGTCAATCAAAGAGGCCGTCCATTTATGATAATTCATGCCCTCATACTTTCATGACGACTTAATCATTAACTTGGTTGAAATCTTTCGAGACTATTAATATACCAGAGATGGAAAATCCTCTGTATATCATTTCATGAAAGAATTGAATATTGATGCCTATTTATAAGCAATGTAAAAAAAAATACTGAAAACAGAAGAACAAACAATAATAAAATAAACTAAAGGTACAACCAAATTAGTTAAACAAAACCTTAATGCGTAAGAATTAACCTGAACGCTAAAGATGGTGGGGACTAAATAGAACTTCATTGTCATCAAGGACAAAGTGAGTAGGTCCACTTTCTTAGCGCATTAACCATCAATATTCGCAAGGATCTACTTCACACCCCTGATGGAAATTTGGACTTTTGCCATCGGCAATTTGTTGTTTTAACTACATCAACCACATACCTCTATTGTCTGATTTTAACAGTAACACCCTGATAGTTCACTCGCTAGAGAAATTGTGTTTGCTCGACATAGACCAACTAAACGTTCAATTTCTTTCATATCTTTCCTCCTCCCTTTTTTACCAAAGATCTTTTTGACATATACAGACGCAGTGTTTCTATCCTACCAGCACAATTCTTCAATGGAAAACCATAACAGGGTGTTCACCAAGGTTACGTTGAATCGCAAAAAACATAATCTCTAGTGGGTTTCTCTCTCTCTCTCTCTCTCTCTCTCTCTCTCTCTCTCATGTTACTTGGATTTAGCTTTTACATATTCGTTCCTGATATCTTGTCATTTTGTTCTATAATTAAATGAAATATGGAAAGCCATTAAAAAGGGAGATAAAGAAAAGACAAAAATCTCGAACATTGTACAAAGTGTTGAAAAAGAGTAGTTATGAAAAAGGAGAGTTAAGAGCTTGCTGTAGAAGAAACAAAAAGCAAAGCATCCTAAAACTCTTCAATTACAATTTATTTCTATCACCACTCGGAAAGATTCTCCTATCCTCTTTACCGAAATCTTCCAATAGAAATCTCTAAAAGCATTACGCAGCAACCCTTCAACTTTATCTTTGAAAGGATTGGCACACGATCATAGAGAAAAGAATCCTGCCACACAAACATCAAACAGTCTCCAAAATATATGGACAAATTATTTCCAATAGAAGGCACCATATGGAAAGGTCATCAACAATTTCATTATCTTTTCTACATGAAGCACACCATCATGAGGCTGCTAATATTAATCGGATTCACGCATAGATTTTATCAGGTGTATTTATCCCACAAAAGAATAGAGTCTACAAAAAAAAGTTTGACTTTCTTGGATAAGTCGGTTTCCAAATAGTAGTTCAAATCTCATTATGAACGGCTTCCTGCATTGGAACAATATTATGAGATAGAGATTTAGAGAGAAACATACCCAAATTCTCCCTTTTCCTATTCACGATGCAAAGAGTCGTTGAAGATATACCATCTAACCGCAGAAGAAAAATCCACTCCTGCACCTCTAAATTTGTTATGCAGGCTTCTTTAGGACCACAAATTATATATACCTATAGACGAAGGGGTAAAAAGGGAATTGAACAAACAACTATGGGAGCAAAAGAAGGGAATATTGAGTAGGGGACCACAAGACGGTTATAAAGGACAACAATGGCAAGGGAGGACGTCAGAGAAGAATTTGGTAAAAAGCTGAGCAGGCTTTTTTGTAGGAGAGGAATGCCCGGCTCTCTCAAAGGTGCCGGGAGTGATATTTTCCATTTTGGGTTGTTAGTCTCGAGAATTTTAGGAGGAGTGCTGGTGTATTTTGGAAAGGGTCTGAAGGGAAGTTTCCTTACGTCTGTATTGAGTCTGAGCATATAAATAAAAGAACGACTACGGTTTTTGCCCTATTATTCTCTGTTCTCTTCTTCTTTTGCTTTGTGTTTTGTTAGCTGTTTTTGTGCAGGGATCGAAGAGCCTTACAAGTAGTATCAGAGCCCGCTTCATCCTAGGCGAACGAGAGCTATGGCTCAAAAACAAATAGAGGAAAGAATGGAAAAAAACGAGAAAGTCTCCGAAATGAAGGAGATGCTGATGGGACTTTGCAAGAACATAGAAAAACTCACGGAGGAGATGAGAAAGAGCAATGTTGCTCGAAAGGCTGAAGAATCGAGAACAACCTAAGGACGATGAATGAAACTTAAGGGGAAGATCGATGAGGCCGATTCAACACCCAGCAATGGAGGGGGAGGAGCCGATAGAAGCAAATACAAAAGGCTAGAGATACCTGTTTTCGCCAGAGAGAACCTGGAATCATGAGTGTATAGAGCTGAGCATTATTTCGAGATCCACGAGTTGTCCGATCAGGAGAAGGTAAAGGTAGCCGTCATCAGTTTTGGGCCAGACAAAGTTGACTGGTTCCGATGGAGCCACAACGGGAAAGCAATCAATACTGGGAGGAGCTGAAGAGGAGGATGTTTGAATACTTCAGACCTACCGGAGAAGGTAGTCTAGGCGCGCGGTTGTTGAGAATAAAGCAAGAGGGGTCGTATACTAACTACATGAAGAAATTTGTGACATACTCGACCCCCCTGCCTGACCTGGCCGAAGAAGTCCTCAAGGATACTTTCATAAATGGGCTGGAACCAACGTTGAGAGCAGAGGTTATTAGTAGAAAGCCAACCACCTTGGAAGAATGTATGCACGAAGCCCAGCTGGTGAGTGATAGAAACATGGCCCTGAAGTTAGTATTAGCAGACCTAGGAGTAGTTGGACCAGGCAAAAAAGAAGCCCAAGTGAAGGAGGGTGGGACGCCAAATAGGAAGAGCGAGAAAATGGTAGAGTCTCAAGCGACAAAACGCATAACATTGCCTATGAAAGGCAACCTCATGAGGAAGGAACTGTCGATGAAGCGTCTCTCTGATAGCAAATTTCGTGACCGACTTGATAAGGGACTTTGTTTTAGATGTAATGAGAAGTATGCACCTGGACATCGATGCAAAGCTAAGAAAAACCGCGAGCTGATGCTGTTTATTACCAACGAAAGAGAAGAAACAACCGGAGAAGGAGAGGAAGGAGAGGAACCGAGAGGAAAAGAAGGCTTAGAAGCCGAGGAGACGGCAGAGATCACGTTGAGATCCATGTGTGGGCTGTCTGCCCAAGGCACGATGAAGTTAAAGGGACAACTGAAGGGTAAAGAAGTGGTAGTGTTGATCGATTGTGGAGCAACCCATAACTTCGTTCACCAAAAGATAGTGAAGGAGTTACAGCTTCCAGTAAACAAGAAGAATTTCTCAGTGATAATTGGGAATGGTGCAACCATACGAGGGGAAGGTTTATGCAGAGCGGTAGAGTTGAAGCTTCCCGACTTGACTGTGAAGGCAGATTTCTTGGTGATCGATCTAGGACAAATGGATCTGGTGTTGGGGAAGTGGTTATGCACAACAGGGTTTATGGGAGTTCATTGGCCGTCACTAACCATGTCTTTCTTGGTAGGGGAATCACAAGTCATGCTACGAGGTGTTCCATCCTTGACCAAGGCAGAAGTGTCCTTCAAAGCATTAACAAAGACCTGGCAAGCAGAGGATCAAGGATTTTTGGTAGAATTCCAGAATTTCGAGTTCAAGAATGAGGAAGGGGATGAGGAGCTAAACGAACCAAATGAAGATGAGGGACTACCAGTCATGATCAAAGCCTTACTTGAACAAAACATGGACATATTTGAAGAACTCACAACACTTCCCCCTAGGAGAGCAGTTGACCACCGCATCTTGATGAGTGCAGACCAAAAGCCAATTAATGTGAGACCCTACAAATACGGCCATAACCAGAAAGAAGAGATTGAAAAGTTATTGGAAGAGATGCTTAAGGCCGGAATCATACGACCAAGCCATAGCCCCTACTCCAACCCTGTTCTCTTGGTGAAAAAGAAAGATGGTTGGTGGAGATTTTGTGTTGACTACCGGAAGCTAAACCAAGCAACTGTGGCTGATAAATTCCCCATACCAGTAATCAAAGAGCTACTAGATGAGTTGCACAGAGCAGCGGTTTATTCCAAACTCGATCTAAGATCGGGTTATCACCAGATCAGAATGAGTGAGGGGGACATTGAAAAGACAGCTTTCAGGACTCATGAAGGCCACTACGAGTTCCTAGTGATGCCTTTTGGTCTCACAAACCCGGCCACCTTCCAATCACTCATGAACCAGGTATTTCGACCATTCCTTCGTAGATTTGTCCTAGTTTTCTTTGACGACATTCTAGTGTACAGTCCAAACATCTCGACTCATGAGACGCATTTGGGAGTTGTATTCAACATCCTTCGTGATCATCGGTTGTTTGCCAATCGAAAGAAGTGCACATTCTGTCAAACCAGGGTCCAATATTTAGGCCATTGGATTTCAGCCCGAGGGGTGGAAGTGGATGATGGAAAGATTAAAGTGATGAGAGAATGGCCCCAACCACAGAATGTGTCCGAACTGAGGGGATTCTTAGGGCTTACAAGGTATTATAGGAGGTTTGTATAAGGATATGGAAGCATCGTAGCCCCCCTTACCAAGCTCCTTCAGAAGAATTCATTCAGGTGGGATGAGGAAGCCACTCGGGCATTTGAAAAACTGAAGCAAGCCATGGTGACAGCTTCGGTATTAGCCCTCCCTGACTTCTCCAAGACCTTTGTGATAGAGACCGATGCTTCTGGATTTGGGTTAGGAGTTGTGCTATCGCAAGAATCGAAACTTATAGCCTACTTCAGTCAGAAACTATCAGTAAGGGCTCAAGCCAAGTTCATATATGAGAAGGAATTGATGGTTGTAGTCCTAGCCGTATAGAAATGGAGACACTACCTGTTGGTGATATCGGACCAAAAAGCTTTAAAGTTTCTAATTGAACAACTAGAAGTACAACCCCAGTTCCAACGATAGTTGACAAAGCTACTCGGGTACGACTTTGAGATCCTATATCAACCAGGCCTGCAAAACAAAGCGGTGGATGCATTGTCTAGGATGCCGGCTTCCGTGGAATTGTGTGTAATGACGGCCCCGACTATAATCGATATTGAGGTAGCGCTAAGAGGTTGAGGAGGACAAAGAACTCCAAAAGATCATTGCCATATTGAAGGAAAATCCAGAGGAAAAACCGAAATACAAATGGCAACATGACCGATTGACATATAAAAATATGTTGGTACTCTCTCGAAGGTCTAGTTTGATTCCATCATTACTTCATACATTCCACGATTCAGTGTTAGGTGGTCACTCCGGGTTCTAAAGGATCTATAAAAGGATGAGCGAAGAATTGTATTGGCAAGGGATGAAGACAGACGTGAAGAAATACGTAGAAGGATGTGAAATCTGCCGAAGAAACAAATGTGAAGCTTTATCTCCCGCTGGTTTATTACAACCCCTCCCCATTCCTTGTCTAGTTTTGGAAGATTGGAGTATGGACTTTGTGGAAGGCTTACCGAAAGCAAGGGGTTATGACTCCATAATGGTGGTGGTGGACTGTTTAAGTAAGTATGCACACTTCATACCACTCAAACACCCAGTCTCGGCCAAGCAAGTAGATGAAATATTTATCCAAGAAGTGGTACGACACCATGGAGTCCCTTTATCAATTTTAACACAAAGAGATAAAATATTCTTGAGTAACTTTTGGAGGGAAATGTTCACGACTATGGGAACTCAGCTGAAAGAAGTACTTCGTTCCATCCCCAAACCGATGGGCAAACCGAGAGGGTGAACCGCTACCTTGAGACCTATCTCCGCTGTTTTTGTAATGAACAACCGACGAAATGGAACAAATGGATAGCTCAAGCTGAACTATGGTATAACACGACCTTTCACATCTTTATTAAGACAACTCCGTATGAAGCAGTCTATGGAAGGCCTCTCCACCCCTAGTCACATATGGAGATAGGAAAACCTCCAACAACTCGATAGAACAACAACTACAAGAACGAGATCTAGCCCTCAATGCCCTGAAGGAAAACTTAGTCATTGCGCAAAATCGAATGAAGAAACATGCAGACAAACACTGAAGAGAGTTGACTTTTGAAATTGGGGAAGAGGTTTACTTGAAACTACGACCCTACAGACAGAAATCCTTAGCAAAGAAGAGGAGTGAGAAGTTGGCACCAAGATTCTATGGTCCTTACCAAGTGGTCGAACGGGTGGGAGAAGTTGCTTATAAGTTAGCCTTACCGGCTGAGGCTGCAATCCACAATGTGTTCCACATATCTCAATTGAAGAAGAAGCTAGGACAGGGCCATCAAATCCAACAGCATTCACCCATCCTGACAGAAGAATTTGAGCTGCAAACGATACCTGAGACAGTCTTGGGAGTAAGATGGAATGGAGACTTAGCTACCAACGAGTGGCTTGTCAAATGGAAGGAGCTGACTGAGAATGAAGCTACGTGGGAAGTTGTCTGTATCATGAACCAACAGTTTCTTCATTTCCACCTTGAGGACAAGGTTCACTTCGAGAAGGGAGGTATTGTAAGACCACAAATTATATATACCTATAAACGAAGGGTAAAAAAGGAATTGAACAAACAACTATGGGAGCAAAAGAAGGGAATATTGAGTAGGGGACCACAAGACGGTTGTAAAGGACAACAATGGCAAGGGAGGAGGACGTCAAAGAAGAATTTGGTAAAAAGCTGAGCAGGCTTTTTTGTAGAAGAGGAATGCCCGGCTTCTCAAAGGTGCTGGGAGTGATATTTTCCATTTTGGGTTGTTAGTCTCGAGAGTTTTAGAAGGAGGAGTGCTGGTGTATTTTGGGAAAGGTCTAAAGGGAAGTTTCCTTACGTGTGTATTGAGTATTGAAGAGGGAGCATATAAATAAAAGAACGACTACTGTTTTTTCCCTATTATTCTCTGTTCTCTTCTTCTTTTGCTCTGTGTTTTGTTAGCTGTTTTTGTGCAGGGATCGAAGAGCCTTACAGCTTCTTCTTTCCAAACTTAAATTCCAATCTCTAGAATGTCATTCCCGCACTTAGAAATGGTTTTATAAGGGGATTGAAGAAGCTCGCACAAAGGTACGAGGTCCCTCAAATCTTTGAACATTTGAAATTCAAAAGAAATGGCAATTTGTTGTGCCTTAATTTCACTTAGTACTTGAGACTTGAGTAGTGTGGTTGTGAAGCTTAAAACAAAGGATACAACAGTTAGGAAGTGTGTAAACTAAAGCTACAATGATGAAGTTTTGAAGAAGGATATGAAAATCAATTAAGTTTGAGCAGCATATGATGCAGCATGAGGCCACCATATCCAATGATCTAAATTTAATTAAAAGAATAGTATACAGTAATAAATGAGTCACCAGTGCAAACTCTTTCAATCAAAGGACATAATCCTTCTGGCTTATTAGAAAACCTACAATTTCTCTATCCAAGGTATAGCTGGTATGTAAGCACTTTAGACTCGGTGTACTTAACCCCAAAGGTGAGCAGTTCACCCTATGACGACCCATCTTGCTAAATTGATTGTAAACCCAAATGGATGTTGAAAGAATTTGATAGCCTTGAACAAATTGGCGATGGTCTATCATAGAGAAAAATCTAATAAGATATCCTAATCACAAAGCCATCAACAATCCCTTTTACAAATAACCCAACTAAAATAATCGACCACCAGGCACCAATTCAACCAACCCCACACCCCACCCCACCCCAGGTAGGGTAGATAGGGACCAACAAAATCCAATCTTCTATTGGGCCCGGCTGAGAAATTGGTAGTAGATACTAGCACCCCAAAAAATTCAAGATCTCCATTTTTTTTTTTTTTTTTTTTTTTTTTTTTTTGCCTAAGCCACCAAGCACCACCTTGACATAAGCCTTCTCAATAACAAGTCTTTTCGTAGGCCCTTCTTTTTGGTCCTTTTAATGATTGCCTACAACCTCCTATGCTGTAAGTTCTGGAATTACGTGTTACTTCAATAGGGACATGGCTCTTAGCCTCTTACATTACCGCAAATATAAAAGATTTCCTATCTGCAATATCAGCAAGTAATCCCTGAATCTTTGGCTTGAAAGGAACAGTAGGGTTTTCATAACCAAAGAAAAAAGTCTCGATCACTAGTTTGATTCCCTCTTTTTGTAGCCCTTTATTGGCATAAATGTCATTCTGTGTGTGTGTAAGCAACGGTTTCATGGATAAGATGAATGGGGAGGAAAGCCAGGCTCCATGGCTTCAAATTGTCAGAAAAAGAAGTAAAACCGTTTATGTTGAAGGAGCATACAATTTACTCTAAGAAGAGCCACAAAAAATAATGGTCCATAAAGCTCCTAAAGGATCTTTTGTTGTTGACTTCTGAAGAACCTACTATTTCTTTCGAGAGCCAGGAGCCAAACCAAGCTCTTACAAAATTAAAGACGAGCTTTCTTGATGTAAACTTGTTACCCCTTACAACGATTGTAGCATTGATACTCCTTTCACAGAGCTTTTTCTATTACCCTTCACACAGGGCTTGGCTTTCCTCTATTTTTGAAATTTTATAGACCCATAAGATTGTTTCCTCAAAAAAAATTAAAAGAGAAGAAAAATAAAGAAGACATATACTATTTCACAAGCCAACAAAAATGGAAACTGAGGGACAGGGAGCCTAGTAGGTCAAGAATCTAAGGTTGTAAACAAGGTTAGATTTCTACAAGAATCCACAGATGTAGGTTGCATTTACACAAGCATTCACTGTAACACGTTTATTACATCAACCTTGATGATGTTCCAAATTCTTCTCTCAATGCTCCTCCTTATTGGGAAGGAATTTCCAGCTCCACTTTGACATCTACCTTAACCAAATCCAAACACATGCCTCCAGGGAAGAAATTAATACATGAAAGGCTTTTGACAAAAAACTCGACGAACTTACTTATCACCTTTAAGCCATTAATCAAACTCACTAGAAAAGATGGCATGTGGGAAACGAGTATACTTTTCTTTCATCCATCAACCAAAAGATGGGAAAAGGTAGAATTTTGATCCTCTTCTTTCAAGTCACTTTAGCATATTTTTCTCCAAAATATATCTTCCTTCAGGCTGTGCAGATCCATCCTATAACTCTCTAGAAATTTCTTTTCTATGCCCACGCTATTCATGAGAAAGACCAGCCATTCCTCTATACCATATGACATATTAAGCTCGGAGAATAAGAACTTTTGCAACTTTTTTGAAGCTCAAATAATGAGCATCCACCTTATCGTTAGGAAATTAGGAGTTTAATGCAGTGACCATCATTGTCCACAAACACAAAAACTTTCACAATAGTTTTTGTTAGCTATCATGTGTGAGGGGTGAGGAAAATGATAGACTTTGCCAGTCCATGGAAGTTGAAAAGAGTTTAAATAACACTTCTAGCATTTTATATTCGGACATTTGCTGTAGTTCAACTTTGTTGGAAATTGTTATAAGACAATCTCGTCCTATTTTGAACCTAGATTTTTTTAATTGATAAGACCTATTGGACTTGGGCTACTTCTTCCAATTTTTACTATCAAGTCACTTGGTATAATAGTTTCTAACTGATATTAATCAGAAATAATACGTCTCCCACTTTTTTTTTAAAAAAAAAAAGGAAATAATATTATCTGGCCTAATTTTATCACTAACTGCAAGCATAAATTTCAATTTCTAAGAAATTCCACACACATGCACAATATATAACGAGACATCTGCAGAATGAAGTGAAAGATATACTCTGTGGAAACTGAAAACAATCACCTCAGGAATTGGTTGTTGGAGGACAGACTCCACAGCAACAACCATAGATTGCACAAAATCATCTCCTCCAGTTCCAATCGCTGTAAAGCCTCTAACACCCGGGTACGAGTTCACCTATCCAATAATCATACAAAATTAAAGGTGATGGTAAAACGACAAAGCAATTAGCTAGATAATGTGATTTTTACAGGTAAATCCACCCTGACTCTTCTACTTATAACTCACTGCAGCAAAGATAGAGAGAAGCAACCACTTTTTTAACCAATAATAATTGACCTTTCACTCAAACATCGAAAGATATGAAGCAGCCATTCCATACATAAATTAGGTAATGGGGCAACTATTCCGTACCTTTTGATCCAAAGCGAGCCACTCGTTAGTAGAATCACTAGTCACTGTTCCTCCAAGTACCATATTCGTGGTATGCCCAACCCTCCCTTCTGTCTTAGATACCTCTGTATCAAGCAATCAAACGGAACTGACTATCAGTTACATCGCGTAAATTAAGAACTAGTCGTGAAATAGAAACACGAACAGGCACAAGCACACACGAGGAATGATACAGAACAAATTGATTTACGGCTTACAATTCGGAAGCCTTGATAGCATAAAGGTCAGGTGGAAACCTGAAATTGCCTTCAAAACAGCCTCCTGAGGAGGGTCCTGGCCATCCTGATTAGAGGACGACGTCGATTGGGTCTCATCGTGGGAGCAATTGAGAACAATTGGTTTAGGAAAGTGAAAACCTCGAGCGGTAATTCTCCTGACATTGCAATACAATCTATGGGTGAAGGATCGCCTGGTTCGGAGGGAGAAGGAGGAAGAAGGAGGAGTGAAGTGAAGGGGTCGCGATGGCTCCGTTAAGAAAATGGATGCAGAACGCATCATAGACCTGGTTGCGGCCATTTGTTGTTCTCTAGCTTGAATTGAGTTCTGGGAAATGCTTGCAGTATGCGAAATCAGAAATAGAGAGATATTTGTTCTTTCCACCGCCCTAACAAGAAGCAATTTGGGGACGATTGGATTTATATTTGTGGTTGCTTAGGACAAGGAACGAAATGGCGGTAAATTTATTTATTTTTCGTTTCTTCATAAATTATCAAATTATCGTATATAATTCTTTTTCTCCTTTTAATATATGGTGTGGCCTGTCCTGTGGGGAGAATCGAAGAGGTTTTCTTTTTCTTTTTCTTTTTCCTTTTCTTTTTCTTTTTAATATATATATATATCTTAATAATGCTTTTTTAACTTATTATGATTATATTATAGATTTGAAAGTTATTAGTCAAATACTGTTGTTTTTATATTCTGTATTTTCATAATGTGATGATTAAAAAAAATGTGAACATTAATAATAAAATATTAGGAGAGTTGTCCTTTCACCTCCAGGTTGATAAAATGGGATCAACAATTAACGAAATATTATTATTTTTTTAGAGTTTGCACAAAAAAACACGATGCATTTTTTAAATATCTAAGAGTAATTTCATTCCTAGTAATGTGTATTATTTATTTATTTATTTATTTATTTCTTTTTGTAGTCACTTGATTGAAAAGTTGTGGTATTATACTTCATCGTGTTGCTCCTACTCTAGGAATGTGGTCAATAATTTGATGTTGGAGAGTTGAAATGGTGGGTTTCACCCCTTCCAAATACCCCATCAAACCATTCAATTTTGGGCTAATAAGAGAAATAGCATTCTCTAAATATTCATTTTGAAAAATAGCATTATGTTTTAGGTTATGAAAAATAGCAAAACTACTTTGAATTTAATTCATTACTAATTATTAGATTACAAAAACACCCCAAATAATATCTACAATTAATTTATTCTAAAGATAACATTGTTTTTTTAAATCATAATAACTTAGATTTTTTTGGTATTTAAAATAGATTTAATTAAAATAAAATATCTAACCTCCTAACAAACTAAAATGTGACGTAAACATTTCAAAATAAAATGACCGATCTAATAACACCAAAAATATCCGGTGATTGAGATAATGAGAACTCATTACATTATAGTTCTTTAAGATTCAAACATAAAAACCCCATTGAAACTCCAAATTTAAAGAAACCCTCAATTGCAAAGTGTCGTTGGTAGGCATAAAATAATTAATTACATTGTAATTCCTTTCCATAAGTCCCCATTTTCCATAATCAAAAGCATTGATGTCATAAATAAACTTAAGGAGGTACAATCGTACGACACAAAGATGCGACATTACAAATTTTGAACAGATTCGTGGGTTATAGGTAATCTGAACGAATTTTTGAACCTAAAGGTGGTATTGGCACCGACAACGACATTTATAAAGTTAGAAAAAAATAAATCAAACCTGAAGTTAGGATCCTCGATTAACCCGTAGACATCCATTCTCAAGTAAATTCTTCTTCAATCGAGCTTCATTATTCTTCGAGAAGTCGTTAAAGAGAAATAAGTATATCCCACTTATGATTTTTTTAAAAAAAAAACTTGTTGTTGAAAAGATACAGTGAGGACAAGAAAAATGTATGGATGCTTATTTGGAAACGATTTGAGAAAACAACAAATATTATAATCGATTAAAAACAATAAAGTTATGAATGCTTATTTGAAATCGATTAGAAAAATAATAAAAATATGGTAATCAATTTGGAAATAAATATTTGATCAAAAAACAAGATTCAAGCCAACTTATATCTTTCTTTTTTTTTTCTTTTTTTTTTTTTTGTAAAGTCAAATTATGTTTATATGAAATCTATAACCATCAAAATTAATTACAAAGTATTTACGAATTATGGAGGGATTTTAGAATTTCGAGAAAATTTGATCACGTGTAATTGATGCAATTTATTTAAAATAATTTCATATATTGCTATTTCCAAATAAAAGTATAATTAATGTCATATATATGAAATTCACTAGGATCTAACCACTCAACAACTTCTAAAAGCAATATAAATTCGATGACTTTTGAGTTTTTAAAAACCTCATAGATTGAGATGATCATAAGAAATTAGTATATGACACATGCTAATTTATTTTACTCAACAATTTATGTCATTCTTTCATTATATCCATATGGGTCAAATCAATTTCCCCACCATTATTATTATTATTTTTTTTTGGGGGGGGTATTTTCTACCTTTTTGTAGTGATATTTTTCAAAAGATTAGACTAAAAATAGCAAAAATCATAGACTTATGAAAAGAAAAAAAACAGTAAAAAACCAAATTATCATCAGACATGATGTTTACCAACTTATAAGCATCTGGGAAAAAAAGAATAATAAGTTTTTTTAAGCCAACAACAAACAACCAAAACGTAGTACTCCTAAATCTCATTAATACGAATAAGAGGGAAAATAGAATATAGAAAATTATCTTTTCAACCAAAAAACAACCTAAAATGATGTCAAAGCATAATAAGCTATAGGAATAACATTATGTCTTTCAAAATAATGATAATAAAAAAAATAAATATTTAGGGAGATGTTTGGGACAAGGACTGTCTTAAGAATAATAACCACCTCTTGCTAGCAATACATACTATTTCAAAACCCCCAATTAGCTATCAACACTATTTGCTATCATGTTTACTATTTCCTTCTCAAACAAAAATATTTTACACCTCAAAC
This sequence comes from Benincasa hispida, assembly GCF_027475165.1. Taxonomy (NCBI): domain Eukaryota; kingdom Viridiplantae; phylum Streptophyta; class Magnoliopsida; order Cucurbitales; family Cucurbitaceae; genus Benincasa; species Benincasa hispida. The sequence goes on along the minus strand of NC_143484.1, from coordinate 61,088,351 downwards.
ACATATTATTATATCCGAACAAAAAGAATAATAACTCGAGACTATAATAGTTTACTCCTTACCCCTTTATTTGTTTGATTTTTCGCCAAAATGAATATATCTTAATAGAATTAATTTTTTTTAAAAAAAAAGAAAAAAAGGTCTAACTCAGGCGGCATAGTTTTCTTTTTATACTATCTAATATCCCATTCTTAACAATAATAACAACAACGATCCAATAATAATAATAATGGTAACGATCACGGACCAGTCAAAACCCTAAGCTGATTATCCCTCTCCCGTCCGTCGTCAGAATTCAGAAGCTCAATCTTACGCCGATCCAGCATCTTACCGGTGACAGCGGATCCTGGTGGATAAGATGTACGGATCCGACAAAGTGACCGACGATTCCGAGCGCACCGCTTTCAGAAGAGCAGAAAAGAAATACAAACTGTACTACGACGATACCTACAAATCTTCGAAAAAGTATTCCTTCACAATTGATCTTTCAGGTTCTATTTCATTCTATTGCCATTGAATTCCTTGCAAGAGACGATGTTTCGAACTCTGTTTTGCGATTGCTCTCAGGAAAAAACTACCGAAACAAGTCGATTTGTCTGAGGTTATCGATTTCAAGTGCATCCTCGGATGTTACAAACAAGATGGTGCACTTCCGCTGGGCGTGAATGCGATTAAGTGCGATCTCGATAGGCCAGTTTTCTGCTTGGAGAATCGTCCTGGTATTGCCGATTCTCCATTTTCGGCTCTGTTTCGATGTAAAATATCCCCAAATTCAGTTGCTCTTTATGTGTTTAACATGTAGGGTTTTATTTTATTCCTGGAGCGTTGAGCTTACAAGAACAATGCCAATGGATCAGGGAGAGTTTAACGAATTTTCCGCAGCCTTCCAACAGAACCAACCACAATGCTATTTATGGATCAATTCAAGACCTGTTCATCGCAGCAAAGGGAAAGAAAGTTTTAGTTGAAGATGATGAAATCTCTGATTTCAACGTTGATTCTGATGTTGAACGTTCCGTCAGCAATGGAAATACTCATAATTGGAAGTTTGTGGAGGAGAATACTGTTTCATCCAAAAGAGGGACGGCCTGTAAATCAATTCCTGCTTCAGTATTACTTCGAAAGTTGCGTTGGAGTACACTTGGCCTACAATTCGATTGGTCCAAGGTGAGTTTAACTATAAAACTCCACATTTTTCCCGTATTATACCAATTTAAACTCTGTTTTGAATGTTTTGAATGGTTTCTACTTGGAAGTTGTATTTTAGGGGACTATTCCAAAACGCTAAAACTGTCAGATTGTCTCTGTTGCTATGTTCGATATGTTATTTTCTGAATTAATCACCTTGTTATGGCATAGCGAAGCTATGACATATCTCTGCCCCATAATAAGATACCCTCTGCGCTATGTCAACTTGCAAAAAGAATGGCGGCTGCTGCAATGCCAACTGGGGAAGAATTCAAGCCTGAAGCTGCAATAGTGAATTATTTTGCTTCAGGTAACCAAACAAAAAATTGTTCATGGAAAGTTAACATAATCTTGCCATTGTTAAAAGATCCCACATTGGAAAAGTTAAGGAACTCACAATCTTAATAAGATACATAGGTTAATCTTCTCATGACCAATTGTTTTTTAGATGAAACTCATGTTATCTAATACCCATGACACTGACACGTTATCGATATTTCCAGGCGACACGCTTGGTGGTCACCTAGATGACATGGAAGCTGACTGGAGCAAGCCAATTGTTAGCATGAGGTATCCTGCTAAGTGCTAACTTATCCTCTTTCAATTGCATTTCTTTCTGATACATTATAAGGACATGGGCTGGTACTGATTCTGCTATCTATTATATCTGCTCGCCTCCACTTCGTCCAGTTTGGGTTGCAAAGCTATTTTTCTTTTGGGTGGTAAGTCGAGACAGGATCCACCCATAGCCATGTTTCTTCGAAGCGGAGATGTTGTGCTAATGGCTGGAGAAGCAAGGGAATGTTTCCACGGTAATGTCTCCTTAATGCTTACTCTTACATCATCTTGAAATGTATTTCTATACCAGATACCTGCACTTGCATTGTCCTTTTGTTTTGTTATCATCTTGGACATCTGAATCAAAATAATGCCGAGTGATTCGTATGTAGATAGATTGTTAACTCCCCAACACATGCTGTTGGTGTCTTGTAGGTGTACCACGGATCTTCATCGATGAAGAAAGTGAAGAAATTTCCCTTCTTGAAAGGCATTTCTCAAATCAAGATGATTTGCACTTTCTGGAATACATAAAAAATTCAAGAATAAACATCAACATTAGACAGGTTTTCTGATTGATTGGAACTGTTGTCATCTTTCAAGCTTCAAGATGGTTTTCGGGTTGCTAGAAATTTTTGCCGGGATGAATGGCGAAGGGAGTGGCTCTGCAAATTCGTAGACAGATGCGAGCAGAGATAGATGACAATCCGATTGCAGACAGAAGATCTATGAAGCATCGATTCAAGTTATGTTTTTGGTTGGCGTTGGATGGGGATACTGCAGAACGGGCACAAATAAAGGATTATGGCGTGCAAGTTCTTTTTGTTTGAACCTCTTTTGATCAAGAGTATACAAGTTTATTTATGAAAAGAATCCAAGATCATATGATTTAAATTAAAAACGACAATTGTATTCTCCTCTATTTTTTTTTCCAATTTTTTACCATGGTTTTCATATTTCTTATTTCTTAAGTAAAAAAAGTTGAATTTTTAGAGACTTTCTAAAACAATAGTTTTTTAAAAACTAATTTTTTTCTTTAATTTTCAAAATTTTGGTTGATTTTCTAAAATATTAATAGAAATTAGAAAGTATATAACGAAGTAAGAATTTAGAGACGGAATATATATTTATAAGTTTGATTTTTAAAAACTTAAAACTAAAGGGTTAGCAAAAAATGCTCAACGATTCTTCTAAGCTAATGGTGTTCGACCTTTTTTTGTCATTTTTCTAAATGAAAATTTAAAATTTGTTGTTTGTCTTGTCAGCCATTTATTTGAGGGAAATTGGAGTGTAGGGCGGAATTTGATTTTTCAGAAAGAAATAAGAAATATGGCAACTCGTGTGACATGTATATGATCACAAATTTCTAAATCTTTGATTTGTTCTTGCCTTGTTCGTAAATGTTGTTGTTGGTTAACCTAATCTCTATATTTTTATTACTATTTTAGATTTTATTTAACTACTTTTTGAATTTAACTCACTTCAATAAAACATCTAGACTTTTCTATCAAATTTATATTTGAAATATTCATATATTATTAAAACTTCTTTAATGAATTAGCTGTATATTTCTCACATTTTTAATGTGTATATTTCTCACATTTTTAATATATTAGTTGTATATGTTATTTTTTATATTATTTTAACCTTTTAGAAAAAGAAATATCACTTCCTAAAAAATGGTCATGTGCTCCATACATTGCCATAACTTTTGTATGTTTCATTTTGCTATAACTTTACCATTAGGATTTGGTTTATAATACACCAATCTCTTCCTCATTTTTCCTTCTTTGAAATTTAAATTTATTTTTAATATAAAAAATTAGATTTTGATAACTACTTCACGAATTGATTTAAAATTCAAATTAGCTATTTGTTTTTATTTGATTTATTCGAAAATATTCAGAATTAATCAATATTTAATTTGTTTATCACCATTTAGATTTTAAATTATAATACATCTTTAGATTTTATATTATTTTATTCATTTTTTATTATTCTAAATTTGGATTATTTTTTTTTAAATTTAATTAGGTTTTACGGAATATTTTATACAAATTATCATCTAATAAATTGTATATTTCATTTAAATTTGATCATTTTTTGTATTTTTTTAATTACCTTTTACTTGTTATTATCTTATTATATTATTATATCATTCATTTGTCTTTTTGACAAACAAATAAGCATTCACTTTTGCAATCTTACTGTTTTTGCTATCCTCTATAACGAGTTAGGCTTTGGAAGTTATAAATACAAACTCCATTTCTAATTTTTCTTCCTAAATTATATTCGAATTTATATTTTATTATCAAATTAGATTTTATCTAACTACTTATCGTTTTTTTTAATCTCTCTAATTTATATTTGAATTTATTTGTTATTATCAAATTTGATTTTATCCAATTAACTTTTGATTTGTTTATATGTTTGTTACAAATTCAATTGTATCTAAATATATTTTATTATTATTTTATATATATTGTTATCAAAATAATTTGATTTTTTTTCTTTATATTTTTCATGTTTTCAATTTTTCATATACAAACATGTAAAAATGGCTTGTTAAACCTAAAAGAAACATATAAATGAGAATTAAATTTTAAATGTTTGAAACATGTGAGTGTGTATACAAATTTTTAGTTTATTATTATTATTAATATTATTATTATTAGTACTCTTATTCTTATTATTTATTAAAAGAAGATAACAAAAAATCATAAATCTCATATTCTTCATCTTCTTCACTTAGTCATCCAAAATCTCATTTTCTCCTTTGCAATCTCATGTCTTGATTGTTGGTTCGGCAACTCTTTCTTGAATTCCATCATCTTGGCTAGCTTTTAACAACCACCCTCACCCTCACCAGGTTATCGACCTTTTTTCGCTTGCACATATGTTTTCTGCTTTTGTTTCTACCGTACTGTGAACATCATTTTCAACAATGACGTTCTATGATTGATAGTGTTTAAAGTTGGCTTTCAAGATCCAATAAGTAAAATGTTCACATGGAATGAAGATAATGAGACTTCCTATAACTAGTTTGATATCAAAAGCAATCATACTTCCAATGGTCACATCGTCATAATTTTGTTATTTTAGGGTAGTTTTGTCATTTGCTAATTAATATTTTTTATTATATAAATTTGTTTGGCTATTTTCTCGTCAGGCGTTTATTTAACTTTTTATCCTTTCTTGAAAAAAAAAAATAGAGAGATTCCTTTTAAAGATAACTAGTGAAACAATAGAGATTCCTTTTGAAAATAAGTAGTGATGGATTGAACCAACTCGAACATGGATAGAACTTTATCTAGCTTTAGAATAATACGACCATCTTATCATTTGATGACAAACATTCTCCTTTTTTTTAGAATAGAGAAGAAAATAAAATAACAAGATAGTGTTGAGAATGGGATTTGAACCCACGCCCTTTCGGACAGCCATCTCGGAGAACTTTATATTCTGTTCTATTGTTTAAAAAAGAAAAATATGCAAACTGAAATTGAGAGTGAGATTTGAACCCACCCACAACCTTTCGAACCAGAACCTTAATCTGGTGCCTTAAACCAACTCGGCCATCTCAAAAAAAATTTAGAATGACACATATTATTTTAATTATTAAAAAAAAATTCATCCAAATGAAAGCACCTTATTCTGACTATCTCAACCTTTGACGACAAACTTCAAGAGAAAATATATTCTTTACATTACTTTAAAAAATAAAAAAAAACGTTGAGAAGAGGAAAATTAAAAGGATATTATACTTTTAGAAACTATTTAGGAAAATATTGTTGTTTTCAAACTATTTGTAAAAATATTGTTGTTTTAAATAAGTCGAGGGTTGAAAATTCGACCTAGATAGGTCGAATTTTGAACCCTCGACCTTCCTTTTTTTTTTTTAGGAAAATATTGTTTTCAAATGGATTCTGTCATCTCAGCAAGTCTGACTAAATAACGAGCTAATAAATCTCCTTCTTTTTGCCACTGAACTTCCCAATCAAATTCGAGAGCAAGATTATGGGAGACAGCGAGAGTTTGAGAGAGAGCGTGAGCATGAACATGAGCGTGAGCAAGAGTGAGAGTAAGAGCGAGATTTTGATAGAGAACGAGAATACCATACAAATTTCCCTTTTTTTTTCTTTTTTAATTATTACACATTCCACCTTCTTCTTTCTAATCCTTTCTTCTTCTTTTTTAATTTTCAATTTTATAAAAAAAAAAAATCTAAAAATATTTATTATTTTATTTAAACTCTAAAAAGAATAAATTAAAAAAATAATAACTCATAAAAATTTAAAAAAATGTAAATTAAATATCTCATTTATATAAAAATAATTACAAAAATCAATGTGTCCCGCAAGGCGGACGTCGTCAATTTCAAGCTAGTTGTCGTCGTCGACTTCGAACTTGAGGTTGCTCGGGTTCTTCTTGATGTTGCCCTAGTACCTTTGCAGGCGCTTCATGATATAAATATTCATTATGCTCTCCACGACCCCGACCATGTCCATGCACATATGAAGACGAAGGACCAGCCTCTGAGTCATAATGTCTTCAACCAAATGCTGGCAATATCATCATCGGACTAACATAATCAGTTTGACTCTGCGTCTGCGTCATAGGGGGCAACTCTTTCACATTATGTGCAACCTCATCAAACTCATTCTCTTCCCGAACAGGTCCTCTACGTTTGGGAGCTGATGGAGGAACAATAGGTATATCGTACATATAATGAATTTCCTCCATATAGCTTTGGTTGTCACTACATATAGCAAGAACCTGGTTCGGATCATTCGCAACCTCACGGAGTCTACTGTTGTTCGATCTCTGTGAATTATAAAACAATTAGACAATATTTAAAATAAATTTAAATTAAAAAAATTAGATAATATCCATTCATTTACCAGATGACCCACAGCTGCTCTCGGACGAGTGACGTAGCGCCTTGTGATATTATTATACCAATGAATATATTCTGGAGTGACATCTGTGTCAAATGTTCAAGAGAAACCCCTACTGCAATAAACCTTGCACGATAGTGCCATTGCACTACCAAATGTGCAACTTTTTCGGACTAATCTCCAGTCCTTAGGTCAATATATGCAGTACGGTTTAGTATTACAAGGCGATGGGATATCCTGCTGAAAACCGAATTGTCTCATCACCCTGTCAGGAAGATATCACTCACCAATTGAAAAAATATGAGAGGACTCATCGCCCGCCATATGTTTTGACCATTCGTACAAAAATTAGGCAAAGTATGCACAATAATTTTGTACGACTCCCAAATAACCTGAAACATAAAATATTATATTAGAGAATATTAAAGAAAAATACAATAAAAATGTGAATAAAATAATCAATTAGGTTTAGTGTAATCTACCTGTTCAGGTTGAAGTAGATCAAACATGTATCTATACTGGTTGACTATATGTGTGGCTATCCTAGTCACACAAATTTTGTCTCTCTACCTAAATTTTTAAATTGATAATTTAGAATTTAAATTAACTAGACCAGTGATATAAAAATTAAATTAAATTAAAACAACATACCGAGAACCGTAGACTTGTCCAACTAACTGAGCGTCATTAACATGATGTAGCTGTGGAGCCATTGTTGGAAATCGCTCCCAAGCCCATAGTTGCAAAAGTATGAGAGGCCCAGCTATCTCTCGAACCTCAGGTCTTGTTGCTTTGCATAGTTGTCTATACAACCATACCAAGCATGCTCCACCCCATGAATACCGCCCCGCATCATGGAGGTTAGCTAACAGTGGCAGAAACATCAAGTGAACAAAATGACTTGATTTATTTGAAAACAGACTTCCACCCATTATTTGTAGTATATATGCTCGCGCATATCTTATGATGGTTTCCTCGTCTGCATCATTTGTGAACTCATGAAATTGTGTTCCTAACCATATTAAACTTAACCTCAATCCTTTAATCTTGTCGGCAGGTGGGATCGCACTGAGGTACAGTTGACAAACTTCTAACTAGTCATCGTATATCACTCCGGTGACCGGCTCACCATTAACAGGTAACCCCAACAACACTTCTATGTATTGTAGAGTGATAGTGCACTCTCCAACAGACATATAGAATGTATGCGTCTCGGGCCTCCATCTCTCGACCAAGGCTGTGATCAGATGCCAGTCCAACTGAATAAATCCTGCCTCTCGACGTCTGCAAGATATTTCTCCAGTAGTACGATCTCGCCATATAACGTATGATCGATGAATGGACTTATCGTACAAAACATCGGGATCAACAGGTCCTGGGTTTATCTTGAGCTCCAATGCATTCCTTATTTATGCTCTTCTTTTCTCGAAATAGTTCACGCATTTGAAGAATGTTATCTGAGCAAGAGCATTTATAGGCAACATTCGAGCTCCTTTGAGGACTCCATTTATGCACTTTGATAGATTTGTCATCATCCACCCATATCTGAATCCCTCATCATGTGCAAGTCCATTGCTCTAAACTAATGTTGTCAAACAGACTTAGTCAGCTCCGATTTATTCCTTTGATATCTTCAATTGCTTTGTTGAACTTTTGAATTTGAAACTGACACTCGACACAATAAACATAAACTGACACCCGAAAAGTTCACATTATCACAACGAGATGGATTTGACAGAACCAGCTACTCGACAACGATGTGGATTTTGTAACCAATTAGGACATAATCGAATGAAGTGTCATTCGTTACTAAGACGGACTCCAGATAGTTAGGGATTGAATAATAAATAATTTTTTTATTATATATTCATTCTATTGTATATTCAATTTTTTTATTATAATTTATCGTATATTCAATTTTTTATAATAATCTACTGTATATTCAATTTTTTTTTATAATCAATAAAGTTTTACATTATAATAATCTAATATATTCAATTTATAGTATAATAATCTAATATGTTCAATTTATTCAATTTATTGTCTAATGATTATTCAATTATAATATAATAATCTAATTTATTCAATTTGTTGTCTAATGATTATTCAATTATAGTATAATAATCTAATATATTCAATTTGTTGTCTAATGATTATTCAATTATAGTATAATAATCTAATACATTCAATTTATTGCTAATGATTATTCAGTTATAGTATAATAATCTAATATATTCAATTTATTGTCTAATGATTATTCAATTATAGTATGATTATTAGCTATTTTTTCTCTTCTTTTATATATATTTCTATGGAAAGTTCAAATAAAGTGAAAACTCTCGCTCTCTCCTAAGATCTCGCTCTCTCCTAAGATCCTGCTCTCTCACTCTCGCTCTCTCAGAATCGCTCTCTCCTAAGCTCTCGCTCTCTCGCTTTCTCTGTTATTGTTGTTATTTTTCCATTAATGATTACCAGCTTTCATTTTCTTCTGGAACAATCACAAACACTTTTTTGATTATGGATCTACTTTTTTGTTCGTAGACAAAGCTAATTCGGAATTGTCTTTCATTCTAAGGCATAACTTGTATGCGCTTCATATTCGCCTGGAGTTCGCTCCCAAAAATATAGCCATCCCCACCCCCTCACGTCAATCCCACAAGCCTCCGTCTAATTCGAAATGATAACAAAATGCATAGGTTGTTAGAAGCAGGTCGAGTACACAGATACGTATAGTATACCATCTCATTACTTTATTTCCTCTATGAGGGAAAAAGAAAAGTAATAAACCTGCAATCTCGAGGGTGGATGTGTGTCGAAACTTCAACCTTTGATAACCTAAGCGAGATTCGTGAGATTTCCCTTGTCGAGGGTTGAAGTTTCGGCTTATGTATTGTTTTCCAAGTTTTTCTTTGTTCGTCGAGTTCTCAACGTTCGACCTCCACATTAGTCGAGTTCTCAACGTTCGACCTCTAGCCTCGAATTCCCAAAACAACAATATTTCTCTAATAAGTTTCAAAACAACAATATTTCTCTAATAAGTTTTGAAAATAACAATATTAATATTAAAGGTCCGTTGAGAAGAACCAATATAAACAAAGACTAAAAACTGAAAACTTATTGTAAAGAAATGGTAAGAAAAGAAGCAAAATATTTAAGAACTAAAAATTATTATGAATATTATAATAATAAATAGATGTTCATTGCTTAGTGTCCCAAAAGACATGTGTCACCCTTCATGTTGTCCATGTACCTTGTAATTATTCATGCTGGTATCAATGTAAGTCCATATCTTACAAATCACATACTTTCATACAAATTGAAGAAAATGGAGAAATTTGAGAATTTTCTCATTTTTTATTTTGATATTTTGTTTTATTTTATTTATTCATATAACATGTTTTATATATTTTAATATTTATTTATTTGATTGTTATATTATATTTATTTTAATATTATATTTTATTACTATCCGCATTTTCGTTGTACTCCTCAAATTCACAACAAAATCAAATAACCATTAAACGATACTTTATTTATTGAATTTTAGTTTGTAACAATATAGTTTGAATATTTTAAAGGTTAAAAACAGTTTTTGTCCTTGAACTTTCATAGAAATAGTAATTTAGTTAATGAACTTTGATTTGTAACGATTTAGTTCATATACTTTCAAATTTGTAAGTTTTTTAATTTTGACATACAATAATTTAGTTCATATACTTTCAAATTTGTATCAGTTTACTCATATATTTTCAAAATTATAACAATTTAGTCTATTGTGAAAAATCTCATCAACTATTGTGAAAAATCTCATCAAACTTAATTGTCAATTTTGTTAAAGTTCGAGTACTAAATTGACTTAATCTTTATAATTTATCAACAAACTTGACATTAAATAAAGCAAATTATCAATGTACAAGTGAATGAATTCATTAAATCTTAATAGTAATTTTCACGAAATAAATTAAGAGTCTGTTTAGATTGACTTGAGAAAAAAATGTTTTTCAAAAACTCATTTTTATTTAAACACTTTTGATAAAAATCGATTAAAATACACTTAAAAAGTTATTTTGAATAGTTGTCATATACTCCAATTTTCTTTCAAAATGATTTATTTTTTGAATTAAACACTTCAAAATGTATTCAGACACACCCTAAATTAGTAGTAATCATACATTAGAAAGACTAGATTGATTATATTAAAGTTCAAAGACTAAATTGTTATAGATTTTAAATTACAAGAACTAAATCGTTACAAACTAAAATTTAATGACTAAATTAATACTTCCATGAGAGTTAAGGGACTGAAAGCGGTTTTTAATCCACTCTAAAATTTGTAAAAATTAAAACTCTATTATGAAAAAAATTATTAAGATTTAATGAAATGTCTTATCTTCATAAATATCGATAAACTGATCAAGACTAGACAGTTTATAAACAACAAAATCATCATTGCATGATACAAATCGATAGTTAATTTTGATTATAAAAATCATGGTATAGATTAAGTAGATGTTTGGGGCAAAGAGTGAAATTGTGAACTCCTTACTTCACGATATAAAAGAGTTATTAAAACATAAAACCGATGTTTTAGTCATGAGATCCACAAACTCCTTGAACCAAACAGAAAGTGTAGTGGAGTTGCACTCCCCCAATTTCTACTCTCCAACTCTTTGGAAAACACCTACTAGTTACAAATTCCAAAGTACAATTTAATATGGAAACTGGAAGACTAAGACCTTATTTGGTAACCATTTGGATTTTTATTTTTGACATTTCGGCCTATAAACACTCTTCTATCTCTAAATCTCCTGCTTTGTTATCTATTTTTATCAATATTTTCAAAAGTGAAGCAAAAATTTAAAAAACTAAGGTCCTGTTTGGTAACTATTTTGTTTTTTTGTTTTTTTTTTGTTTTGTTTTCGAAAATCAAGCTTATGGATACTATTTTCACCTCCAAATTTCTTTAGTTGTTATCTACTTTTCACCAATTGTTTAAAAAACCAAACTAAATTTTGAGAACTAAAAAAAAACATTTCAAAAAATTGTTTTTGTTTTTTTGAATCTTGCTAAGAATTCAATCATTGTAATTAAGAAAGATGCAAATCATTGTAAAAAATGTGCATGAAATATGCTTAACTTTAAGAAACAAGAACAAAAAAACCCAAATGGTTAGCAAACGGGATCTAATAAAAAATAGTTTTTAAAACTTGCTTTTGTTTATACTTAAAATATAAATTATACGAAATAAGTCAAAAAAATAAATAAAATAAAATAAATATAAGATAAGATAAGTTTTACTCTAGTTTGTTTGGGATCAAGAAAAATTCACATATTAATCAATTATAAACTTTAGATCAAATCCCCTATTATTATAGCTCCATGTAAGATAACTAAAACTTCTGGTTCATTCTCCATTAAAGAGTTGACTTTAACATCAAAGTATTTTTTTCATTATTTTATAGGTCCTCTTTCCAAACTTATAAATATACTTTTGTTGTCACGGTCAAAATTTTGTCATTAACAAATCTAAAATATTAGTTTGGTCAATAGGAAAAAAAAAAAAGAAAGTAATTTAAAAACCAAAATCCACATCCACAGAGGAAAGGGGAAGAATTGAAGCAAAAGGAGAAGGCACCCACGCAAAAACCACCTTCACTAAACTCCAATTTCTTCTTCACTCAAAGCCACCAACTGCCACCTTCGTCTACGTGTTCCTCCTTCTCACCACTTTCTTCTTTTTTCTTTTTTCTTCTTATAATTAAATCAATAATAATAAAAAAAAATCTCCCCCACCCCTAAAAATAAATAAAAATAAAATTGAAAAAATCGAAAAAGATCTCCCTTCCATTTCCCACTTTCCTCTTCCTTCCTCCCATCTCTCATTCCCCCCCCTCTCTCTCTTCAATCACTCCCTCAACCATGGTTCCCATCGTCCTCACCCAACTCGCCACCGGCCTCAGCGTCCTCGCCGGCGCCGTCCTCGTCAAGTCCGTCATGGACCACAAGCCCATGGCCGGCTCCTTCCCCCGCTGCCCTTCCTGCAACGGCACCGGCCGCGTCCCCTGCCTCTGCTCCCGCTGGTCCGACGGCGACATCGGCTGCCGTACCTGCTCTGGCTCTGGCCGTATGTTCTGCAGCAGCTGTGGCGGCTCCGGCACTGGCCGCCCTATCCCCGCTCAAATCTCCGTCCGCCGATCCAATTATCCTTCATCTTCTTCCTGATTCGCGTTCTCACTACTCTAATATTTCCTTATCTCCATCATTAATTAATAGGGCACAAAAAAGGGAAAAAAAAAAAAAAACTCTGTAATTGGGAGTTCTTGAAATTGAGGCGTTTCACTCAATTCAGATTCGTATAGAAATCGATACTTCTCTTTATACTAATTTTTATAATTCTTTGTTTATTATCCTTTTCTCTGATTCTGATTTTTTCTTTTACTTCATTTGATTTGTCGATTGTGGTTTTAATTGCAAGCTGCATTTCGGCCGATTCAGATAAGCGAGTTCATATATAAGTCGGATTAAGTGAAGCTGTTTAGTGTAATATTTGGTGCTATGAATTGAATTAGAGTTTTAATTATCGAATCCAATGAATCTGTGGTTTGTGGAGAGGAGATTATGCTGCGATTTTTTTTCTGCAATAATAATAATAATAATGAAATAAAAGAATTGGAGGAAGGAAGTGTTGAACAAGTTGCAGATAAAAAATTATGAGTCAATTCTTTTGTTTTTGTGTGTATGAAAATTTCCAATTACATATTTTTTTATTACTATTTTTATGTATATAATCACTTGGCTGTGATACCATATCATTGACTCTGTTTGATTCTATTTTTATGTTAAATTATTTTTGTTTGATCACAGATTTCCTGATTTTAAATCTGGGTTGTAACAGTAATAACCTAACCACATGCTTCTTTTTTCCCCCACACAAGAATATATATTATATTTTTTAAAAAAATTTCCTATATTTTTTTTAAATAATTATTTGAGTGACACAAAGATAAATATATCTCGACAATACCTAAATCTTTTTTCAATTGAAATGCAAAAAGATGGATGAAGACTCTTAATACTTCTAAAAATACAATAATGTTGTTATTTAACTTTCATTACATTTTATACTTAACAACAGAAAAAAGGCTTTAAGATTTTTAAATTATGAATAGAAATGAAAGTATCATTTTTCCTCCACGATTAGGTTATACTAATTAAGTTATTATTAATGTAGATAAATTTTATTATATTGCATAATTAAGAACGGTTATTCTTTTTGACATAAATATTAAAAATTGAGACAGTCTCAAATATGGCAATCGGGCTAAAATATTAACCTATGTAATATAATAAAAAAAATATAAATAGTTATATTTGATTTTTTAAATGCTATTATACATATTTAGTTATTATTTCTAAAAATGGTATCCACTACAATTACTCTTAAAAATTACTACCACACATTGATTCTATGTTATGTAATAATGAACTAATTGATTAAAAAAACTATAATGGCTAATGAGTGTACGTTCAGTTAACTAAATTGAAAAGAAAAAAAAAATTATTTCAAAATATTGATGAAAATGGAAAACAGGTGTATAGACATAGATAAAATAATTTATTTGGGGACAAATTGCAAAAAAAAAAAAAGAAAGAAACCATCAATATGGTAGTAGTTGCAAATTATAAACTCAAATTTTTAATGATAAGAATTGAGTACTCAAATTTAAACGAGCGTTAAAATTGGACTATCAAATTTATAATAGTTGTAATATTTAATCTTCAAATTATAAAAATTGAATTCAAGCTTATACAATTATTACAATTTCTATAATTATGAAAGTTGTTCGATTTTACTATTGTATAAGTTTGAGGACTCAATTAGGAGTGTACATAGGTTGGATTGAGAATATTTTTTGGGCTAACCTGAAAAATCGGTGTAACATCCCGAATTTCAGAAAAATTTAAGTTAATTATCTAAAATCATTGAGTTCAAATTTCTCTTTCATTTGGAAAATTGGGGTCAAATTGAAATAATTGAAAAACTTTTATTGATTAAATTGAATTTAATTCATTATATATTCGAACGGATTATTTTGAAAATATTGAATTTTGCTTCCCTTTGATTTTTGATTTTAGGGCCAACTTAAAAAAAAATTAAGAGATAATTAATTTCATGTAGTTTAATTGATTTAAATATTTGGAATGATTTAATTTGTATCAAATTTTTATGTCCTTTAATTTTGATTTTTGAAGCCTAAATTAAGATAATTTGAAAAGTTAATTGATTTATAAATTTAATAAAATCCTTGGAGATATTGTGATAAAATATTTTATTTATATTTTTAAAATTGAAAAAAAAAAAAGAATTGAGATTTTTTTTTCTAAATCAAATGAGAGTGAAAAGAGGTCAAAAATTGGGGAGAAAACAATTCGATTTTTCAGCGACAGCTTCCATAAAATTGTCGATTTCTTAAGTTTTAACCGTTGGATCGTGCTCAAATTTGGTCAGTATGTTCGAGACATATAGAATTTTATTTTGAATGGTTGGATCGTTGTTTGAAGCTATGGTTTATTCGTAATGGCTGTTAAATAAAATCTGTAAAACTAGAAATTCTCCTTCTCTACCATTCTCGCAAACCCTCCTCATGCAAAACCCTCGCTACCAGCCGCTAGCCTAAATAATTTATGCCATCCGACGGCAACATCCGCTGCCTATCTATAGTATCCACGAGCCGATGCGCCATCAGCCGCCACTTGCCCGATCTTTGCCGGAATCTTGAGAAAAACCTTGGTAAGACTTATTTTCCTGGGAGGTGAAATTCACCCATTTGATTTTGGGTTAAATTAGTAACCTATCTTTGGTGTGAAACTTAAGATTCAATATTTGGAAGTTTTGAGGCATTGACCATCAAACTAGAGACCATTTTGTTTTGCAGAAAATTAGTAAAGATCGGTAAGTTGTTGGTTGGTTATTCTTTTGGATTGAGAGTAATAGTGGAAAAATTAAGTTATTGATTGTGGATTTAATTCTTGACCAGGCTAATTAAATCGAGTATTGGAATTTGTCTTGGACCAAACCATAACTCTAGGTTGATTCAAGTGTGCTAAAGAAGTTCTAATGAGATTTTGTTTTGCGTTTTTTACCAAGTTGAGATAAGTGATACTATTACTGGTGCCTTCGTGCCAGGCGACCTAGATTAGACCTATCAAATTACTTGGTGGACTCTGGAGCATGATTTTGTTTGACATTATGTTTTGTTAGTTGCATGGTAGTTACAAGTATTATGAGCATGTTAAAATTTCAAATCAGTACTGATATTATGTATATGATGCATGAATAGATCAGTAGAGCGGTTTATTGTCTCGCCTTGACACATGTTATTATTATGTTTGACGGTGTGCCTACAGGCCGCTAGACATGCGTGAACCGACAGGTTAACGTTCATGTTATTATCATGTTTGACGGTGTGCCTATGGGCCACTAGACATGCGTGAGCCGATAGGTTTATGTTCATCTTACTTTTATTTTCATGTTTCATGTTTTGACGGTGTGGCTACGGGCCGCTAGACATGCGTGAACCGACAAGTTAACGTTCATGTTATTATCATGTTTGACGGTGTGCCTACGAGCCGCTAGACATGCATGAGTCGATTGGTTCACATTCATGTTATTATTATGTTTGATGGTGTGCCTATGGGCCGCTAGATATGCGTGGGTCGACGGGTTCACGTTTATGTTATTATCATGTTTGATGGTGTGCCTACGGGCCACTAGACATGCGTTTCAAGGCAAGATAGTACGTCTTTTGGTTTTCCTTTCATCATTAAAAAATCGATATAACTGTATGAGCCACGGGGTATCTTTCTTTGCTCGTGGATGCATAGCCTGATCCCGGTAATGGAATCACTTACTGAGTATTTTATACTCAACCTTTCTTAATTTATGTTTTTCAAGTAATGATAGGAACGGACCGGCGGGTGATGAGAGAGACCTGTGATCGTGCCATATGGGACATGTAAATCGCTTCCGCTCAGTTTACATTTTCAAGTTATTTAAAAATTTTGATTTGAAACTCAATGTTGGTCAAAATTTTATTTGTTTAAGTTATTTTTTTTCTTCATTATTTATGGGCCCCGAACAAAGGTTTTACTTATTTGTTATTTATTTTGGAAAACTATCTTTATTATTTTAATGAAATTTATTTTCCTCAATGGTCAAAATATTTTGAATGTAAGTGTGTAATTATGAGTATCGACCCTTATCAGAGTACTCAAAAGGTCGGGTCATTACAATCGGGTAGTCGGGTTGGCAACCAAACGACCCAAATAAAGTCTCTAACCCAATTCAACCCAACCAAATTCGAATTGGGTTGGGTTGTATTATCGAGTTATAACTTTTTTTCTTTTTAATTAAATATATGTAAATTTATCTACAACACATACTAATAATTAAGATATCATAAAATTCAAATGTTAAATACTAAATATCTATAATCTTTATTGTAAACTTTAAACAAAAATATATATCAGAACAATTTTAAAAGAAAAGTATTAAAAATTTGCAAATTAATCAATATAAAGTAATCAAATTATACATATATATATATATATATAAAGTTCAGGTTGAATTAGGTCAACCTAAATCTTTATTTAGCCAAGCTAAGTACCATTTTGTCGCTCATTCGAGTGTTTTTCATTTTACCTTTTTCTATTACAACTTTTCAAATCCAACTTCAATTTTAGACTTGTGAAAAAAAATGTTGAAATTTTTTTTTTGTAAGGATTTGAATTTTCTGGTAAAGAAAAAAGTTCTCATGTGAAATTTTCCTTAATAATTGAAAAATTAGGCGAAATTCGTTAAATCCTAATTCTTATGAGAATTTTGTGAGATTTTTTTTTCCAACTCAAAGAATGGTAAATAAAAAACATTAAAGATAAAAAAGCTATCCTTTTACAAAAAAAATTTCGTGAATTTTAGGTTTAAATAACTAACTTAAATTTATTGGAAAAAAATGACATTGGAATTAGTAAAAAGAAATAAATTAACACACATTCATTTTCCGGTAAAAAACTCAAGGAATGTAAAGTTTTTTTTAGTATTAATTGTTATTTTAAAAAATACAACCTTTCTTATTTATTGGAAAGAAAATGACAAAGGTTTTCTTTAATATTAATTGTAATTTATATTAAACGAAAAAACGTTCTGCTCATTCAAAAAAATCTAAAAAATATTTTAATAATTAATTATGTTGATTTTAATATTTAAAATGAAATTTAAAGAAAATAATAACTTCACATTTCTGTCCACCGAGAAAATGGGCAGAAACCAATTAATAATTAATAATGACTTTTAAAAACATTTTTTTTTAAATAAAAAAAACCTTCACATTTCTGTCCATTTTCTCGGGGCAAAAACCATTTTAAGTTTTTTTTTTTTAAAAAAAAAATTTAATTTTTAAAATTTAAAATTAATATTAATAATTACAAATAATTTTTTTTTTATTTTAAAAAAGAAACTTCACATTTTTGTCCATTTTCCCGGTACCGAGAAAAAAATGGGCAGAAACCATTTTATGTGTGTGTGTTTTTTAAAATAATAATAAATTTAATTTAATAATTAATTATTGATTATTAATTTTAATATTTAATATTTAACTATTGATTCTAATAATTAAAATTAAAAAAAGAAAAAGAAAAACTTTCAGACTTCTATTCATTTTCTCGGTATGTCTTACAGGGAAAATGGACCGAAACCATTTAAAGGTTTTTTTTTTTTTAAAAAAATTTGTTTTTAAATTTTTTTCTATTTTTATAATTAAGACTTTCAGATAAGTAAGAAACGTTTTGTTTTGTTTCTCTAAATAATAATTAATATTAATTTTTTTTTTACAATTTTCCTAAGTTTGAATTTAATCTTTTCTTTTTTACCAATTCCAAATTCAATTTTTTCGGATAAGTTTAAATTAGTTATTTTAAACTCAAATGTAGTGAAATTTTTTGTAAGAGGATAGTTTATTTTTAAAAAACCTTATATATATTTTTTTAATTTACCATTCTTAATTTTGGGTTGAAAAAAAATCTCACAAATTTTTCGTTAAAATTGAAATGTAGTGAATTTCCCTAACATTTTCAACTCTTAAGAAAAATTTTACGTAAAAACTATTTTTTATCAAAATTTTTTCAAATCCCAACGACAAATCCCAATAATCTTTTTTCTTAGTAAAGCCTAAGCCTAAAATTGAGGTTGAATTTGAAAAGTTATAATAAATAAAAGTAAAATAGAAAAAGGATAAAATAATATTTTCACCACATAGAGCCTTCCATTTAAACTCCAAATAAAATAGGAAAGATGTTAAAAAAAATAATATTTTAAAAAGATATTAGTTTTGTAAGTCGAAATTAATTTTTGTTAAAAGTATCAATTTTTCAATAGAAAATTCATCGAAAAAAAAGGTAGGAAATTCACTTCAACTTGCTTTTCCTTTTTGCCAACTTATATTTTTAATTTTAGATTTTTTTTATAGAAAATTTTAAAATGAATGTTTAGTTATAATTTTTGTTGACACCAGATGATTAGTTATAGATAAAAGAAACTTGGATGACCACCCATATTTTGTACATCCTTGGTAACATCCAATTAAATATGTATTTTTTTGAAAATTTTAATTATTTTATTTTATTTTTAAGTTCTAAAAAAGATGAGAGCATGAGATTAGGTTGCATGTAATCATTGCCCTTAATTATAACTGAGATCTAAGTTCCAACTTCAAAATATGTTCATTCAACAAATCATGTAGATATAGATGGAAAGAGTTGACATTTTTTTTTTCTTTAACAACCATTATGAATGGAAAGTATAATAGACCTAAGGTGAATTAGAACTACGTCTAATTAATGCTAAAATATATATTGAACATTTAAATGTTACAAATAAAGAAAAATCAAAAGTAATCAAGTGAGATAAAATACGTGTATATATGGATTGGGGGATTTTCTGGATCAACCTAAAAATTCGGGTTGGTCAGGTTGCTATCCGAATGATTCGAATAAGGTCTCTAACCCAACTTAATGCTTAAAATTCAGATTGCGTTAGGTTGGGTTGCCGGATTATTTATTTATTTTTCTTTTTTATTAACTTAAAATTGTGTACAACATATACTAATAATTAAAATTTCATAAAATCTAAATGTAATACCAAAATTATACACATTTCATTGTTTGAACTTAAGCATAACGATTGAAGTTTGATCTATAAACTCTGTTGAACTAAACTAAATTGGCCTCTGTCAGATGAAAAAGATTAAAAGAAAATCTAAAGTGTTGTCTATTAAAGACCATAAATTTTGCTTCTTATTTATAATTGTTGAGATTAATTATTTAGATTTATTTGATGAATTAGTCTATATAACATTTAATTAGTAGAATAATATAGAATGAAATATTCTTAAAAATAGTTCATAGAAGTCAAAGTGGGTCTAAATTTGCTTAATTTGTGATCTCATTTTGTACATTAAATTGATAAAGATGTCCATCATACACAGATGACATAAACACAGAGATTTAATACATAAATTTTCCTCAGTCACAAACACAGCGCTAAATCTCCTATATGCTCCTCGATTTCTTCACTTGGGTGTGAAAGCCTGTCAAAACAAAAATAAACCATCTATTAAAAAAATTTGTTTGAAATTATTTTTAATTGTTTTTTTTTTTTTTTTAAATGAAAAATTTTGAAATCAAACTCAAATTTTAATGGCAAAAATTTAAAATTTTGAAACTTATAAATTAACAGCTAAAAGTGTAGATTTTGCAATCTAACTTTGGTATCCAAAACATACTTATCGAGAAAATATATATTTAGAAAAGATCAAAAACTCACGGCGAAGACGGTGGCGTGCCCGGGATCAGCAAGGTGAGCGAAAAGGTTGTCAATGGGACCGGTGCCAGTGTAAATGTGTTGGAACCAAGCTCCCATCACTGCCAACATAGCCAATCGTCCGTTCTTTATCTCTTTCGTTCTCAATTCCTTTATCTTTTCCGGTGACCCACTGCCCCATCCGAGCGGGTCGAACCAAAGCCCGCCCGGGTACCCGACATCGGTTCCGGTCAGCTTGTTGTTTGGGAAAATCGGGTCGGTGTTGACGCAGCCGGGTTTTAGAATGTCGGCCCACCGTCTACCCTCGGCCCAACCGATGAAAATCAGTTCCACTATGAACAGAGTGGTGGTGTCGGTGAAGTATTCCAATTCACCGGCGGAGTACCACGACGGAGTGTTCAATATTCCGATCTTTGTTAAGAATTCCGGGATGAAGATTCCGGCTGCCCCCAACATTGCCCATCGGCAATGCACTAGCTCCGCTTGCTGGTTCCATCTCAAGCTCTCCGGATCAGACGCTACACCCAACAAACACAGTTATTATTATAATTTTTACAATTACTCTCAAATTTTCTCTATAATGTATTTGCTTATTATTTAATATCTATGGTCAAATTTTTTACATTATACTAAAGTTTTTTCTGGTCTTTGTAATTGTTAGCTCAAACGCACACCTCAACTGATCTCATGCAACAATCCACCTGATCCTACAATATCTAGATGTTAAGAAAACTCATAAGATATTAAATTCCAAGTAAGTGGTCACAATGGATTGATATGATACTTTCTTAATTCTATATCAAGGTCATATCCCCAGATTGTTATTTATAGTTAGTGTTTTCATGTCTGTTCGTTAGTATTATTATTACTATTAGAGTAATGATTAAGTATAACCTAAACTATATCCATCCCATGAGTTTATTTTAATCACCTAGTTAAGTAGGATACATAAAAGTAAATACAACACAAGCAACATTAGGTATTTTTCTTTCTATTATAATTTAACCCAATTCAATAAAATTTAATTTCTTAATTTTAAGATTTATTAAAATAATATAGATTAAATCTTACATGTAAGAAGTACATAACCGTTAAATTATGACAT
Organism: Benincasa hispida; assembly: GCF_027475165.1. Taxonomy (NCBI): domain Eukaryota; kingdom Viridiplantae; phylum Streptophyta; class Magnoliopsida; order Cucurbitales; family Cucurbitaceae; genus Benincasa; species Benincasa hispida. The sequence continues at coordinate 61,066,726 of NC_143484.1, read as the reverse complement.
ATCTCAATTAATATATGGATGTAGATTCAAACCCATGTTCCAATTGTACAAACTAAAAAAAGTACATGAGGACTAAAATGTATTTTGATTTTTATTAAGGCCTTTTACTAATTTTCAAACTAGTAGAAAGAATTAAAAAATTGTAAATAAAAGATCAATGATTTTTACTTCAATATCAATCTCTAATTAATCACTCTAAGAACATAAATAAATAAAAGGATTATAATCTCTTCGAGAGTATAATACTAACCGAGACCAAGAGGGTCAAAGCCAAAGTCGCCGGGGAGACTGCCATCGAGCCATGGAGGAGGGGTGCTACCAGGGAACCAGAGAGGTCTGTCGGGGTCGGCTGCAGCGCATACCGGAACTGATCGAGGAGCAACGGCAGTGGCGGCAGTTAAGTTTCTCAGCCTCAGCTTCTTGCCGGTAAGGAAATTAGAAGCCTTGGGGCACCCATTCTTCTGGGAACTGGAAAAAAAAAAAAAAAACGAAGAAATTCAAAAATAATTAATTGAATTGGATGGGAAATTAAATTAAAGAATGAATAAGAGGGAAAAAAAAATTGCCTGGATGAAGAAATTGCCACAGCGGCAATGGCGGAAGAAGCACAAGCGGAAGCCATTTTTGGGTGAGATTAAATTCTTCTAAAATTGGGGTGACGGAGATGGTCGTGTGGATTGTTTGAATTGAATCTCTCACTTTGTTAATGTATGCATGGCCTTATCTCAATGGATAGGAGAGGGAATATGTAATTGGCCGATTCACTGCCACGTGTCTTAGAGAATCTCATATCTGCCACGTCATTATGCTTACCTGGAATAATCTGAACCTGTGGCTCTCCTTTCAAGAGCGTGTCTCTCAATCATATCCTTAAATATCGGCTCCAACCGGTATCTAGATTCAGATTTCATGCCACCTGGCACTCCCTCTATGGCTCCTTCAATGATCCGGGTAGTACGGGGATATAACCCATTCTCTTCCTCAATGGCAAAACATTGAAAATTTTATCACATATTAATATCCGGATTAAAATACATCGTTAGTTCTTGAATTTTCGAGAAAGTAACCATTTATATTGAGTTTAGTCAATAAAGATTTACTCCTTATACCTTTACATTTGTAACAATCTAATCTCTAACTTTAGTAAACAATAATTTAGTGTTTATTGTGAAAAATATTTGTATGATTTAATGAATTTTTTTACATGTGTAGATTGATAAATTGATCAAGAAGCAAATTTATTTATAAACAATAAAGACCAAGTTATTGTCTAAAAAAAGTTCGACACTTCATTTTGATGAAATTCTTCACGACATGAACTAAATTCTTACAAAGTACAAAGATTAAATCATTACTTATTAAAGTTTAAAGAAGAAATTGTTACCAATTTGAAAGTATAGAGACTAATTAGTCACTAACTAAAGCTCGGAAAACAAATGGTTACTTTCATGAAAGTTCAATTGGTAGCTATGTTGGTAATTAAATAGTTACCAACTAAATCACATGGATCAAACGTGTTTTTCGACCTAATATATTTACTTTATTGTTTTAGTTTAACAAAGTTCAAATAAATAACTAATCTCAACAAACCTCTATAGGTTATGCATGTGTATGAGATCAATTTGGTCCATATACTTTCAGTTTAATATTATTATAGTTCACGTATTTTCTAATGTTTAATTTTTTCGTTCTATTTTAGTCTATATACTTTCAAATTTACAAGTTTAGTTCATTTGTTTTCAATAAATCTTAAAATTTAGTCATTCATTGAGTTAAGTTTTATTGAATTAGTTAAACACTGCTACAAATTTGACCTTTGTTAATGGACACAAATATAAAAAGATGTCAAAAAAATATCTACTTCGATAGCCAAAAAACGTCAAGAAAGCCTGACCATCAAGAAAACGTCAACCAAAACCCTTTCTTAATGTTTTTGGCCATCAAGAAAGGGTACTTTGATGTTTTTTGCCCATCGACTATATGGAAAAAAAATGTCAAGAATAACAATTTTTTTTTATATGTTTCGAACGTCAAAGTAGGTAATATTCACAATTTTTTGTCCATCAACTATTTTTTAAGAATACCAAGAAAATCCTTTTTATAAACGTTTTAATATTTTTATTGATGGTTTTTAAGCATCAACTTTATACTTTTATTGACGTTTTTACCGGTTAACTATACCAATCTGAAAAAAAAAAAAAACCGGGGTCATTGGGACCCCTCATATGCAATGTGTAATCAATTCCAAACAAGTTTTTAATCTGACATTTGCACTCATGGTACCTAACCTGTACTTTATACACAAATAAGAAAATACACCAAATCACTTACATGAAGTTTGTAGCACAACTACAAACCAACAACTCCTGCCAAACAACAACTTTACACAACTTCACTCAACATCGGCCAAATCAACAACTTTTACTTTTAATTAATTTTCTTACATAACGTACAATTTAGTTTCACAAAGTTAATTACAATAACATTATATCTGCAAAACGTAAACTCCAAAATATACCTACAAAATACAATTCTATAATTACATAATATCCACAATATACTTGATTATTTCTCTACTTCTTTATTGAATATAAACCCCGAAATACCTACAAAATACAAATTTAAATACTTTTAGTGCTACTAAATAATTAATACAAAACTTAAACATAACTATGTATTTATCTATATATCAATCTTAAACCCAGTATAAAACCTAAACATAGTAATATTCAATAACTTCAAATAAAATAAGAATACTCACCCTCACTTACTCCCTACCCCTCTCAAGACACATTTTATATTCAAACTTAAATTTAGAAACTATGAGTTATAAATATGTCAAAACTCAACATCAAACCTTAAAATTCAACTCGAACCAATTTCAAACTCAAGCTTAAATTTAGAAACTATACTTTAAACACCTCCCTCCCATACTTTCATCTCAAACTTAAAGTTTAGAAACTAAACATCAAAGGTATTACAGTTCAACTCAAACTTAAACACAACCATGCATTTACCTCTATATCTATTTCAAACTCAATATACAACTTTAAATTCAACCTAAGAACATAAACAACTTCAAATAAGCTATGAATGAGGAAGGTTTACATTAAAAAGATGGGTATAGTAAGATGATTAATTCCAATGGGAGACATTAAAATAAATCCATAACTTAACAAAAATTTAAACTTGGGAATATTGGAATGAAAAATAAAACTTAATGTGAACACTAATTAGCTTAACATCAAAACATCAATATGGCAAAATGAAATGCACTTTAAATCACAAAATTAACATCAATATTCAACCACAAATTAACATAACATATAAATATAATTAAGAATCTGAGACATATAAATATGCAATCTAAATCTTATCTATCTAAAGCTTCAACTTATAAAGTCTTTGCTATATACTAATTTCAAGCATATAAATAAGTTTGAAACAAGAGTTTAAAAACACTTTGACAATTTACATTTAAACAAATAAACTTTCAACTCCTTTCAAAACAGGGAAGACAAAAATAACACAATAAACAAATAAAACTCACCTTAAACCACCAATAATAACCTTCCAGGTCGCTGGGCAGCTTACTTTAAACCTCAAAATTCCTCCAAACCTCCAATCTACCATCCAAAGATTAAAATTCCGACAACCATTAAACGCATTCTTAACTTGTCAACCAAAATCTTGAAGAACTCAAGGAAAAACTTACCCAAATTTTAAAATTCCGGTGACATCTACTGCTGGCGGCGATAACCCATGGCGGCGAACGAAGCTACAACGACCAGTGATAGGCTGGGCGCCGGACGTGCGATTACAAGGCGCCGCGCACAGCGACTGTACGTGCGAGACGAAAATGACGAGAGATAGTGGGAAAAGAGAGACAGACCGACAGCAATCACCTACCGGCCGGACGGTTGTGACGGACGACGATGGAGCTCATCGACTTTCCAAATTCTCAAATCTTTTATTTCAAATCACAAATTAATTTTCCAAAATAAATTATCCAACTATTTTAAACTGAAGTAAAAAAATTTCAAATCCCTTCAAATATCACCTAAATTAATTATCTTACCTCCTACATTAGATTTTAGCCTCAAATTAATGAAATAGCACCCAAATAATTCTAAATAATTTTATGAAAATAATGTAAAAATTTGGGATGTCATAACTGAAATTCTAATTCTCTTAATTAGAATTGGCACGTAAGGAGTCCTATTAAATTTAAATTTAACGGACCAAAAAAGATTTAAAGAAATAATTCATTCCAAATTAGCCTTAATACTATAACGCGAGGCATTGGAAGAAGAACACGGTAGCATCTGATTGAAAAGACAACGGTGGTGCGACAGTAGTTATTGAAATCGTTCGACCGATTGTGGAGAAGAAGATGGTACATTGACTGTGATGAAAAAGAACATGACTGACGACTGAAAGAGGTAGGACTTCGATGGGGAGGACTTATGGTTGATCTTCAAAACAGGAAAAGAAAGAAAAAATAAAAGCTCAAAACAAAGTCTTTTTTGGTTTTCCTTGATGGTCAAAGACCATCAATGAATACCTATATCTTGATGGGCATTGCCCATAAAGAAAAATCTAAATGAAAATAACGTCATTTTGACGACTTTTTTTAATCCATTCTTGATCGTCAAAGTCAGTCAATGAAAAAAAGTTTCTTGATAGACATTACCCATCAAAAAAGGCCACATTCGTGTACCAAAAATTCAAAGCGCGCACGAATTAAATATTTGTTTTCGCAGGTAGATTTATTGATGGTCCATTTTCTTGACGGTTTTTGACCATCAACAAATCTAAAAATAAAGAATTCACCATTTTAACGAAATTTACATATTTTTGTGTCAAAAAATATATTTTTCTTGACGTGCATGCACATAAAATTAAATATCAAAATTTATTGGGTGGAGAAAAGTATTTTTCTTGATGGTCTTTTGCCATGACCATCAAAAAAACAAAAATTTTGTGTGTCAAGAAAAACCAAATTTGTAGTAGTGAAATAATAACAACAATAATGTTTTTCATGTAAGAAAATAGGCTGTATATAAATATATTTTCACAATTCATGAAATGAGAGCTAATTTATACCATTTTTTAGAAAAATCAACAATAAATTAATTCCAATGACTTATTTTCATATTTATTGAAAATGTATGGACTTAAGATTGAATATTTAAAAGTGTATGAACTACAATGGAACAAAAACAAACGTTCAGGACCAAAAAATAATATTAAGAGTAATATCTATGATGAAGTTGATTGGAGTAAGTCTACAGTTTATTAGGAATTTTGATATGTTAAAAGTAAATAGCTAAAGCATACAACATCGTCCTCAATTATAAGTCAATTTTCCATTCGGTTCTTAGTTTTGAAAATTATTGATTAATTGTAAAAGATTATCGTTTTATTGACCATTTTTTTTATAATGAAGAACAAAAAAAACAACCAACAAGAAAAGGTAAAGGAATAAAGAAAGTCACCTACTCAAAAGTCACCATTCAATTGGTCAACAACAATCCCATCTCACATCAACGGTTGTTTGCTTGCATAGACCGCCCAAATCTCCTTCGCTAAGAAAACTTTCTTTTTGCAATACCCACTAAGCTGCTTCATGAATTAACTTGACGCCGACAATGACGAAAAACACAAGTCCAAAAATGGTGAGCATCTATCTTCTCATTACTAATGGTCATTCCCATCTTTAAGATATCATTAATTTTCTTTTTATCTATGTTTTGTTGGCATAGTTAAACACATGTACATATCATTCATGGAACCTAATCAATAAGATTTGACTCATTAGTGAACAAAAATCATTTAAACGCAACTTCCTTAATCATCTGGCTTCCTCGATTGCTAAGCTTTCTGAGTCATCTTCATCATAATCACAATTAAATGCAACTTCCTCAATCATCTAGCAAAATCCTAATTCGTCTGAATACTTCTATGCGTCGAACACATTGAATTTAGTTGTTGATCATCTGCGCGGATAGTTAGTTTGCCTTCATGCACATAAATCAAGGCTCGTCCAATAGATAAGAAAGGTCGACCCAAAATTATTGGTATTTCTTGATCAGCTTCATAGTCCAAAATTATAAAATCGACTGGAAATATGAATCTGTCCACTTGGACCAACACATTCTCTATTTTTCCTTCTGGATGTGTTATGGATCGATCACAAGCTTCAAGGTGACTGTGGTGGGCCTCGCTTCCCCAATTCCCAACTTTTTGAATACTAAAAGAGGCATTAGCTCGCCATAAGTCGCATAAGGCTGACCTACTTCTATTCCTCCAATCCAACAAGGCAATGTGAAGCTTCCTAGATCTTTCATCTTAGCAGAGATGTTTTCCTAGAAGAACGCATTGCATTCCTGCGTTAAGGCAACTATCTCAAGTTTCCTAGTCACCTCTTTCTTGAAAGTATATCCTTCAAAAGCTTCATATAGCTCGACATCTGTTCTAACGTTTCCACCAAGGGAATGTTAATGTGCAATTGTTTTAACGATTGTACCAGAGAAACTGCCCTACATCATTTTTTCTTTCCAACAACTAAGAGAATGGTGGTGATTGATGCACTATTGGCTCAACTTCTTATGAAGGTTGCTTATCCTCATTCTTAGACGCATGTGCTCCTGTTGCATCGTCATTTTTTGTTGGGCATTCTTTTTCCTTTTGCATCGATGATTCTCTTTTATTTGCCGATGTATCCGTGTCATTTTTAGATAAAAGGTTGGCTGTATGATCAGCTGAAGTAAGATTAGGTCGAGGTGATGTTGACTGATTTTTCTTGTTTCCAAATTCTGATGCATTAGCGGACAACGTTTTCCTATTTTGCAGCATCACTGCCTAACATCGCTTCTTGCCATTGTTTCCAGAGTGCCTGAGGACCCTAGTGTTACTTGGTAACGTGCCATGGGGCACTCTTTTCAGTTCTTTTGTAATTTTACGTACTTGGAGTTCTAAATTTTGAATTGACGATGCTTGACTTTGAAGCAATGCATCATTTTTCTGTATATATTCACTTAATAGAACCTCCAACAGATATGATGAACTGGACGCTTGCTAAGATAGACTTTATGTCTACTGGTTTCCATGATGTACTGATGAAAACCTGGCGAAGTGCCCTTATTTGCTTGTCGTTGTCCTCCTGTTGGGTCTGTATGTTGATTTCCTCCTCACAAAAAGTTTAGATGTTTTGCCATATCGAATTGTAGGTTTTGCTTAAGGTTATTGTGAATAAAGCAGACTGATTGAGGGTTATGTGGACACAAATTATAGGTATGTGGCTCGCTGCATCCTACATATCCAACTTCTCCAACTTGATTTAATGTGTTGACTTGATTGATATTGTTAGTGTTTACTTGGTTTAATGCTATGGTTTTTAACACGTTGGTCACAGTAGCCATCTGTGCTAACAAGGTAGTAATGACATCAATTTTTATTGTTCCAACATTTGTTGTTCAGTTTTCAATAGATTTGGTTATGTATCCATCGTCTACCCATTCATCATTGTTTCTTGATACTTGATTCAAAATGGTTTTATCTTCCATATAAATTGTGTCCAATAAACCTCTCGCACCTGCAAAGTCACCTGCTGATTGTGACGACTTGTTTTGTCATCTGTAAAAAATTTCCATTTGAACACAATCCGGTTGGCCATTATAGGGATAATTCCTAACAAGCCTCTTGAATCTAGCCCATGCGTCACTCAACGTCTCAATATCCTTTTGTTCAAAGTTGGCTATATCACATCTACGTTTAGCATTCACGGTAGACAGGAAATATTTTTTCATAAACTTTTCTATCATGCGTTCTCTTGTTGAAGGGAATAAGCCCACTATCTTGCCTTGTCTCTAAGAGAAAATGGAAAAAGTGACAACTTGATCCCTTCAACTGTGATTCCAGGAATCAGAAAGGTGTTGCAAATCTCCATGAAACTCTTCAGGTGTGCGTGTGGGTCTTCGCCTATTGCACCACCCAATTGACCAACAACTTGGATCATGTGAATCATCACAGGCTTCATTTCAAACCTAGTCCCATCAAAATCTAGATGCATAATTTTTTTAGAGAAGTCATACAGGTTCGGTGACACATGCTTCTCTGTTGGTCTATTATGGTCATGCACTAGTAATTGGGATTGGCCTATGTATCGGCATTGTTGGCTAGGTTTGGTGCTTCAGGGTTGTTTTTCTAGTCAGCCATGTTTCTATTTCTTCGTCTCCTATGCCAGTTAGCTCTAGCTCTATGTCAAAAAGCCCGTTCAATTTTAGGGTCAATATCGAACTCTAGTGATGTACTGTTGCTCATATACTATTTGCTAATTTTCGATGAAAACTTGCATTACTCCTTAAATCAAGTGTTCCTGTGAAATTAAAGCCAAAAACCAAAATAAAATTACTCAAATTTAATTCAATCCCCAACTATGGCGCCAAAAACTTGTTGTATGCTCAATTGTGTTCAAATATTTGGGGATAAAATCACAAGTTTGAGAAACCCAAGTATAAACTTAATAAGAGGTAGTCTTGATATGGATTGAGGTCGAACACGTGGATTTATTAAATTAAAAAAAATCAATAATGGTTCTTTACTTAAACTCATAGATGGTTTTTGATAAATGGAATGATTGGTATTTTCAAGCATAAACTTAAGCAAATAATAATAAGAAAATAATAATGATTGGTTCTTTACTTAAACTCATAGATCGCTTTGGAGCATAATGTTATTGATTCATTTATAAAGGCCCTCACGTCTAAGGTGTTTGAGGGTCACCTACAGATTTGGGTCTAGGGAACTGGCCACATTTAATCTAGGGCAAATGGGAGATTTTGTACTATGCGCGTGTTATGCCTTAGTTTATTGCTTTGTGTACTTGTATATTAGTATGACTTTTATATTGTACACCCCACTAGCTTTAGGAAAAGTGGAATATTGTTGTGGTTGATTCCCTAAATGTCATAAGGTCTTGTACTTTGTAATTGTATTGTACAAATATTTTGTTTATTTAATAAAATATGAGATGTTTTATTTGGCATTTAGTAGCATTAAACCCACAAATCAATAAACTAACATCCAAGGTTATCTTTTGTAGCTTATGAAGGAACTATTATACAAGAATACCTATGAGCAGAAGTGGATCTTTCCAATACATTGTGACAGAATTTCCACATTTACATTCACACATACAAATATGCATTAAACAACTAAATCACCGGCATGCTTTAAGATAAATAAACAAGAGAACGAGGAACTTACCAGTTGAAGACACTCTTCACATCAAATCTTGCTCTGTCCACGAACGGCCTTCTTGCGCTCTTGCTAGAACAGTAGGCTATCGTTAAGCACCACTCCGGTCATCTACCATGAACGGCTTCACTCGTACAGTAGGAGGATGGGGACGACACCACCACTTGGAGCCCTTAGTATTCTCGAAGTGAGAATCCAAAGAGTAGGCTTTGATCGGATTTGGTAGAGGGGAGGAGGAAAACAGATCGTATACAATGATCAAGCAAGTGGAAGAAGGCAACGACTATCATATAGTCAAGATGCTTGATCGTTTAGACGAGGTACACGATCGTGTAGGAAAAGCTAGTTTATACGATCGTTTAGTAAAGCTCAGGCGCTAAGCGATCGTTTAGAATATGCGTGCGCGAGTGTAAGCTATCGTCTAGTAAACTGGCGCTATTATATAGGCTCTGAAATACTAAGCGATCAAATGAAAAACACTCCGTGAGAAATTTTAGTGTGTCTTTTCGATATCTTTGAAAAATAATAACAATTTTCAATTTATTCTTTAGTTACGAAAATCAAATTGAACTTCCTACTAACGTATGGTTATAGAGAAAGCACCGGACAATTATCCCATAACTGTTCAATTAATAAAATAATAAATATAATCACATTATATTCACAACCTATAGTTTGATATCATATATTAACTATAGTATTTTCTCATCTATTTGATATAAATCATATTTATATCCAATTTCCTCCAAATTAATGTATCTCAAACATTTAGTCAATCATATTATATATAATTAACCAGCTCAATTATATCGTATATAATCGTATTCCCTTTTGTCAATTTGAACATTTTAAACTGGCCCAAAAACTGATTCTCAACTTGTATGCAAGCTACCAAGGGGAACCTTATGAACCTATGGCTCGAAGCTCCAACGATACATGAATAGTTGACTAAACTCTTTAGTCACGAGATCCACCATCCATTAACTGCCAGGTATTCCACTAAAAACTGATGGCCGAACTTTCCTTACCACAGATATATTTCCGTGTCCATCGAATATAACCAATCATCAATATGATCACCATTCACAGATGCTCGTAAGCTGGGTTAATTTACCGTTTTCCCCCTGTAGTTACATCTTACTCCTTAAATACCACTGATCTCTCTAATGAACAATACAACATAGTCCTACTATGTATGAACATCTCTCGAGTCATGAGAAGGTGTGTGGCATCACATTGTTCAAGCTTCGGGATCAGTCTTTAAGGGAGCAATCTATTTACTTACCCTTATTTCGGGGAAGAAGTGAATTCCATCTTGTGTAGCTAAGTTCCTAGTTTCCAAATCAGATGAATCCCCAAAGTGGTAGGTTTGAATCTTTGACCTGTCCACTCACATCCATGCAAATCAAAGAATCGCCCTCAATGGCAGGAGTTCCCAACTCACTCAGGATTGAGGTCATGTTATCAGTGAAGTTTCTGTCATGAACGACGTTATATAATGAAACGTTAACACTTCATGGTCAGGTCTTACAAACTCTCTATATAGGACGCCCGCTCTCGCATATCCCCATACGAGTTATCAGGATCAGATCATCTGTGGTAACTTGTAACTATTCCACAAATCGGGCCGCATCCGTAGCGTTACGAGGATAAGGTTTCCCTCCTATATCCATTTACTGGAGACCATTTTGGTTATCACTTAAGACATGATCCACTTGTATGTCACCATATAATTGCTTAAGTTACATAATGAAAACCATGAATTTTAGTTTATTGGTTTGTGGTAAAGCAAATAAAACATCCAATGTGCAAAGTCAAGAAGTGAAGTAAATATCATATACATCACAAGCATTCGTACAAACTATGTTTACAAACTACAGGACGCGAGACTTTAGGACATCATCCCCAACAGCTTAAACATGTATGTAGAGACATATTGGTGGATCATGTTTAAGTGATAATCTAAATGGTCTATAGTAGATGGATAAGGCTGGATACCTTATCCTGGTGACATTACGAGTGTGACTAGCTTTTTAGATGTAACAATTGTTGTAAAGTGCTATAGATGATCTGATCCTGATCATTCATATAAAGACATGTGAGCAGGGGTATTTTATACAAAGGGGTTTGTATAAGATAAGACCACAAAATGATTAGTCTCATTATATAACACCGTTTATAATAGAGACTTCACCAGGATGACCATATGTGACATGACCTGAATCCTGAGTGAGTTGTGAACTCGTGCTTATGAAGACGGTCCTTTGATTTGTACGGGTGAGAGTGGCTAGATCGTCGACTCAATAAACCTACCATTTTGGGGATTTGTCTGATTAGGGAGCTGGGAACACAGCTACACAAGACGGAATTCACTCCTTACCCAATGTCAGGGTAAGTAAATAATTTGCTTCATTAAGAACTAATTTCGGAGCTTGAACAATGTGGCGCCACACCCTCTCTTGGCCAGATAGAGATTTAACCATAGTTAGACTATGACTTATTATTCATTAGAGGGATCGGTGTTACTTAAGGAGTTAGATGTAACTATAGGGGCAAAACGGTAATTTTGGCCTAGCTGTACTTACGAGCAATTGGTGAAAGGCCATCACACTTTTGACTGGTTATATCCAATGGACACAAAAGTATATTTGTAGTGTGAAGAGTGCAATTGTCGGTTTTTAGTGGAGTGCCTGACAGTTAATGAATGTTGAATGATTTAATTAAAAGATTTTAATTAATTATTCAAGTACTATCGGAGCTTTAATCTACAGGTCCATGAGGTCCCTTTGTAGCACAACAAAGATTTAATGAGAATTAATTTTGGATTAATTTGAATTGTTTAAATTAAATGAGGGATTTAATTATATGTGATATAATGAATTTAATTTAATTATATATGATATGATTACTACAATATATTTGATACATTATAATATAAATGTTAGTTGAGAGGAAATAAATATTTGAATATGATTCAAATATCAATTATGTGAATTGGATTCATATAATTGAATTTAATATAAATAAGATTTATATTAAATACCATTGATGAGAGAATTAAAACTATAGTTTATATTGTATATGATGCAATATTAAACCATAAGTTATATGCTATAGATGATATAACATATAATTATATATATATATATATATAAGTTAGTTATTATATATATATATGTGTGTGTATATAATGGTTTTATTTTTAAATTAAAATTAATTTATTAATTTCAATTTGGAATTTTAGGGAGGGAAATTTCCCTCCCCTGATCTCTCTCAACTAACATAACGAGTGAGAGGCAACGTGAGATTTTGGTGATTTTCTTTCTTTTTTTTTTTCACAGAAGAAATTACAGAGATTGAATCCACAAGGATTCTCTGAGAAAATCCAAAAAAAAAAAAAAAAAAAAAAAAAAAAAAAAAAAAAAAAAAACTCTCCATCTCCTCTCAATCTTTCCCTCTACCAAAATTAACAGAGCTCACCACTCCTGTGATTCTCATCCCAAGAGAATACAGAAGGCTTCTTTGTGGTGGTGTCCATAATTCGAGGGTTTTGAGTTCGTGACAGTACGTGACCATGGGAGATCGTTTTTGTTCATGACAATTTGGAAGGGGAAATTCGTGAAGAAACTTGATCTTCAAAGGTAAAGTTTTCTAAACCCTAATTTCCTATTTCATTTTTCTGTGTTGGCATACTGTAAATTTAGTTTTTTTGGATAATTTTTATTCTTGTATTTGTTCGATCTTGTGAAAACAAAAAATTGGGATGATCCACATTTCCACTCAAGGCCTTCACAAGTTCCTTCGAAATGTATATTTGATTAAGATTCAAATATTATTTATATGAATAAGATTCATATATAACTATAGGATAAAATTAATATGAATAAGATTCATATTAAATTATAGGCTATGTGAGAGAATATTATTTGAATATGATTGAAAATAAATTAAATATGTGGTATTTAATTTGTTAATTAATTAATTAATTATTAATTAATCTTATTTATTTAATCATATATTAAATACGATTTAATATATATTTTAAATAAATTAATATTATTAATTTAATTATATTAAAGTAGATATAATATTATTAAATTAATAATATTAAGAATAACCCCCTTTACGTATGAGTAAGAAGTAATATAGAAATAACTTCCCCTTCTCTCTCACATTTAACGTAAAAAGTGTTTTGAGAGTAAGAATAGAATACACATAACTTTTTGGAACTAAAAAATTCTCTGCAAAACTCTAAAACTCTCTCTCAAAATTATGTTATATCCTTATCAAAATTGAAGAGCTCACACCTCCTTTGATTCTTATTCAAAGAATAGCGAGGAAGATCAAATGGTGGTGTTCTCTGTATGTTCAGTTTGAGGAGGAAACCAAGTGTTCGTGAAGTTCGTGACAGTTTATACGGCAGAGAAGAACCTATAGAAGACGGTCTTAAAAGGTTTGTTGATTTCTCCCTTGAATCTATTAAGCATATTGTTCATTTAACGTTTATCTTAGTTCTATTTTATTTCTCTGTTTTGAGTTTTTTCAAAACGAAATTCATTGGCCTAAAGCAATCACTCGCTTCCTTGAGGAATTCAATTCCTTCATTTAGCTCATTAATAATGTAAATTACTTAAGGTCTTCGTTTGAATTCACTAAACACATGGAAATGAATTTTGCCCTATTTTCTTATGATCTTAACGCTTTTATCATTCATTACTTCTAAATATTCTAACTTTAAGAGACAACAACTTGTATAAATACAAGTTATCAATTTATCAAATCATATAGATCAAATTCTAAGTTTTAAAATTAAAGGAACTATGTTCTAAATTTTTTTCCAAACTTTAGAGGTTAAATTTACAATTTAATCTATAATTTGATTCCAACCAAGAGTTTCAAATTTCATGTAGTCTTATTTTTAGTGTTCTTTCTATTGAGTGTTCAGCACAATATGGAGTAAATGGTTTTGATAGCTACCTTTTTGCCATGTTTTTAAAATGCTACCCTTAAAACCAAAAGGGCCTCTATCTTCTGCTCGAATTCTTCCAAAGATTTAAACTTTTGTTTTTGTGTTCTTATTGTCAATTTGATAGCTTTTTTTAAAAAAATTTAATTTTCTTTTTGGCCATGTTTTTTATATGGCATTTCAAATAAGTGCCACTGCCAACAACTTATACGGATTACAAATTTGTCGATAGAATTTATCAACTACATGCTCAATTTTGTACTTTCAAATTTACTATTCTAGTTATATATATTTTTTTAAATTTTTTTATCAAAGGTATTGTGTTAAAGAAAGGATGGGAAAGTCAAATTTATTAGTGATAATTCAAGTTTTTAAGGAAAAAGAAGAAAAAAAAAACTTTGGTTGAGAATCCTAGATTGCTTATTTTTTAAATAGGAAGCTCCTTCTTATATTCCTACTTTGGGCTATGGGTTTGGGTCCCGAGGGTACCCATATTTTAGAAGGAGTGGGTATGGTGGACATCCCATATGTGTGTGAGATTATTTTTTTATTAAAAAAATTATTACTATATTATTTATTTAGTTTTTCATTTATTATTTTAAAATAAAGAAAATGTCTCAGTCTTTCGCTCGCGTCAACAATCCAGTCTTTCGTCCGCGTCTTGTGTGCACGTTCTATGGCTCTACGCAATTCTCTCCTTGTGAGTTTCGCACAACAGATCTTCGAGGCCTATAAAAGGCGCGAGTCCTTTCATTAGCCTTCACTCTCATTTTCATTTTTCACAGATTTTCTCTCTCAAGCACTTCTTCCTTTCCATTTTCCTTTCCCGTTTTTCATGCATCTCAATCCTGAAGGGTGTCGTTTTCCGATCGGGTCCAGTGCAGCTCCGATCGAGACAGTTTTGTAAATTATAGATTGTTTTATCTGGAGACGACGTGACACATTTGTAGAACTGCTTGCGCATTTAGGTAAAATCGCGAAATGTCTTAAAGAGAGCGAGATCCACGACTCAGCCTGTAATAAGTTATTGTTTTGCAAATTCCACTTTTTCCTGACGACTACCATTCGTGACTGTTCGCTGCACACAAACCTTGATCGTCGGAGGGTAATCGGTTCCAACAGAATCTCTAACCTTGAGGTTGATAGTACAAACATGATGCCAATTGAGCTACACTAATGTTGACAAAATTATAATGTGTTGAGAGTATGCAGAGTTTTCCGAGTATTCTATTAGCTAGGTACTCGTTCAGTATTTTCTTTTTCCAAAAATAACCTTGATATATGGTATATGGTGAACTATTTATTTGATTCTCATAAACTTTTGATATATAACACACAAAATTTAATGAGGAAATTTGTATTATACTCACGAAACAACAAGCTGATGTACATAAAAGGGAGAAATAAAAAAAAGGGGGGGGGGGGGGGGATTCACTTTTTATAACCATTGTTTTTTTTTTAATTTTATCAAATAATTTAGATAAAATAAAACAAATTTAAATTTAAATCATATTCAGCTTTAATAAATTATAAATTAAATATACACAGGAAAACAATTGAAATAATAACCCTAATTTGGTTCATATGACTAAAGTACATCAATTTAGTATTAATTTACAAAAACATGGCAATTAACTTTTTAATTTAAAATTAGAATTTATCAAACACTATTTTACTTTCTTTCATAACTGATTTTTCTAAAAATATCGTTGTCAATAATTATTTAAAAACTACAACAATCCCAAACGGAATCTCAAATCATCCTCCCCTCATTGTAGAAAATAATAATAATGATAAATAGATGGGAGGTAAAGCGGTTGCAATGTTTGGGACTTGGGTACTTGTGAAAATTTTCAAGACTTTGTGGTCAAGGCCCATTTAGAATTGTAAGCCCAAAAAGGAATGGGCTTTAGGAACCCCATTTAGCCAGCCCTATTTATTATCCTAGCTCAGCCCATCAACAATTGAAAATCATAATGAAAGAGAGTGGGATGGAACAAGTAAATAATGCTTGTGTGGTAATCTCAGAATTGAAGGCAAAATGATAACACCCACATGAACTATCTTAAGGCTTAATCAGCACAAAATCTTTTACTTAAATTCTATTGCATTGCATGATTAGATTTTTGGAGTTAATTGAATCCAAAATCACAAGAAATCACCGACCAAACAAACAAAAATATGAAGTTAGGTAGATCAGATCACTGAAATTATGTCCTTTTTAAGGAACCAAATTCTTCTTAATTAATTACTTTCTACTAAAACCAAAATGTTGTAATTTGTTATAAAGGACATCATCATTTTTATGTCCTTTATGTTTTTTTTTCCCTCTTTTCTTTTGCTTCAAAAGTATGCATTCACATGAACTTCCACTCCTCTTCTTTTCATGCAATGCAAAGGCATGCATGTGATTCTTTGTTTCCCATCTTTTTTTTTTTTTTTTTTGGACAAATATCAATTTATACTTCTAAATTTTAGGATTGTATCAATCGAAACCCTAAACTAATGTATAGTTGTATCAATATAAACGATGAAATTTCATAAATGTATCAATTTACACCATTTTCTAAAGTTCATTTGATGAATATCGTGCGAAACTGATGATTTAAGTCAAATAAACTTCTAAATTTTCATAAACTAGTCAATTTAGACTGTTCATTATGATTGGGGCCTTTAAAAATCATCAATGCATTGATTCTCAAAGGTGTATAGACTTCTTCAAACGTCGGTTTACACAATGGAGGATTAAAATACATACATGAACGATTTTTAAAGGGAAATTTGTCTTAGAGTCTATATTGATTCATTTATAAAAGTTTAAAGGTTCAATTGATATTTTTATAAGTTTCAAATGAGGTTTTTCCAAATGGATCACAATAGAGAGTGTAAAATGATAAACTTAACAAAGTATAAGATTTAGATTGATACAACCCTTAACGTTAAGAGGTATAGATGGATATTTTTCACTTTTTCATACAAATTTAGACATTTTTTTCTTTAATTTCGTTGCTCTCTTTTGTGAAAGGGAATTTAATATTGTACGATTTTATCTACCACGATGTACGAATTTTCAATGATGCTTTCTTGTATGTATATGACATGTCGGAAAAATCATTGTGTTTTTTAATAAGTTTTTGTTAGATGTAATGTAAACACTTCATAGAATTTACACCTATGAACTTGTTGGGATGTTTTGTTTGTAAATGTGAAGGAAGGTTCGGTTTTCAAATTAGCTTTTACAAGGGTTGGATAAACATCATCTTTTCTAAATCTATGAATGTAATCTATTTATGGATCTTTTGTAAATTGTTTTTTTTTTCAATATATACACCATTAAATTGTAATTCATAATACATATAATTGTTTTTTTTAAAAAAAATTCCCCACATTTAAATTTATTTACACGGTCAAGAAATAAAATAGAAGGAAAAGGAACGATTTAAAAGAAAGTTCGTGTAGAACGAATTTATAGTAATTTTATCTCTATCTACAGACAAATTATTAGTGTGAAAAAATAGTAAGTAGTTTGAATTATATGGTTGTAATTTTTTTATTTAATATTTTTCGAGTAGTTGCGGAGTCAACAAGCGAAGAAAAGGCAGTGGCCAGCATCATTCACTGAACTCCCATCAATTACCGACGATACGGCTGCGTTTTGATTTTAGGTTTTTTCTTATTATTATTATTATTATTTTTCTTTTCGGAAAATTTGGGGAAAATGAAGATAATGATTACATGGTTGGACTTTGGGCAAGTACTGGTAAAAAGTAGATATTATATTGTCGGATTTTGTTTATTTTATTTATTTGTGAGGTTGGAATTGGATTGGAGTCCCAGAAATTGAAATAATGTAAGAAAAACGGTGCGTTTTGGTTAGAGCAAAATTTGATTTAGTTCACACAACACACTCATAATGTTTCCACATGCCACTACCACTAGATTTTCCCTATGTTTATTTATGTTGTTGGTTCCAAATAATGTGGGACAATTTGAGAAATCTTTTCCCAATTATTAATGAAACCAAGTTCTAAAGTTGTGTATGAGTAAGTTGGAAGAATTTTTATCAAAACTTTGCATTATTGGAATACAAATAATGGGTTCCTTCTTTGTCTAAGTGAACACACATTGTAATCTTCATCATAGCTTTGGATCATCACTACTCATTTTTCTTTTTCATTTCCTTTTATCATCTATATTTAACCCATAGAAATCTAATTAAAACTAGCTATTACTTTTATGAACTGTATTTAAACTCCTCCGTCTTCAAGGGAATGAATACATGTTAATTATCAAATAGCTATATGTGTTAAATTACCCATCAATTCAAAAGCTTAAGCTAATAGAATATGATAAATACAATATTTAAATACTACTTTGATCTCTATACTTTTTGTTTTGGTTCTTATACTTTCAACTTTACTTTTTTTTGTTCATTTTTATCCATATACTTTTAAAATATTCATTTTGTTCATTGACTTTTAGCTTTTGTTCATTTTGATATTTGAACTTTAAAAAAATAATCATTTTGATCCCTTAAAAATGAAATATAAAATAAAATGAATGGACCAAAATTGTTGATTTTTAAAAGTATAGAGACCAAAATGAACAAAAGTTTAATGTTTAAGGAGTAACATGAACATTTCAAAAGTACATGGACTAAAATGAACCAAAGTTGAAAATATTGGGACCAAGATGAATGTTTTGAAAGTACAGTGACCAAGATGAACAAAAAACCAAAAGTACAAGACCAAAATAACATTTAAATCTTTATATAATTATATCAACATTTTAACATCCTCTCTCACTTATGAGTTTTAAAATTTGTAGAATACCCAAAAAGTGAAACTCAATATTAATTGGAAAGAAAATAATCAATTAATTGAAGAAAAAAAATGACATTATAAGAGTTTATTTAATAACTTGGCAAAATCAATATACCGTAACACATTTGACATATTTGCATTGGTATATATTAGATTATGGGTAGGTAGGACTTTAAGAGGGTTTGGTATTAGTATGACACTGTCACACATAAATATTTGAGACCCAAATTCAAATTACAATATGATGGGAACTTTGAAAGACATGTATGTCTAAAACATGGTATCACATGATTTATCTTTTTGTGTATGTTTAAAACATTTGATGTCATAAGTATGGTCGAAAAAATTCAAAGAGATCTATTATATATATAGCTACATTCAATGTATAGATTGACACTATTTAGTGCATGTACTTTTATCGATTAAGTTATTGGTATAAGATCGAATTTATTCATAATTTATGAACTTAAAATTTCTCAGATTAGTAGCATGATGATTTAACAATAACTGAAGTATATTAAATATAATTATACACATTACTTTCATATCTCTAAAAACTTTTATAAATAAACTTAAAATAATTATAAAATCATGAGTGGTTAGAATATAAACCACGTAAATAAATAAAAAAACAAATACTCTTTTGAAACAATTTGAAAAATACTTGAGTGTATTTTAGTTGTACTCATTTTTATGCAGTCTAATCGTGTGTTCAATCACAAGTTGTCATACGATAAATTTTTTTTTTTAAAAAAATTATATTTTTATATTTTTTATTTTACGATTTAAAGGAATACACTAAGATAGATAGAACCTCTCTCAAATAATTTTATATCGAGAGAGGGCATAGGATGAAATAATTTGGCCACAAATTAAGTGGCTAATTAACTATAAACTATACAAAACATTTAAAAAAAAAAAAAAAAGTTTGAAACTATAGACATGGAAAAGACAAAAATGAATAGAAATAGAATTTAAAAGGTAGAGGTGTGTAGTGGTAATATATAAAATAGAGCTAAATTGGTTTATAAAACATGGAGTTTCTTGTTATTTACGTATGTTTGCTCCAATTAGCTGCATTCTTTAAGCTGAAGTGATGCAATTTCTCCTCTCTAAATCTTTCTACTTTTGTATGATCTGACAATTACAACTCCATAGACCCCCCCGTAAATTTAGCCTAACAAATAACCCATAAATCCAAAAAAAGAAAAATTAAATTTAAAAAATAATTCTCGATTTTTTTAAAGTTGTCTGCTGACTTTGACCCGACCTGACCTCTGTACTAAGTTAAATAATAAATAAAATAATGAAGGAAGAGATCTTCGTAGATAAAAAAAAAAACAAAAATGTACGTGGAAAGTATAAAGGCAGCATGTGTGAGAGAGGGAGTTAATAATTAAGGTAATTCCCGTCTAAGAATATTTATAATTAATAATTAAGTATATAGCATCATTTTTTTAATTGCAATTGGTAGTATTTTTAAAACTAATACTTACATGTATGACAATATTTTTAAAGAATTATATAAATATAGCAAAATCTATCAGTGATAAACTCTTAATAGCGAGATAGTCTACCACCGATAAACTTCGAGAGTTCGATTTAAATTTTGCTAATATCTACAATTTTTTTGCAATATGTAATATATGCTGATACTTTAGGTTTGATGATTATATTTGCCAAGAGTTTGATTTAAGTGTTTCTTTATTTATAAATTTATTAATATTTTGGGTCCGATTGTTATATTTGTAATGGATGTTGATATTGAAGTAAAATAAAGGTTTAAATACTAGTTTGGCTCATTTAGTTTTAAGTTTGGTTTATTTTAGTGTTTATATTTTAAAAAAGTTAAAATTTTGGTCCCTTAAAGATGAAGTAAAAATGAAAATGAAATATGAATATGAGATGAAAGTGAAGAGTAGGAACTAAAATGGAAGTTATGTAAGAATAAAAATAGTATTTAAAGGTAAAAAGTAATAAGAATAGAAAGAAAGAAGGGAGATAAATATGGAAGAGAGAGAGTTAAAATGAAGACTTAAAAATGACTCAAACGTGGGCCAAGAAAGAGTGATGGATGGGGCAGTGAAAGGCATTATATTTGAGATTGGTGCACAGCTTACGAGGGCGAAGCCGTTTGGCATTGCCCTCATTGGCCGTCTCTCAAATATCAAATACAAACTCCAATTCCCAAGCTGCCAAATGCGTTAAGCAACAAAACTTATACTCCCCACTCAATTCTCTCATTCATTCCCATTTATGTTTATGCCATTCCTTACGCTAAATTCTCACTAATCCCAATTTCTTAATTGCTTCTTCTTCTTTCCTTCCTTTTTTTTTTTTTCTTTTCTTTTTTTTAATAATCTCTTTTCTACCTTTTATTCTGTCTTATCTACTATACCTTATTTATTACGGTACTATATTAAATAGCTGCTAAGTATAACTCAAGTCACTTGGGAAGATTATAAAGTCGTCTTTTCATTTTTTTCGATGTAATACCTTCAACATGTTAGTTCAATATGATGACTCTTTGGGATCATTTGGATCTCAATATTGTAGGATAATTAATGTCTGTGTTTGGATGTGCATCATAATTAATATATGGATGTTAAGTTCAATAATTTGTATATAGAAACTAAAAGTAAATAATTATTTAATTAAATGCAAGAGATCAATTAATAAGATAAAAAAATTAATTAATACGCTTTTATTAAACTAATTACTAAATATAATTTAATTTATTAATTAATTAGAATATTGATAATTAATCATAATAATTTATATTAAATAGTTAAGATAGCATAAATATTAACGGTAAATATATTAATTGAAATTTATTAAGTCTAGATAATATATTTATATTTAATAATTAAATAAAGTTGATAGTAAGGAATACTTGATATTAATTTATTAATTAATTATGTTGTATTTTTACTATTCATCTCCCAAACATAAAAATAACACTTTTACAAAGGGTATTAAAAAACTCATGTCACTTGGATTTTAAAGTTCTTGGTATAATAATATCATAAGTTTTAAAAAGTGGAATTCTATGAAACAAATAGGAATATTAAATATTTATAATGTAATACATAGGATTTCAACCTAGGTCTAGAGGGAACTAAAAGGTAGGTTTACCACTAGGCTATCTAATAGTTTTAATACTATGTCAGTTATATATACAAAGAGCATAAAGTTGAGAAAGGCTTGAGCCTACTTGGACCCATACTAAATCCGAGTAATTCATCCATTTACTTTTATAACCCAAATTTTACTTTTAATATTTTATGTATAATTTTAGGCTACACCCATCTTCATGCATCTCGTTCATTTTCAAAGGAAAAAAAATATACACATTGAAATATTTTTTATATTTTATTAGTTTTGTCCATTAAGTGAAATTTACTCCAATATAATTAAAATTCTAAGGTTAAAAAATGGGTCTCGATTTTTAAAAAAAATATAAATTGTTAATTGTTTCGTAGATGGTGTTTTTTTGGAACTTTAACTAAACTAGTTCATGAACTTTAGAATATACAATATAAAGGCATAGTTAGGGAAAATTATGTGTGAGAAAATGAATGTATTTTGTAATCCACCCACTTCACATCCTCAACCTTATCTCCACTTTAGACCCATTTTTGTTGTTTTTTTTTTCCCTCCTCCTACGTGTCACGATATGATTGGGTGTGCGTGTCCATATTGTAGACACGTGGGTGAATATAATTGGGTGAGGGTAAAGAGGGGAAGAATGAAATTGAAATGGGTTGACTTACCATGCACGTAAAGGCCAGACTCGTTGTTGTCTATGAACTGGGAAGCATCAAGCAACCCTTCAGTTTTCTCCCTTGCTTGCACGCCCAACTGGTCACTTCCCATCTTAACTTAGGGATATTTATGTCATTTCAACTTTCTTTTTTTTTTAAATATATATTTATATATATATATTTGATGAGGCCACTACAATATTGAGGTCAAACGATTCGATTTAGGTAGTTTTGAAACACGAATGAATTTATTAAAAAAGAAAAAAAAAATGTAAAAAATATGTTTTTAGTATCTTAAGTATAACTTTCATTCAATCTCTGAGTTTTAATGTGATTTCTATTTATTCTTTTAAGTTTGAAAATGTTGCAGTTTTATTCTTGTATTTTGAATTTTTTTTAATCACTTTTAACATCGATTTTTAATTAAATATTTACTTTTAATATTTTTAATGTCTATTAATTAATTTTTTAAAAAATAAAAGATTTTTTTTTATAAACTTCATAATTATTTTAAATTATTTAATAAAAAGTGTAAACTTTGAAATCCTAGAAATAAGATTGAACAAAACTCAGATATAAAATATAAAATTGTAACATTTTGAAATTTGGTGGGTTAATTGAAATTAAACTCAAAATATTTTGATCGAAAGTGTAATATTTTAAATTCTGATGATCAACTGAAACTAGACCTCAAACCTAATACTAGTAAAATGATTTTTTGTTTTAAAAACAAATAATTATTAATAAAAAAAAAAAAAAAAGAGGTGGTGCTTTGGTTTGTAAGCGTGTGAGAGAGAGGGAGGTGGCGTGTCTATTTTCAGATTTTCACTCGTTGGTCAAGATCACGTGACCAATACCCTCCCAGTCAAAGGTATCAGTCAAAAACTCAGTTCGCATGTCACGTGCAATCAAGTCATGGTTGTTATATCAACGTCTCCCCGGCCCCACCTATAACTCTCTTCCTCGCCCTTCTGTAATCTGTACTCTCTTGCATGCAAATAAATTAACAAATATTTTGTATATATTTTCATTTACAGAATAAGGCCACGTCCACCGTACTTGTAACATAATTCGTCGATTCTAACTTAAAAAGTGGGTTTCATTTTGTTACGTTTATAGTTGTTTACTAAAATTTTGTAATCGTAATGAAATGTGGGCCTTATCATAAAATTTATAATCAATACTATAATTTGATTGAAGATTTAAAGGTGATCAATCGGACTACATTTAAAAACTAGGTGGGACCCACTACAATTTTAAAAATATATTTTTTTAACTATTTAATAGATTCATTATGGGTTATGACTATCGATATTTGATCAAGACTTCCATTAAAGTCATTTTATCGGTAAGACGGTAACATGTTATCGATATTTTATTGCTAACAGTGTCGATAAAAGAAAATTATAAAACCCAAAATTTTGGAATTTTATTGGCTACGTTAACTTCAAACTATTTTAGATAAAACGATACGGTATCAATTAAAAAAAACCCAAAAAAATATGTTATCGATGTATATAGATGTTATTTGGCCTATAACAATATCTATAAAAATTAAAATTAAAAAAAAAAATCCAATATTTTGAGAGGATATTTGCTCGATAAATAAAAATTCAAAATCTTAGGATGTTATTTTTTGATAATTTTTTTTTTTTTTTTTAAAAATGAGATTTTATTACCCAAAATTTTAGGATGGCATTTATTCGATAACAAGATCGATAAAAACAAAATTAAAAACAAAAAAAATCTAAATTTTTGGATTTTTTTTTTTGGTATCAATAAAAAAAAGTTTAAAAAAAAACGGGGATTTTATTTTCTACATAAAATCCAAAATTTGGGATGGTATTTGTTGGTGTTGATAAAAAAATCCAAAAAAATCTATAATTTTGTTGGAAAATGATTAAGTAAACAATATCAATAGGAATCAAATTACTCTTCTAACAAAATGTTTATGACAAGGTTAAGTAAACAACATCAATAGGAATCAAATTATGTTTACAACATGATTTAGTAACGTATTTTCAAAAGTAATTTAATTATCTTTACGATTAAAGTCCATTATAATTGATTCATCAACGAAAATGTATTATATTTACATCATTTTTCATTATAGTGACGTAACGTAACCTAAGTTATATAAGGTGATATTACAAGTATTATTAGTCAACTTTTATTTATCAATAATAGTACATCAATAAATAGTAACAAAACCATAATTTTACGTGAAGAGTTATGTTTAAATTCGTAATATTTATATTAAATTGGATCAAATTTATCTTTAATCATTCAATATTTTGATAATGACTCTATAATGTAATTTTATTTTATTATTTTTAAAAAAATATAATAGATCATTAAAGTTTCAGTTTCATATCTAATAAATGCATAATCTTCTGTAAAAAAAAAATGAATAAATTGATCACCACAAGAAATAATGGATACAATAGCTAACGAAAAAGATATAAAAGACCTGTCATAGTCTTTTTCGAATGTTTTGACAGCCTGTGTTATTAAACGTTTAGGACTTTTTATAACTTTTTTGTAGAGCTATAATAAATGTAATAATAGAGTATGAAGATATAGCATGTATACATGGCTATGAGAAAATTCAATATCATTAGTCATTAAAGCTATCTTTAATATAATAGTTTGCTCTTGATGTTATCTAATTTATTATATGATAGTCCTTTCTTAATGCTTTATCTAACATATGAAAACCTTTTTTTAAGACTATTATATCATATATATATAGTTTTAATCTTATATTATAACAAACAACATTGAAAATATGTCCATTTACATTACAAGCACTTGTTTTAAGTTAAATAGATACGTGAAATAATTCACAATGTATGCATTAAATAGAATGACTTCCTTTCATATTGAAATTTAGTAATCAATTTACATTAGAAACTAAAGAAATTATCCAATAATATACTAAATACATCAAATGTAATTTTAACCATACAACATTCACAAAATACAAAATTAATCAAGTTTTGAGGATAATAGCATCATGAAATTGAGCTTCCATCTTTGATTTTTTCCATGTAAAGGTATCATTTCATCTACCTACATAAACTGTGAATTAACATCAGTTTGGCTCCCAAAGCCAAAATTGAATGTCAAAACTATATAAAAAGTGCATAATTGTCATTTTAACCCTCAAAACAATCTAAAGATATGTGGTTCAATTGATAAAATTACAATAGAAGCAATATATTACCAAACAAAAATGTACAATAAGAGGTAGGAAAAGAAATTTAACTTAGAATATGTCATAAACACTAGATAAATTTAGAATAGTAATAAAGCAACAAATAGTAATAATTATTCAAGTGAACTTAAATAAATGAGTTGACAATGGCATCAGAACCGTAATTGTGTGTGTTGTATTAGAGGCAAATTGAGCATGAACTTTAAGAATTACTTCAACTTGAAAGAAACCAACCCTTTTCAATAATAAAAATCATGATGAACCTAACATATATAATAGACATAACAAAAAACAATCAAGAAGCCAACTCATAAACGAATACAATTTAAAGACAAACATCTTACCATGAGCAACAAACATATTACACACGCACGCACGCGCGCGCGCGCACACACACAAATTTACATCAAGACATAACCAAAATTACAAAGGGAATAAGAAATCAACATCTCAGAATTAGAAGACAACTCATAAGGAAGCCAAAGAACTCAAAGGTAGAAATACCTTACTAGTGAGAATAGTTCTATTGCAAGAATAATCCATATTCAACATCAATTGTAGGTTTAACCAACATGGATGATCATGTTAGCATAAATTTTTAATATCTATATTGAATAGATAAACTCTAGGATCATTCATGTCAAATTGTCAAGAATAACATACCGGATTCCATTGCAAATTTGATGATAGCTTCGAGATGATAATGGATGAATATGGTCTTCCTCAACCAAAACTCCGAATGCCCTTAGTGGGATCTCTCTCTAGATGGGATTCAAGAAAGACCGAGTGCTTATTGTTTTGGTATATTGGGGATTATAGCCCTAAGGTCTCTTTATATACTAGTTCAATTAGGGTTCCCATTAAACCTTAATCAACTAGGAATAGGCTTTTACCCATTAAGTTCATACTCAATTAGGAATCTAGGGCCTTAATTATTAGATCACATAATAGGGCCCAATCTAATAAAATAACCCAATGTGATAAATTATTAATCCACATACATAGCTCATACTTTAATTAAACACATTATTATTTAAATATGTTTAACAATCTCCCACTTGGGTTATGTTTGTGTACCTGATATAATTAAATCACATAAACCTTAAGCGTGCATAAACAGGTTATTTTAATAATAGAATTTCCCTTTAGTTCAATCTGGTCCATCTCCTGTATTAGCACGGAATCAATGCGACTTTCGTCACTACTCTTGTAACTAAACCTTCCTTGATCACCAATTCTAATACATTCAATGACATAGATCAAGTATGGATGAATAGCATAGAAACTACATGCAAAGTGATCTAAATCATGCCTGTTCCCAACTGGTCCAAATTTCTTAATGAGATCATGCTAAAAAACTTTATGCTAAACTGCATGCATGATAAACGAGTTCAGATAATAGAACATAAACAATAAACTTTATTCTATATAGAAAATAAACAAAATAATGTCGAGGAACATTCTCAATAACAAACTCCCACTAAACCATGGAATCAGAAAAGTGACTAACACCCATGTGAGCAACATGCTCATGAAAAACTTTAGGTGGTAAACCTTTAGTCAATGGATCTGTCACCATAGAGTTTGTTCCTATGTGTTCTATCGAAATTTGACCATTTTGAACTCTTTCTTTAACAATCAGAAACTTCACGTCTACATGCTTTGACTTCGTATTGCTTCTATTGATGTTGGAATACATCACTGCCGACTTATTATCACAAAATAATTTTAGTGGTCTTTCTATACCAACCACTATCCGTAGCCCAATGACAAAATTTCGCAACTATATTCCATGATAAAATGCCTCATAACATGCTATAAACTCCGCAGCCATGGTAAACGAAGCCATAAGTGTTTGTTTAACACTTTTCCAGGATACAGCTCCTCCAGCCAACATGAAGATATAGCCTGAAGTGGATCACAAAATGTCTTGACATCCAGCATAATCAGAATCAGAATATCCAATGATCTCCAAAAATTTTGATCTTCGATAAGTGAGCATATAATCTTTTGTTTTCTGTAAATACCTCATAACCCGTTTGGCTGCTTTCCAATGATCCATCCCTGGGTTACTCAAATATCTGCCTAACATTCCAACTATGAACGCAATATCTGGACGCGTACATACTTGGGCATACATTAGACTTCCAATGGCCGATGCATAGGGAACCTTCTGCATCTCCTTAGTCGAGTGTGGTCTTGGGGCATTGACCTAAATGAAATTTATCACCTTTAGCAATCGAGGTATCTCCCAGCGCACAATCTTTCATGCCAAATCTACTCAAGATCTTTTCAATGTAGTTCTGTTGTGACAATCTCAAAATACCTTGAGAACGATCTCACAGTATTTCAATTTCTAATACAAAAGAAGCATCACCAAGATCCTTCATCTCAAAATTTCTTTTGAGAAATCTCTTAGTATCATGCAATAAACCTAAATCTTTACTAGTTATGAGTATGTCATTGACATGTAACAGCAAAAAGATTGATTTACTCCCACTGAACTTGTGATATACACAATCTTCCACAATGTTCACCTCAAAACCAAATGAGGTTATCACTTCGTGGAATTTGTGATACCATTGACGAGAAGCTTGCTTGAGACCGTAGATGGATTTCTTTAATTTGCACACCGTAGACTTTGAATTACCAGACACTAAGTTTTCTTGTTGTACCATATAAATCGTCTCATCAATGTTCCCATTAAGAAACACAGTTTTTACATCCATCTAGTGTAGCTCTAAATCAAAGTGAGCTAACAGTGCCATGATTACCCTAAAAGAGTCTTTCGAGGAAACCAGAGAGAAAGTTTCTTTGTAATCAATGCCTTCCTTTTGAGTAAAACCCTTTGCAACAAGAGAAGTCTTATATCTTTCGATATTGCCATGTGAATCCCTTTTGGTTTTAAATATCCATTTACAACCTATGGGTTTCACTCCTGATGGCAGCTCGACAAGTACCAAACATCATTGTCTTTCATGGATTTTATTTCCTCTTCCATAGCACTTATCCACTTTTGAGAGTTAAATCTTTGTAAAGCTTGTTGGAAGTTGATTGGATCATCTTCCATTACGTCTACATCATCCTGATGTTCTTGAAGAAACACAATATAATCATTTGGAATTGCACTTCTTCTCTCTCTAGTAGATCTTCTTAATGGCACTTCTTGAGGTTGTTGAGTTTGAACTTCAGGTTCAACAACTGGGACTTCAATTGGTTCAATAATTAAGTCAAGAATTGAAGCCTGAACATCATTTATAATCACATGAGGAAAAGAAACCAATTCCTCTTCAAAGACAACTTTTCTTATGTTATCTTCCCCCCCAAACTCAATATCCTGAAGGAATCTAGCATTTCCTGTTTCAAACAATGATCTAAAAGTGGGATCATAAAACTTGAAAGCCCGAGAGTGCTCAGAATACCCAACAAAATAGCAGCTAATAGTTCTTGAGTCCAATTTTCTTTCATTAGGCCTATAAGGCCTAGCCCCAGCTGGACAACCCTAGATGTGAAGATGCCTAATACTAGGCTTATTTCCTGTCCACAGCTCATAAGGGGTTTTAACTACCGCTTTACTAGGTACCCTATTAAGGATATATACTGCAGTCTATAGTGCCTTACCTTAGAGGGATTCTGGTAGAGAAGAATGACTAATCTTACTTCTTATCATATCCTTAAGTGTTCTATTTCGCCTCTCCACTACACTATTCATGCTGGGTTTGCTCGACATAGTGTATTGCGGGATGATTCTACATTTCTTTAGGTATTTGGCAAAGGGCCCTGGACGTTGTTCACTTGATCCATCATATCTACCATAATATTCACCACCACGATCAGATTTGACAACCTTAATTTTCTTTCCAAGATGAAGTTCGACTTTAGCTTTGAAAGATTTGAAAATGTCCAAGGATTGAGACTTCTCATGAATTAAATATAGGTACCCATATCTTGAATAGTCATCTATGAACGTAATAAAATATTGTTGTCCATTCCAAGAGGCCGTAGGGAATGGACCACAAATGTCTGTATGTATTAGTTATACGGCGTCTGAACATCTATTGACACCTAATTTTCTTATGTTTGTCTGTTTTTCCTTAATACATTCCACACAAACGTTGAAGTTACTTAAATCAAGGGAATCAAGAATTCCATCTGACACAAGTCTCTGAATTCTCTGTTTAGAGATGTGACCTAAACGCTTATGCCATAACATAGCGGAATTCTCATTTAATTTATGTTTTGTACCACATGAATTAGATAACAAAATCTTGTTAAATGAAGCAAAAGAATCAAGCATATATAGATTATCAATTAAAGAACCGGTACCAATAAGCTTAGAATCTTGAAAAAGACTAATTTTATTATTTTCAAAAGAACAAAAAAAAAAACAAATTTGTCCAAACTGGAAATAGAAACTAAATTTCGTCTAAATGACGGTACGACAAGAGTCTCATTCAGATCCAAATAACAACCAGTTTTTAAAAGTAATTTAAAATTTCCAATAACTTCAACTGGAACTGCTTTGCCATCGCCCACATAGATGAATCTTTCAGCATCACTTGGCGACCAGCTCCACAGGCAACCCTGCATTGATATACTTATGTGGGTACTAGCACCAAAATCTACCTGCCAAGTATCTGTAGGTACAGAAGTTAAATTAACTTCAAAACAAACCAAAGTAAGAAGGTTACCCTTTTTTACACGCCACTTGGCGTATTTGAGATAATCTTTCTTGAAGTGGTCTTTCTTTTTGCAGAAAAAACAAGGATGTTCAGTAGCTTGTTTCTTGTTTTTATTCTGGTGAGATGTCCCTTCTGCAGCATCCACAATTCTCCTTTTCTTCTTATCACGAAAGCGTATTGCCAAATGAGCACTTTCTGTCCTTTCTTTTTTAATCCCATCTTCTTCTTGCACACATTGTGAGATAAGCTCATGAATACTTCATTTATCCTTCTGAGTATTATAGCTTATCTTAAACTGAGTGAATTGTACAGGAAGAGAGATAAATACCAGATGCACAAGTAAATTTTCATTTATCTCGATATCAAGTGCCTTTAATTTATCTGTGAGATTGGATATTTCCATAATGTACTCCCTTATGTTAACATTGCCTTATACCTTATAGAAGTTAAAGAAGTTAAAAGACTACTTGCTTCCTCTTTCTCATTTTTAGACAAATATTTCTTAATTTGAGCAAGGAATTTATTGACATTTTCACTTTCCGTGATAGAGCCCCGAAAAGACTCCGGAATGGAGTGCCTAATGATCATCAGACACATGCGATTTGACCGTTCCCACTTCTCTATATTAGCCGTATTTGGCTGTTCCTCAGTAGAAGTAGGTTTATCGGTCCTTAATGCAAGGTCCAACTCTATATACCCAAGAAGTATCTCTAGGCTTTCTTTCCACATCTTGAAGTTCGATCCATTCAACTTAGGGATTGAACTTAGATTTCTAGATATTTGAGTAAGACCAACTGAAACAATAAACAACAAAACATATGCTCACAATTAAAACATAACAAAATAATTTCACATATGTGGTAGGCCCCTTTAACAAGATACCTAACACAACATTGATGTCCATCCTTTGGGCAAAAATACCAACTATAAATGGTACTCTCAACGGAGTAATCAAAGTACTAACAATTAACTCTGTCAAAATATAATCTTTCTTTGGACCGACTATTTTTCACACGAGCAATCCTTATAATTGCCACACACTCATTGCTACATGCATATCCACAATTTGACCAAATAATTATCTTCCTTTGGACCGATAATTATCCGCATAAATTCATGAATATGCATATCTTATATTTTAGAATTAAATTAATCTAGATAACAGAGGCTACTTTGGTAATATATTATTTTGACCAACTCAATCTAAAATATAAGACACAATAATATAATAATATTATTGTACAAAAATAAAAGAGGAAGAACGTCAAATAGGCTTTACCAATATTCACTGAATAATTGCATACACATAATACAATTAAAGCAACAAAACATGTGAATATCGCTAAATATCATCAATCAAATTTAAATTTAAATTCACCAAAATATCAATCAAATTTAAATTTAAATTTACCACATTATCAATCATATTTTAATTTAAATCATAGCATGATCAATTAGTCTTGAATCTACAACATGATTATTCAAATCTTGACTTAAATCACTAGTGAAACTTTAGATTCAAATTCACAAACCTTATTAATTTAAAAGCTATATTTACATTCACTCAATTATCAATAATCAAGATCAAGAATCACCGGCAAAATCAAATAAGCAATATTAGCAAAATTTCAATCGACAATTGACCGATTTGATTCTCCAATCGACATCCAGTTTCTTAGCTTGTTGACCACTAGCGTTGAAGCCTTGCTTCCGCCACCATTGAAAGAAACGAATTCCATTAAAAGAAACTAGTCGCCATGGAAAAAGAAAAAAAAAGAATTGGCAATTGCCGGCGATACAACAATATGCACAATCTGTGCATATTTTATTTTATTTTTAATTCTTTTAATCACAATCTGTGTTCATGCTTACTATTAATCACAACAAATTGCTAAAAGAACAAAAAAAAAAAAAAAAGACAAAATATAAACAATTTATAACATGATTCAATTTGTGGATTTCGCTTTTAGGTGGTGTTCATACCACAACAAAAATAATCTTTAAATTCTTTAACCAAAACGAAAATTGAATCACAATACCAATGAAAAATGAATAAACCAACAATGTAACATGAAATTCATGCTCTAATACCACTTGTTAGCATAAATTCTTAATATCTATAGTGAATAGATAAACCCTAGGATCATTCATGTCAAATTGTCAAGAATAACATACCGGATTCCATTGCAAAATTGATGATAGCTTTGAGATGATGATGGATGACTATTGTCTTCCTCAACCAAAACTCCGAATGCCCTTAGTGGGATCTCTCTAGATGGGATTCAAGAAAGACTAGTACTTATTGTTTTGGTATATTGGGGACCATAGCCCTAAGGTCTTTTTATATACTAGTTGTTCCCATTAAACCCTGATTAACTAGGAATAGGCTTCTACCCATTAAGTCCATACTCAATTAGGAATATAGGGCCTTAATTAATTAGATCAGCCAAATCTAATAAAATAACATAAATTATTAATCCACATACATAGCTCACACTTTAATTAAACATATTATTATTTAAATATGTCTAACAGATCGAGTACCGAAAAATCCTAAAATAAAAAAGGTGATTAAGGCATATCAATATAGTATCTCAATAGAGTTATAACGGTACCTCGTGAGAACAAACAATAAGGCATCTCAATATGGTACCATGTGAGAACAAACAACTTAAACTTATATAGAGTTAGAATGGTTTTAACCAACCAAAGAAAATATGTGCAATAAATACACTTCTAATGAATATCAACTCACAAAACTGAACTCAAGTACTCAATCTTTTGCAACTTTTGTTTACCAACTTTTTGCAATTGGATGATATATACAAAATTGATTCACTTGCAAATGTTAATCAATTGCATTCAGATAGCATTGACCCATCTCAACAACCATCCTCTACTGTTGCATCAAGAGCCAAATAGTTTGGTATTTATAACAGAACTCAACTTAATGCATAGAAATATCACTTATCAATCAGTCCAAATCTTCAAAAAGACTAACCTCAAAATTCTTTCTTGGCAGTTGTACTAAAAAATTTGACTTTCCTCAGAAAAAAGACAGGTCTAAGAGAAATTTGGCATATTAGAATAATATTTGTTGCGTCAAACGAATACAACAACCATTCTCTTCTTGGTAAATTTTCAATTAAATTTGTGTTGGGAATGTCTTAAAACTCACAGTTCGTAAATTTCATGTTAAACATTCTATTTATCAATAAAATATTATCAAGTATCTTATTCGATAAAGTTGTTGATATTGCATTCTATTATGAAAATCCAATAAACATATCCATGGCTATAGTATGAATACTTTAACTCTATGTGGTGGCATAAATAGGATCAAGTTAATAGTATATAGCCTAAATGATCTATAGGTATATGGATGAAATTTGGGTATCTCATCCTGGTAACACTTTTGAATGCGGCCCATTTTGTATAAGTAATGATGTGATCCACAAATCATTCATGTAGAGACATGTGAGTGGGGACATCCTATACAATGTGTTTGCATAAAGACTAGATCTCGAAATAGTCATTTTTCTTTAGAACGACCGTATTTTATTAAAACTGACTATTTCATATTAAAAGTAACCTAGGATAACTCGATCTTAATCCCGAGCTAGCTATGAACTCCTGTTTATTTGGGCTTGTCCTTTGATCTGTATGGATAAGAGTAGTCCAACAACACTGCTCAATAAGCCTCCCATTTTGGGGATAAGACCAGATAGATAGTTGGGGACAAAGCTTTGCAATATGGAATTCATACCCACCCGATTTAGGGTTCGCAGATGCATTGTTCTCTTAAGCGCTGATGCCTTGTCTTGAACAACGGGGCCCCACACTCTCATAGAAGTGAGGGTTATGATTTATAAGTTGAACTATAAATCAATTGTTCAATGGAGGATCAGTGAGAGCTTAAAGAGCAAGATGTGTTTACAGGGGTAAAACGGTAATCTTTGACCCAGTTGTAATTACGAGCGACCTGTGAAGAACTGACTTACCGATTATGGTTAAAATGGATATAAATATATTTACAGTGAGGAGAGTGCAACTATTAAGCAATAGTGGAATACCTTAGTAGTTAACGAATAGTGATTAATTCGGTATAAATAGTTTAACCAGTTGATTACAAGTTGTTGGAGCTCATGATCTATAGGTCCATAAGGAACCTCTACTAGCTCGTAATTTAGATTTGTAAATTGAGTAATATTGATGAGATTTGAAATGTTCAAATTAAATTAGGGTTTCTATTTATTGTATTTTATACAATTAAAATGTTTAATTTTATCGAAATTAAACGAAATTGGAGAAACGATTAATGTTTAAAATACGATTTAAATATTAATTGAATAAAATTAATTTATTATTTATTTAATATATAGATATTAAATTAAAAAGGTTTAATTGATTAGTTTTATTTAAAAATTAATTATTATAAAACTAATAAATGAAACTAAATAAGTTTAATATAAAAATGGTTTTAGAAATCATTTTTGAAAAAATATTTTGAAAATTGTTTTTCAAAGTGGAGATTTCCAATGAATTTGCACTATGTATTGAATTTCCTTATTCACATCTCCATTTTCTCCATGAAGTAGAAGCTGCCCTTCATGCAAGTCATGAATTTGCATAGTGAAAGCTCTATAAATTGGAGCGCTGAGTTGAATAATGATTCATGCTTACAAGAGCTTTAAAAGAAACTCGGTAGAAACCTCCCTATCCAAATCTCATATACATACAACTCAATTTAGTGTTTCCACCACACAATCCTTACAAGAGAATAGTAGAGAAGATCTTGGTGATTGTCTACTTAAAGATTGAAGATCTTTCATGTGGAACTCAGTTTGACTTGAAGAGGATACTTCAAAGGTATTGTGTTCAAAAATTGATTCTCTTCTATAAAAGTTACTTTGAAGCATGTTTTAAACTCAAATTAAGTATGATTAGAGTGCTGATTGATTATGTTTTCCTCCGCTGCACATTAATATACTCTAACAATTGGTATCAGTGCATGATTTTAAGCACTCAATTGTTGTTAATTTTAGTTTGGTGGGTGTTCTTCATGAATTGTATGAAAACGGTGAACTGATATAGTTTTTCAGAGTTTTGGCATTTGAATCTTTTCAATTATGTTGTAACTCTTGTAACTGACCCTTGTTTGATGGGCCTTATTATGTGTTTAAGAGTCTATAATTCGTTTGGAGTGATTAAAGTTGCAATTAGGATGTAATTGAAGAAATAAGTGAAGAAGGTCGAGGCAGCAGGAACTGGAAATTCGAATTTCTGCCAGATACTCGATGCTCGATGGGATACTCGATGGCATTCTCAATAAAATTTTATGAAATACTCGATGCATGATGGTACTCGATGCATTTACTCGTTGATATTTCATGAAATACTCGATGCTCGATGCTATACTCGATGGTAATCATTGCTTTTACTCGATGATATTTCATGAAATACTTAATACTCGATGCTAGATGCCTTACTCGATTGTCGATGACATCTATTCGATGGTATTTTTGTGAAATATTTGATGTACGATGATGCTCGATATCATACTCGATGCATACTAACATACTCGATATTGGTTGCTTTTTGATACTCGATGAGTTTTGCTCGGTTCAAGTGGCTCGAGCGGTCCAGAAGATTTTGAAGCTAGTTTTCTTAATTTATGTGATAGTTAGGCTTTTATTTTCTTTAAAATGCAAAAACCAAAAACCATATCAATTTTAAGTTTAATTATTTATGCATTTGATGTATGTTATAATTAGATATTTTTGTATATGTATAACGTATGCCATGTAGAATTAAAAATCCCATCATAGGAAGCATGTTACATGCATTGAAGTATGTTATAAAATTGTTATAATATATAGTATGCATATATAGGGTTTCAATAGTTTTAATATAAAGGTTATGTTAAAAGTTGAATGCCTTTGGTTCTCATATATAATTAAATTCCTCTTATTAATTTGAACAGTTCAAATTAACCCAAAAATTGATTCTCAACTAAATCTTTTTGAGCTACTAAGGGAACTTTATCGACCTGTAGCTTAAAGCTCCAACGGTACATGAATAATTAATTAAATTTTTAATTACATTATCTACCATTTGTTAACTGTCGGATAATTCCAACAAAGACCAAGCACTCTTTGCACTACAAATATATTTGTTGGGATTGGTGTCCTAATTCTCCTGGTGGTCTCGTAGTTTGTAAACATTTTGTACACATTTTTATTAATAAAATAAATGTTATTTAATATGCATTTACTCAAATCCAATAAACTAAGATCCTTAGTTATTTCATGTACTTAAAAATGTATGTGAGACATACAAGTAGATGATATCTTAAGTAATAACCTAAATGGTCTGTAGTGTAAGGATCAAGGAGGGATACCTTATCTTGGTGACACTACGGATATGACCCGCTTTGTAGATGTTACAAGTGTTCTGAAATGCTACAAAGGGTCTGATCCTGACCACTCACGTAGAAACATGCGAGCGGGGTTATCCTATACAAAGAGTTTGTATAAGACTAGCCCACAAGATGATTAGTTTCTTTATATAACGTTGTTGATAATTAAGACTTACATTTCACTAAAATTACCATAGGTGACATGACCTTAATCATGAGTGAGTTGGGAACTCTTGCCTAAGTAACCAAATTGACAACTCAACAACCTACCTTTTTGGGGATTCGTCTGATTGGGGAGCTAGGAACTCAGCTACACAAGATGGAATTCACTCCTTCCCCGAAACAAGGGTAAATAGATAAATTGCTCCCTTAAGAGCTAATTGCGGGTCTTGAACATAATGGTCACACCCTCTATTTGGAAGAGAGAACTCACTCATAGTTGGACTATGACTTATTATTCATTAGAGGAATCAATGGTACTTAAGGAGTTAGATGTAACTACAAGGGCAAAACGATAAATTGGCCCAACTATACTTACAAGCGATTTTTGAAGGATCATCGCATTGTTGATTGGTTATATGGACATAGAAATATTTGTAGTGCGAAGAGTGTAGCTATTGGTCTTTAGTGGAGTGACCAACAATTAACGGATGATGGATCTCGTAACTAAAGAGTTTAGTTAATTATTCACGTAACGTTGGAGATTCAAACTACAAGTCCATAAGGTCCCCTTGGTAACTCAATGGATTCAAGTTGAGAATCAGTTTTTTTGGTTTGTTTGAAGTGTTCAAATTAACAAGAGGAAATTTGATTATATATGATATAACTAAATTGGTTCAATTATATGTGATGTAATTGATTTGATGTATTAGATATATTAATTGGAGGAATTGATATAAATATGATTTATATTAAATAAATGAGAGAAGAATTATTGTTTAAATAGACGCATGAAATAATTCACAATGTATGCATGAAATAGAATGATTTCCTTTCATTATTGAAATTTAGGTAATTAATTTACATTAGAAACTAAAGAAATTATCCAATAATACAATAAATACATCAAATGTAATTTTAACTATACAACATTCACAAAATACAAAATTCATTAAGTTTTGAGTATTATAGCATCATGGAATTGAGCTTCCATCTTTGATCTTTTTCATGTAAAGGTATCATTTCATCTACCGACATAAAGTGTGAATTAACATCAGTTTGGCTCCCAAAGCCAGAATTGAATGTGAAAACTATATAAAAAGTGCATAATTGTCATTTTGACTATGAAAACAACCTAAAGATATGTGGTTCAATCGACAAAATAACAATAGAAATAATATATTACTAAACAGAAATATACAATAAGGGGTAGGAAAAGAAATTTCACTTTGAGTATTGTTGGGGTTTATGTCCTAAAAACTCGCAGTTTGTAAAATGATAAACATTTTCTATAATCAATATACTTGTTATTGATCTCATAAGTTGTATAAAAGTCTAAATCCAATAAACTAAGACTCATTACTTTTGTATGAGTACTTGAACTTTATGTGGAGACATAAGAGTAGATCAGATTCGAGTTAATAGTCAAAATGATCTATGGTATATGAATGAGGTTGAGTACCTTATTTTAGCAACACCATTGGATGCGACCTACTCTGTAGTTGTTACAAAGAGTTGTAAAGTGCTACATACGATGTGATCCTAATTCGTACATGTTATGACATGAGGAGTGTGGGCGTCCTATGCAATGAGTTTGCATAAGATCAGGACCAAGAAATAAGTCACTCTTACTTTATAACGTTGTTTACTGTTTAAGACTGACTATTTCACCTAAATGACCTAGGTAACTCGATCTTAATTCTGAGCTAACTATGAGCTCATGTTTATTCGGGATTGTCCTTAAATTTGCATAGTTAAGGTTTGGCTCAACAGCACCGACTCAATAAACCTCCCATTTCAAGAGTAAGACCGGTTAGATAGTTGAGGACATAGGGTGAAATACGGAGTTAACGCCTACTCGATTTAGGGATAGATGAAAGGTTGTTCTCTTAAGTACTAAATCCAGGTCTTGAAAAGGGGGCCTCACCCTCTCACTGGACTGAGAGAGTTTGGTTTAGTGATTGGATCACAAACCAGTCGTTCATTAGAGGATCAGTAGGGACTTGAGGAATAAGACGTAATCTCGGGGATAAAATAGATATTTGACCCAGCCGTTATTACGAACAACCTGTGAAGGGTCGACTTGCTAATTATGGTTAAATCATGTGGACATAATATATCTACAGTAAGGGGAGTGCAACTATGGGCTTTATCGGAGTAACCCATTAGTTAATGAATGAATATTAATTTGGTCTAATGAGTTTAGCCAATTAATCTTGGATCGTTGGAGCCCATGATCTGTCGGTCTGCAAGGTCCCCCTACTAGCTCGTAACGGACATGTTGGGTTGATGCCCTAAAGTCTCGTGTTCTATAGTTTGTAAATAGTTTGTTAATATATGATATTTACTTCACATTTTGAATTTTTGCTCATTTACTTGTTTATTTACTTTACCACAAACCAATAAACATAAAATCCCTGGTTATCTGTATGTGACTCAAGCATGTATGTGGTGACATATAAGTGGATCATATCTTGAGTGATAACCAAAATGGTCTGTAGTATATGGATAAAGTAGGGAAACCTTATCCTGGTAACGCTACGGACGCGACCCGCTTTATTATGGTCACAAGTGTTGTGACTTGTCACAGATGGTCTGATTCTAATCATTCGTGTTGGGGACATGCGAGCGAGGGCATCCTATACAAAGAGTTTCTATAAGACCTAACCACAAAGTGTTATTGTCACGTTATATAACACCGTTCATGACAGAGACTTCACTTCACTAGGATGACCATAGGTAACATGACCTCAATCCTAAGGGTCTTGGGAACTCCTTCCATTGAGGGCGGTTCTTTGATTTGTATGGGTGCGAGTGGCCAGGTCACCGATTCAAACCTACCATTTTGGGGATTCATCTGATTTGGGAGATGGGAACTCAGCTGCACAAGATGGAATTCACTTCTTCTTCGAAGCAGGGGTAAGTAGATAGATGGCTCCCTTAAGGGCTGATTCTAGGGCTTGAAAGATGTGGCCCACACACCTTCTCTTGGCTTGAGAGATGCTCACACATAGTTGGACTATGTTGTATTGTTCATTAGAGGAATCAGTGGTACTTAAGGAGTGAGATGTAACTGCAGGGGCAAAACGGTAATTTGACCCAACTGTATTTACGAGCATCTGTGAAGGGTCATTGTACTGATTATTGATTATATCCGATGGACACAGAAATATATCTGTGATAAGAAGAGTTCAGTTGTTGGTCTTTAGTAGAATGCTTGACAATTAACGGATGATGGATCTCGTGGCTAAAGAGTTTAGTCAGCTATTAACGTACCGTTGGAGCTTCGAGCCACAGGTTCATTAGGTTCTCTAGGTAGCTTGGATAAAGTTGAGAACTAGTATTTGGGTTAATTTGAAATGTTCAAATTGACAAGAGGAAGTTCGATTATATATGATATAATTTGACTGGTTAATTATATATGATATAATTGGCTAAATGTATGAGATACATTATTTTGGAAGAAATTAGATATAAATATGATTTATATAAAATAGAGGAGAAAATACTATAGTAGATATGTGATATCAAACTATAGGATATAAATATAATATTAATTAATTAATTGGTTAATTATATGATAATTAATCCAAAATTCACGTTTGAACGGGCAACGTCGGTTATGGTAACCAATGGGTTAAAATGAAAAATGTTTCAATTTTGAATCGTTCAATTGATCGTCCATCAGATCACCCAAAAGAATTCGTGAAGCGCGCGTTGGTGAAAGTAAACGATCGCTTGAGAGCCTATATGATAGTGTTCTCCGCCTAAACGATCGTATACCTCGCGCCTAAACGATCACACTCTCTCGCCTACACGATCGGATAACTTCTCTAAATGATCGTATAGTGTGTTGATTTAGCTAAACAATCGTATGTCTTTTCCTAAATGATCGTTTCGTAAATCCTACACGATCGTGTAACTCATCTAGACGATAAGCATTTCTGCCATACGATAACATTGTTTTCTCTCCCATTTGCTTATCGCCTACACGATTCGTATTTTCCTTCGTCCTCTATCAAATTTACCAAAACCCACCCTTTGGGTTTTCACTCTGAGAATACCCGAGGCTCATTAGTGGTGGTGTCGTCCCCGTTGCGGCATTCGTGTTCGCGTTGATCGTGTTGCAGTTGACATTCCCGCCGGGCGTTGGTAGATCTGTTGGAGGGATTCCGCTGCGCAGGAGTTCTAAAGTTTGAAGATAATCTTCAACTGGTATGGAACTCTTTTCCTTATGATTTTGTTGTTCATAGTATGCCGATAATTAAGTTTTGTTTGCATAACTGTATGTTTGAATGTATATTGTTGTATTTCGATCACTGTGAGATCGGAGCGATCCGAACACGCTCAAAGAACTCACCGATATTAGATCCTTCAGGACTAATTCAAGAATTGCGTGATAAGTTAATTTGAAAGGTTCAAATTAGAATTAAGGGAATTAGTAATTATATGAGATATAATTACATGTTTAATTTGAGAATTAAATGGAATAGAAAATTTTATATATTTAAATATAATTTAAATAAATAAAGATGGATATGTGTTAAAATTAATTTAATATTTGATATTAAATTAATTAAAATGTGCATTTTTAAAATCAAAATAGATTTTATAAAATCAAAATTTGATTTTTGAGACAAAATTGAAAAAGAAGAGACAAAACACAAAAAATGGAAAAACAAGATTTTCCATTATCCATCTCTTTAGTTACTCATTCAAAAGCAATCATTTTACCTTGTCTTCTCCAAGCATGAGCTGCAACTCATGCAAGTCTCTCCTTTGCATGTTGATCTGCAATATAATGAAGAGATTGGGGTGAAAATCGGG
Source organism: Benincasa hispida (assembly GCF_027475165.1). Classification (NCBI taxonomy): domain Eukaryota; kingdom Viridiplantae; phylum Streptophyta; class Magnoliopsida; order Cucurbitales; family Cucurbitaceae; genus Benincasa; species Benincasa hispida. Next base: position 61,024,609 of record NC_143484.1, on the reverse strand, counting down.
CATGCAATCTATAGAGAATTTTAGAGAAAAATTGAGTTGAAGAAAGGGTTCTTCAACAAGGTCGCTGTAGTGAGCTTTTCTCTCTTATCCCTTGATTCAAACTTGTTTTGAGTCCCACAACTCAATCTAGAGCACCAAGAGAATAGTGGGGAAGATCTTGAGGTGGTCTACAACAAGATTTGGAGAAGATAGTAGCTGGAGAAGGAGCTTTGAAGAAGTTCTACAAGAAGTATTTCTTGAAACTCACTTGTTTTTTGCAAGAGCATGCTTTATATTTTGTCAAAATTAGTGAATTTGAATGCTTAGATAAATTTACTATATGATGGTACTATGCGATCATTTAGATGCAGAGCTAAGTGATCGTCTAGACGAAGTGCTAAGCGATGCGTTGAAGTTTCTATGCGATGGAAGTAAACGATTGCTTACCTACGAAATGCTAAGCAACGCGTATACGATGGAGCTAAGCGATTTTTTAGCTATGGCGAATACTAAACGATGACATGAAACCGCTAGGCGATGATGTTAAGCGATCGTTTAGTTCTATGCGATAGAACTAAGCGATAGTTAAGCGATGGAGTCAAGTGATCATGTAGTTTTATACGATAGAACTAAGCGATCGTTTAGCTCAGGAAAATACTAAGTGATTATGTAGTTGTTCATAACACAAGGCGATGAAGCTAGACGATAGCCTTCAGTGCTACACGATTGGCCTTTGCAAGATTTTGAGGTTCGACTGAGAGTAGTCGGTTTGACCGATTTTCTTAAGGTCCAATCCGGTTTAGCCACAAAGTGTTGTGGCTTGTCCGGTTCAGACTCAACCAGCCCGGTTCAAGATGTTTGGGTTCGGTTTGGAGCAGTTCGAGTGGTTCAAAGACGTTTTTGAAGCTGATTTGTAATAGTTAGGCATCTGTTTGCTTGTTTTTGCCAAAACTAAAACCATATCAGTCTGTGTTTAATTATTTATGCATTTGATGTATTTTATAATTAAATAAATCTTGTATGTGCATATAGTATGCCATTTAGATTGAAAATCCACCGTAGGAAGCATGTTACATGCATTGAAAGTATGTTATAATTGTTATAATATATAGTATGCATGTTAGGGTTTCTTGTATTTAATATAAGTGTTATATTAAATATTGAATGTCTTATGTATGTTATGGATGAATAGCATGTCTAAAGTGTTATAAGTTGTTATAAAATTAGGTTAGACATTTAAAATCCATAAACGACAGTTGCATGCTTACGTAGTTTGACTACTTGTTTTAATTGTTAAAACTTATAAAACCTAGGTTACAAACTCAACCGGTATATAATCATGTCTAAAGCTGGGGGTACTTAAATTGACGGTTTAGGGAACACCTCCTACTCGGGGATTATGGCCGAATTATTGAGCATTGCTTTATGAGCATACGTGAGCGATGTGAGGTAATAAAATGGTTTATCACCTAGACATCATAGGTTAAAATCTAATTATAAAGAGTTATACTTGGATAAACCATATAAACTTAGGGTTGTTTTATTATCCAAAAAGAACCTAAGTATAAATCTACCCAAATTAGAACACTTCAGTGGGAGATTAACAATATATTTGATATATAGTTATTAGCTCTCACGTCCTCAAGAGTTCACACCGTGAGATCCATGCTCAGCTTCTTGTCAAATTTACCTCGACTGCTCCATACGGAAAGTGTTTGCATGGGTCAATAGCAAGGTGAATGAGGGAAGTGGTTCATAGTAAGTGGGTGAAGAAAATGTGTCAATATTGTCCTAGAGTCTCCTTCGTTAGTTTGAACCGTGAGATTCTTATGTTGCGCCTGTTGTCGTTTATATGCAGCACCAGCTAGTCGTTTACCGCGACGATCCCCACGGAGGGTTGTAACATAGGACTCAGAACAATCTAGGTTTTAGTAAAATGAACAGGGTCTTATAGTTCCGTCTTGGATGTTGTCTTCTATTTCGGAGGCAAATTCATACCGTCCTATAAGATCTTGAGCTACCAAAGGGACCTTAGTACCTATTGCTTGAAGCTCAAATGGTACATGAATAATTAATTAAACTCTTTAATTACATTATCCACCATTCGTTAACTGTCGGGCACTCCACTAAAGACCGACAGCTACACTCTTCGCATTACAGATATATTTCTGTGTTCATTGGATAAAATCAACCAACAGTAAGATGAACAAATTGCTCATAAGTACAGCTTGGCCAAATTATCGTTTTGCCCCTTTAGTTACATCTAACTGTTTAAGTATCACTGATCACTTTAATGAACAACAGATCATAGTCCCTTTATGACTAAACCCCTCTCGAGCCAGGGGAGGGTGTTGCGCCACATTGTTCAAGACCCGGAATTAGCCGTTAAAGGAACAATTTATCTACTTACCCTTGTTTTGGGAAATGAGGGAATTCCATCTTGTGTAGCTAAGTTCTCAACTCCTGAATCAAACGAATCCCCAAAATGGTAGGCTTATTGAGTCGACGATCTGGCCACTCTCACCTATACAAATCAAATGGCCGCCCTCATAGGCAGAAGTTCACAACTCACTCAGGATTCAAGTCATGTTACCTATGGTCATCCTGGTGAAATAAAATTCTCTATTATGAATGGTTTTATATAATGAGACTAAACATTTCGTGGTCTGGTCTTATATAAACTCCATTGTATAGAATATCTCCGGTTGCATGTCTATTACATGAATGATCAAGATAAGATCATTTGTAGCACTTTACAACAATTGTAACACCTACAAAGCGGGTCATATTCGTAGTGTCACTAGGATAAGGTACCCAGCCTTATCCATATACTACATACTATTTAGGTTATCACTTGAACATGATCCACCTGTATGTCTCCACATACATGTTTAAGTTACAACGACAACCTTGGATGTTAGTTTATTGGTTTGTGGTTAATGCAACTAAAATATCACATATTTTATAGAAAAAATGAATAAAAATATCATATATTATTAATCACATAAAAGTTTGTTCACACAAAGTTTACAAACTATAGGACCCTACGAGATTTAGGGCATCAACCCCAACACTAAGCTCCTTCATGGGTCATATAAGCTCTCTCTAAGTTCCCATCCATCCTTTGAGCTACCATTGAGCTTCCAGATGGGTTCTGTTAGTTACCTCCAAGCTCCTCATGGGCTTGTTGATCTCCCTCTAGGCTCCTTCATGAGTCCTTTAAGCTCGCTCTAAGCTTCTCTAAACTCCCTCATGAGTTCTCTAAGCTCACTCGAGGCTCTTTCATGGGTTATTTGAACTCACTCTAGATTCCCCCTGCCTCATAGGTCCTTTGAACTTACTCTAGTTTCACCTCCTCATGGATTATCTGATCACCCTCATGGGTTCTCTGAGCTCACACTATCCATAGGCTAAAATCTACCCATAACAAAAAAAATATAACAGAGACATGCACATTTTCTTTTCTCCCATTCTCAAACGATAAACAACATTTGGTTTTTTTTTAATTTATTTTTTGTGAAATTAAGCCTATAGATACTACTTCCATCTCAAAATTTCTTTCTTTTTTTTTATTTTTAATTATCTACTTTTTATCAATGGTTTAAAAAACAAACCAAATTTTGAAAACTAAAAAAATAGTTTTTAAAAATTTGCTTTTGTTTTTGAAAATTGGCTAAGAATTTAAAACCATTATACTGAGGAAATATCCAAATCATTATAAGAAATGAGGAAGAAATAAACTTAATTTTCAAAAACAAAAACCAAAAGACGAAATAGTTTCCAAATAATGTCTAAGGTTAGTAGCTTAGAACTAAATATCAAGTCAAAATTTCACATTGGGTTTGTCAAAATTTCCAAGTAGTTTTTTAAAAGTTATTTTTGTTTTTAGAATTTGATTAAGAATTCAATTATTTTACTTAAGAAAGATGAAAACCATGATAAGAATTTGAGAGGAAATGAATAAATTTTTCAAAAACCAAATAGTTACCAAATAGAGTTTTAGTCTTTGAAAATCAACTCATAAACGCTCATTCCACCTCTAAATTTCTTGTTTTGGAGTCAACTTTCTATCAATATTTTTAAAAACCAAGCAAAGTTTTGAAAATTTAAACTTTCTTTTTAAAAAAGTTGATTAAGAATTCAACTATTTTTCATAAAAATATGAAAACGATGATAAAAAAAAATGATTAATTAAAAAAAAAAAAAGTTATCAAACAAAATCTTAAAAACAATTGCATTCTTGATTCATCATCACTCACGGATACGGGTTAGAGTTTATGAAGAAAGAACCATTGCTTGTTACGTCAAACCCATGTTAGTTATTTGATTAAATCCATGTTTATAAAATAAGAAAAATAATGAATTTAGACACAAGTTAAACAAGGAAGTAGTTTTATTTATTTATATAGTGGTTGGAGGATGGCCGATGGGGATCACGTGCGGCTCGTGATTAGATTTCCAACATTGGGAGCCTTAAACCAAAGCTTAACAAAGTTGTTGCCTAATACGTTAAGCAACATCCTCCAACGCCGCTGCTCCATCAAATTCTCTAATTAAACTCTGCCTTTTTTTTCATTTTTAATAATTACACCCAAATGCATCTTTTCCTTTTTCTTAAGTTGCATTTTTTTTTAAATTTTTTTTTTGAATCCCAATAAAATAGGAATGAAGAATAATGTGAGATTAAAAAAAAAAAAATCTAAGTTTTTGTTTTTATTTGTGAGGATTATTATTATTATTATTATTATTATTTGGAGAGACTGGAGAACCTTTTAAGGTACTCAATTGGTTTGCTTCATCTTTTATTTTTTTTTTTTCTTGGGGTTTGATTTCGATGCACAAATTAAAATTTCCACAACCACTCTCTGCCATTTTCTCTATTGCTTTGCACTTAATTTGACATCTTTCAAAAGGAACCAGAATGAGTCTTCCACATGTAGTTTATAAATTAAGTGTCCTTTATTCATTCATTTATTCATATCATTATTATTAACATTAAATCTTGAAAAGACGAAAATATCTCACTATATTTATAAGATACATGAAAATATTTTTCATGTCATTAATTGATTTCGATAATAACTTTATATTTATCTAATAAAATAATCATACTAAAAAAAATTCCAAAATTATCAAAGGAACTTTACTTTTAAAAGAAATGGACATAAAATTCAACTCACCTTTTAAAAATCAAAATTCCTATGTACAGAGAAGAATGGAAAAATCAGCCCAAACAGTCTCTTTCTAACTTTTATTCAATTTTTGTCTAGAAGGAAGAAACACATTTAAAGTGGAACCCAAAAACCTACCTGTCACGAGACGATTCTTATCAAGTAGAAATCTACCATATATTCCTTTTTTCCCCAAAAGTTTATATTTCCCAAATAATTAAATTTCTTAAAATCCTTTATATCAACAAAATAATAATAATAAAAATCATTTCCAAAAAAAAACTCCCACAAACCTAGAGTAGAAGGAGAATAATTAGATGCAACCTCTTCCTATTTTTTCTTTTTTTAATTCAATTTTTTAAAAAAAAAAAAAAATTACTTTTTTACAAAAAATTATACCACATCACACAATCTCATCGAGGTTTGGATGAATTGCACAAATGGATGGATGCAGCCGCTTGCACCTAAGTTTTCTTTTGGAAAAAAAGGTGAAGGTGCATGGTATGGAGATCATGTGACATTTCATACATCTACACCGTTGGACTAGATTGCGTGGCAACAAAATATCGCGCCACCCATGAAGCGGGCGTCGCTATGATGCTGCCACGTGTAAAGATCACAGATCAGATAAATAGGGAACAAGTGAGCTGAGCTGTCCGTTACCCGTCTAACAAAACTGGACCCCACGTAACTGCCCCCTTTCAACAAAAATAAAAACTGTCCCCCACAAAATAATAAAAATTATATTTTCTTTTTAAGAAAAAAAAAAAGAAGTCAAAGGATTCAACGGCGATCTGAGGCTCCCCATGCATGTGGATTGCATGATAGCTCATCATCTTATTTCTCAATCATCATTACCAAACAAATAAATCCCAGTTGGAAAACAAAACGCCTAAAATGTTAACGTAAATAACAAAGAATATGCAATTAACGACATGTCGTACCGGGAGTAGGAGGATAGGGGGTATACACAGGTTCGATTCATGGGTCGTGAGAGTTTTCTAGACCAACCTAAAATTTTTGAATGGTTGGTTATTGGTTACTAGAAAATTTTTAATAATGCCTCCAATCGAATCTCGATTTAGGTTGTTAGGTTATTATCTTTTTTCTTTATTGATTTAAAATACTTAAATTTATCTACAACATATTATTAATAATTAAAATCTCATAAAATCCAAATCTAATATACCAAATATTGATAATATCTATTACAAACTTTAAATGAATATAAATATCATAACGGATCTAAAAAGAGGAATATGAAAAATTCAACTGAAAGCTTACTATAAAAATTATCCCATAAATTCCCTCATCATAAACTCTAAAACTGAAAATATATATTTCATATAAATTTTATTAATATACATGTAGTTCGAGTTAGATTAGGTTGACTTGAAAAAAAAAATGTATTCAACTTGAGATCTAACCCAATTTAAGAACAAACACACCAAATCCGATTAAATTTGAATTAGATAGTTTGTATTATTCGAGTTGGTGAGTCATTTGAATATTCGAAAGAATGGGAGACGAGGCTGGCATGTGCAAGTGTAGAATTTGATTAAAACACTTGAAATTCACTCAAAATTTGGGATTTGGAATAGGATTTGGATCCCCCACTTTCAGTGGTACAGTGGTTAGCGTGTGAGTGAGTCTTGTTGCTTACTTTACCATACAAATTTGCGGGACAAAGTTATCACGTGACGGGCTGGCCGGAGCGGGGCCTCCACAGTCTTTTGCTTTTTGCCTTTTACGTGTCCAAGTACTTGCCTTTGCTTTGCCTTGCTATTTAATATGGAGTAAATTTCAATCCTTTTTTCCCAATTCCCTTCCCCCAAACCACTTCATTAAATAATTAAAAGTAAATTGCAAAAATCATAGTTGAAATATATTTATAGTTGTAATTACATCTTTAAACTTTTATTTATTAAAATTGAACCCTTAAATTTAATACCATATTTTAGGGATAGGTTTTATAATTTTTCCAACAATAAATTACTGTTGTTTTGTTTGTTCATACGTACACATAACCGTTTCATTGCAATGATATGAATTCAACAATATCCTACCTGATCTCCAACCCTACGTAATTCTCAACTTCTTTTTTACACTTACCTTCTTTAATATATATATATATATATATTCGCTCAAGACGAAAAAAAAAAAAAAGAAAAATCCAAAGGAATTTATGAGGTGTGTTTGAGATACAAGAGACAGTACGACGGATGGATAAATACGTACACGGAAGTAGACGAAGGAAAAAAGGGAAAACTGGCAAGACTTTGTCCGACAGAAAAGCAAAAGGAAAAAGAAAATTAAAGAGAGAGAGAGAGAGAGAATATATTATTATTAATAATATTTTTGATATTTTGATAATTAAAAAAAGAAAAAAAAGAGGGAGGGATTTTATGGTTGTTGTTCCTTATGACTGAGGAGGAGAAGGTATCGGGTGTGTGTGTGTGGAGGTTTTGCTTTGAGATGGAGAATGACGTGGCGTTATCTTGGTTAAAGTGGATTAGCTTCGGATGTACAGTATGACTCTACTATCTGTCCACGTGTCAGTTCGTTGAAGCCCTAATCCAACCCAATCCCTTCAAATATCTCCTCATCTAAAGCGTCCCTCTCAATCAACTTGCAACTCAAAAATACTCTCCTCCTCCATATTTCTTAACTATATCTAAACGATAAACATGTTTTTCCCCCTAATTAAACATAGTTTTGGAATCATAATTCAACCATTAATTAGGATATGTACGGGTGTTGAAAAAAACACCATCAACCCAACTCCGTTATATGGTTTGGATTGACGTTATGTTTATCACTCTCTAATGAAAATCGATATTATAATAATGAAATTTCATTTATTGATCAATTATAATGAGTCAGAATCTCTAATGTAATTGAATTTTAATTGATCACGTTTACTTAATTAAAACAATGATTCTTTCACATTTACTGTTGTTATTATCGTTACCTTTACATTTAAGGGTCATAAATGTGTCAAAATTCAAATTTTTTTCAATGGAATAGTAACAATAACGATAATCATAACAATAACCGTAATAATACGATATAATTTTCAGACGCAATTCTATTGAGCATCATTCGCTCGTCAATTAGTTTGCATTTTTTATTACTAATTTGGAAATTATCACAAATATCAGCATGAATGCAAAACACAAGTAAACAACTCAAAGTGTAATCAAAGAGGGCCCACTTTTAACATTACCATCGATTTGTTATTTTTTTTACTAAGGTAAGTGTGACTTAAATTAGATTCAAATAAATGAAAAAATTTATAAGTTGAATTAGTTATAGTTTCACCTAAAATAATCCAGAACAGCATAAATTTAATTAGTAATAAGAATGATTTGAGTCATTAAAGAAATTCACATGACGGATACCTTGAGAATATATAGCAACATTAAAACAAACACCATAAGCCATAAGCAAATCATTTTTAAAACATTGGGTTATGGACAAATTGAGTCCAATCAGGGCAAGAGGATGATACAGATTCAAATCATTGAACAAACACCATAAGCCATCCCCTCAAATACCCCAAACACTAAAAGCGCAATCTCTGCAAAATCTCCCTTTAGACGGAAACGAAAGCGACTTAATTTAAATAATTTTCAAAAAAAAAAAAAAAAAAAATACGACGTCGCTTTGTTACGTCTTTGGACCCGTTCCATGATATCCCTTTTTACATTTTCTGTAATTGTAAATTCATTATTAGAAATTAATACGAAAATAACTCGTTTCTCCCTCCCTCGGTTTTGGTTTAATCTATAAGTTTCGGAAGAAAAAAAGGGTTACATATCTACGTTTTAAAAATATAGTCTGTAAGTTACCATTAATGATTGGAATAAATGGTAGGTAACTTTTTTATGTAGGATTACATATTTTTAATTTCATGAATTATGTTTATTCATAGATGATTGCATCACTTCGTAAATAACTAAATTAAAAAAAAAGACATTACTATTCAAATGACCACGAATTAATCTATAAATATGTAATTTCTTCAATTTGTTTTCTCAACGTTTTCTGTAGCATTTTATTTCTTTAAAATTTCTCTCCATTTTCAAAAGTTACGGAAGAAGTTTGATATATATACAAAGTTTAGTTCGTTGATCTTATGAACGGGTGTCACATTCATAAGAAATGTAATTTGTTCTATCCTTAGAGATAATTATTCTCTAAACTTAGATACTAAGGTGAGTAAATTTGTCTCGGAGACAATGTGAAGTCCTTGGGTTCAAATAGTTTCTTGTGTTTGAAAGTTGTGATTTTTATGGTTTCAGGTTGTTTCTGCCTTTATAACATTAATAATGTTACAATTCTACTATTCAAATTCGAGTTTCGTTTCAGATTGACCCATGAATTTAGTTAAATAATAAATTTGAATTGTTGGTGTTAATGTTTAGTAATTAATTTAAAATATG